>NC_089804.1:19288711-19661211 GCF_029633855.1 Hoplias malabaricus | reverse complement strand
CCTCACCTCCAGGGGAAGGAGCGGACGTGACCGGACACACGCACACACACACGTTTCCCGCAAGTGAATGGAGGGGAAAGACAGAGCGAAAGAGGCCAGAGAGAAGGTTAGGCCCTGACAAGATGCACCGCAGCCTCCTGATTCGCTCTGGCTTTACTGTAAACACAAGGGAAGGGCTGAAAACGCTCAGAGATCAAACAGCGGGACCAGGACGTGACCCCAGCATGTCAATATCAGAGGACGCTCAATAACTGGCTTCTGAAAGATGTGAGCTGCAAACATTTCTGACCCACACTGCAGGGCAGGAAGGAGAAAATTGAAACAGAAATGTCATTTTTCAAGAAACTACAAACCCATTTATCAGAGCTGATGAAAGGCAGTGACATTTAACCAATAACTGAGTCAATCGTAGTTGGTTTCAAAGTCCACTGTTTTCCTTTTAAATTATTTAATACAAGGCAGCACGGTGGCGCTGTAGGTGGTCTCTGTGTCCCCCAGCTGCAGGATCCTCAGATCAGAGTGTGGTGTGTTCTCCCTGTGTCTGTGTGGGTTTCCTCCGGGTGCTCCACTTTCCTCCCACAGTCAAAACACACATTGTTGCTAGGTGAAGTGACTGGTTGAGTGTGAAAGTGACTGAGTGAGTGTGAGTGTGTAAGTGACTGGGTGAGTGTGTGAGTGATTGAGGGAGTGTGTGAGTGACTGAGTGAGTGTGAGTGGCTAAGTGTGACTGGGTGAGTATGTGAGTATGTGAGTGACTGAGTGTGTGTGTGTGTGCGTGTGTGTGTGAGACTGGGTGAATGTGTGAGTGACTGAGTGAGTGTGAGTGTGTGAATGACTGGGTGAGTGGGTGAGTAACTGAGTGACTGGGTGAGTGTGTGAGTGACTGGGTGAGTATGTGTGGCATTAAACCTTTGAACACATTGAAGAACAGGGCAGCACCACAGAATTCAATACACTGTAAGATTTATGACTGAATTCAGAATTCCCCAAATGGCACACAGCAACACACAACACTGGACTTTTATTCTGACATGTTTTAGGAGAGTGGGCACAGTATTGCATCATACAGCCGGGCTTTCATGGTGCAACGCCAGATTCAGGAGCCCTTTCACAGGCACTGAAGAAAGAGTCGTGGTTCGGCTGGTTCTGTCCCTCAGCTCTGGTGGCATTGCCTCCGGAAAACAATGAAAATGTGATTTTAATTATTAACATAAAAGTTTATTTATTGAAAAGGTGTTGAAAGGTGTCCAAATACAGAGATTCAAAATGTCCAAGCTGTTTTGTGTTTCAGTAGAAATACATAACTTTAATATATTATATTGTGTGGTTAAATATCCACCATTTTACACAACAGAAAGCTCCACCTTGTGATCTGATTGGACGAGAGAGATTCCCCGAGTGCTGATATGGAGTAGAACTGCACTGGGACTTCTAACTTTCCATGTATCCCTCCACTTTACATGTGTAAGCTATTAACCCCCTTCATTAAGCTCTATCACACAAGAGGGGGCCTCTACATCAGCAGCAGTGACCTTGGGCTTCAGTTATAAATTCTTACACAAATAAATTTACAGAATACAAAGCAGATGCATGCACTAACGCAGACCTACACGAAACCTTGTCTGCACTAACGCAGACCTACACGAAACCTTGTCTGCGCTAACGCAGACCTACACTGAGCCCTGTCTGCACTAACGCAGACCTACATGAAACCTTGTCTGCACTAACGTAGACCTACACTGAGCCCTGTCTGCACTAACGCAGACCTACACGAAACCTTGTCTGCACTAACGCAGACCTACACGAAACCTTGTCTGCACTAACGCAGACCTACACGAAACCTTGTCTGCACTAACGCAGACCTACACGAAACCTTGTCTGCACTAACGCAGACCTACACAAAACCTTGTCTGCGCTAACGCAGACCTACACGAAACCTTGTCTGCGCTAACGCAGACCTACACGAGACATTGTCTGCGCTAACGCAGACCTACACGAAACCTTGTCTGCGCTAACGCAGTCCTACACGAAACCTTGTCTGCGCTAACGCAGACCTACACAAAACCTTGTCTGCACTAACGCAGACCTACACGAAACCTTGTCTGCACTAACGCAGACCTACACGAAACCTTGTCTGCACTAACGCAGACCTACACGAAACCTTGTCTGCACTAACGCAGACCTACACAAAACCTTGTCTGCGCTAACGCAGACCTACACGAAACCTTGTCTGCGCTAACGCAGACCTACACGAGACATTGTCTGCGCTAACGCAGACCTACACGAAACCTTGTCTGCGCTAACGCAGTCCTACACGAAACCTTGTCTGCGCTAACGCAGACCTACACAAAACCTTGTCTGCACTAACGCAGACCTACACAAAACCTTGTCTGCACTAACGCAGACCTACACGAAACCTTGTCTGCACTAACGCAGACCTACACTGAGCCCTGTCTGCACTAACGCAGACCTACACGAAACCTTGTCTGCACTAACGCAGACCTACACGAAACCTTGTCTGCGCTAACGCAGACCTACACTGAGCCCTGTCTGCACTAACGCAGACCTACATGAAACCTTGTCTGCACTAACGTAGACCTACACTGAGCCCTGTCTGCACTAACGCAGACCTACACGAAACCTTGTCTGCGCTAACGCAGACCTACACAAAACCTTGTCTGCACTAACGCAGACCTACACAAAACCTTGTCTGCACTAATGCAGACCTACACAAAACCTTGTCTGCGCTAACGCAGACCTACACGAAACCTTGTCTGCACTAATGCAGACCTACACAAAACCTTGTCTGCGCTAACGCAGACCTACACGAAACCTTGTCTGCGCTAACGCAGACCTACACGAAACCTTGTCTGCGCTAACGCAGACCTACACGAAACCTTGTCTGCGCTAACGCAGACCTACACGAAACCTTGTCTGCACTAACGCAGACCTACACGAAACCTTGTCTGCGCTAACGCAGACCTACACGAAACCTTGTCTGCACTAACGCAGACCTACACAAAACATTGTCTGCACTAACGCAGACCTACATGAAACCTTGTCTGCGTTAATGCAGACCTACACTGAGCCCTGTCTGCGCTAATTCAGACCTACACTGAGCCCGGTCTGCACTAACGCAGACCTACACGAAACCTTGTCTGCACTAACGCAGACCTACACGAAACCTTGTCTGCACTAACGTAGACCTACACTGAGCCCTGTCTGCACTAACGCAGACCTACACGAAACCTTGTCTGCACTAACGTAGACCTACACTGAGCCCTGTCTGCACTAACGCAGACCTACACGAAACCTTGTCTGCACTAACGCAGACCTACACTGAGCCATGTCTGCACTAACGCAGACCTACACGAAACCTTGTCTGCACTAACGCAGACCTACACGAAACCTTGTCTGCACTAACGCAGACCTACACGAAACCTTGTCTGCACTAACGTAGACCTACACTGAGCCCTGTCTGCACTAACGCAGACCTACACGAAACCTTGTCTGCACTAACGCAGACCTACACTGAGCCATGTCTGCACTAACGCAGACCTACACGAAACCTTGTCTGCACTAATGCAGACCTACACAAAACCTTGTCTGCGCTAACGCAGACCTACACGAAACCTTGTCTGCGCTAACGCAGACCTACACGAAACCTTGTCTGCGCTAACGCAGACCTACACGAAACCTTGTCTGCGCTAACGCAGACCTACACGAAACCTTGTCTGCACTAACGCAGACCTACACGAAACCTTGTCTGCGCTAACGCAGACCTACACGAAACCTTGTCTGCACTAACGCAGACCTACACAAAACATTGTCTGCACTAACGCAGACCTACACGAAACCTTGTCTGCGCTAACGCAGACCTACACGAAACCTTGTCTGCACTAACGCAGACCTACACAAAACCTTGTCTGCGCTAACGCAGATCTACACAAAACCTTGTCTGCGCTAACGCAGATCTACACAAAACCTTGTCGGCACTAACGCAGACCTACACAAAACCTTGTCTGCACTAACGCAGACCTACACGAAACCTTGTCTGCGTTAATGCAGACATACATGAAACTTTGTCTGCGCTAATTCAGACCTGCACTGAGCCCTGTCTGCACTAACATAGACCTACACAAAACCTTGTCTGCACCAACGCAGACCTACACGAAACCTTGTCTGCACTAACGTAGACCTACACTGAGCCCTGTCTGCACTAACGCAGACCTACACGAAACCTTGTCTGCACTAACGTAGACCTACACTGAGCCCTGTCTGCACTAACGCAGACCTACACGAAACCTTGTCTGCACTAACGCAGACCTACACTGAGCCATGTCTGCACTAACGCAGACCTACACGAAACCTTGTCTGCACTAACGCAGACCTACACAAAACCTTGTCTGCACTAACGCAGACCTACACAAAACCTTGTCTGCGCTAACGCAGACCTACACGAAACCTTGTCTGCGCTAACGCAGACCTACACGAAACCTTGTCTGCGCTAACGCAGACCTACACAAAACCTTGTCTGCGCTAACGCAGACCTACACAAAACCTTGTCTGCGCTAACGCAGACCTACACAAAACCTTGTCTGCCCTAACGCAGACCTACACAAAACCTTGTCGGCACTAACGCAGACCTACACGAAACCTTGTCTGCGTTAATGCAGACCTACATGAAACTTTGTCTGCGCTAATTCAGACCTACATGAAACTTTGTCTGTGCTAATTCAGACCTGCACTGAGCCCTGTCTGCACTAACATAGACCTACACAAAACCTTGTCTGCACCAACGCAGACCCTACACAAAACCTTGTTTGCACCAACGCAGACCCTAGACGAAACCTTGTCTGCGCTAACGCAGACCTACACGAAACCGTGTCTGCACTAACACAGAGCTACACAAAAACTTGTCTGCGCAAACGCAGGCCTATACTGAGCCCTGTCTGCACTAATGCAGACCTACACAGAGCCCTGTCTGCGCTAATGCAGACCTACACTGAGCCCTGTCTGCACCAACGCAGACCCTACACAAAACCTTGTCTGCGCAAACACAGACCAATACTAAACCATGTCTGCACTAATGCAGACCTACACTGAGCCCTGTCTGCGCTAATGCAGACCTACACGAAGCCCTGTCTGCGCTAGCGTAGACCTACACAAACAGCTGTCTGTGCTAAAGTAGAATTACACGAAGCAGCTGCCTGTGCTAATGCAGACCTACAAAAAGCAGCTGTCTGCGCTAACATAGACCTACATGAAGTCTTGTTTGCACTACCATAGACCTACACAAAGCAGCTGTCTGCACTAACGAAGACATACACAAAGCAGATGCCTGTACTAATGTAGACCTACACAAAGCAGCACGCTACTGCACATGAAGTGTTTATGTGCTGCTTGAGCACAGTCCAATCCCAGTCCAGCTTCAGCGCCGTTTGTGTGGGTGGAGCCAAGCAGAATCACACTGCAGGTGGCGCTGTTACTGAATAATTGTTAAGTGTTTGCTGCGCTACCTTAGGCCTTTAGATTAGACGTGAGTTGGCAAGCTCCATCACAGAGAAACGCATTTCTAAACTGATAACAGGAGCATGAACCACTGAAAGCCGCTTTTGAACTGGAATGAATGGAAAGCTGTATTTGCCAATACACCCCAATAACGACAGACAATAAATCCTGATGCCACTTCTGTCTGCAGAACGCTCTTCATTAACACTCTTTAACAGACTCAAACAAAGAGGCACAGAAACACACGAGGCCCCAGGCGTATTCACAGCCCACGGACGTGATCAGATAAACACTGCCTCCTTTCTTCCTCCTGGGCTTCATCACTCAACAGGAAAAGCATGGGTAATTCCTAATTACAATGCATTAAGCGCCTGGAAATGAAGAGGCTGCGTATTCCAGGACAATGTTGGATGTGGAGATTCACTGCTCTTTCAGAAGAGCCCTGTTCTGTGGCTCTGTCAAACTATCTGCTCTGAAGTCGGTTCCCAATGTTCTTCATTAGATCAGACATCACTGGCCTGCGCTCATGTTTTTTTGAGGGGGGGTGGAGGGGGATTAGTCCGTAATACACTGAAAATCTCAATGGACTTGGTCCTGACTGCAACAGCTGCATTTTTATGCAAATCCATAATAAAAGCACATTTGCAAATCCATAATAAAAGCACATTTGCAAATCCAGTGAGGATGCATTAAAGCCATGGTGCATGACAATCAGCTCAAGATGTTTACATCAAACTGACAGACATTCACCAGTTCACCTCCTCTACAGTGGGTTAGTTCACCCTTTCAGAGCTGCAGTGATGCGGAGTGTTGTTACTGAGCACTGTTAGTGGATAATATGTGTAAAATGATTAAACGTTGTAAACGTTTCTGGCTGCGAGGAAGCAGAGGCCTCACTGCGGTCTTTCAAACGATCCATACATCTATTCAGTCATTAATTCATTCATTTATTCATCTTCTTTCAGCACTTCATCCCTGGACAGAGCTTGACACATTCACTCACTCACCTGTTGACAGTTTCACACACTCACCCAGTCACTCACACACTCACCTGTGGACAGTTTCACACACTCACCCAGTCACTCTCACAATCACCCAGTCACTCACCTGTTGACATTTTCACACATGCACCCAGTCACTCACACATTCACCCAGTCACTCACACAATCACCTGTGGACAGTTTCACACACTCACCCAGTTGCTCACACATTCACCCAGTCACTCACACAATCACCCAGTCACTCACACAATCACCTGTGGACAGTTTCACACACTCACCCAGTAACTCACACACTCACCCAGTCACTCTCGCAATCACACAGTCACTCACACACTCACCTGAGAAGTGTCACACACTCACCCAGTCACTCTCGCAATCACACAGTCATTCTCGCAATCACACAGTCACTCACACACTCACCTGAGGAGTGTCACATACTCACCCAGTCACTCACACACTCACCCAGTCATGCTCACAATCACCCAGTCACACTCAAACAATCACCCAGTCACATTCAAACAATCACCCAGTCACTCTCACAATCACCTGTGGACAGTTTCACACACTCACCCAGTCGCTCACACATTCACCCAGTCGCTCACACATTCACCCAGTCACTCACACACTCACACAGTCACTCACACAATCACCTGTGGACAGTTTCACACACTCACTCAGTAACTCACACACTCACCCAGTCACTCTCGCAATCACACAGTCACTCTCGCAATTACCTGAGAAGTGTCACACAGTCACCCAGTAACTCACACACTCACCCAGTCACTCTCGCAATCACACAGTCACTCACACACTCACCTGAGAAGTGTCACACCCTCACCCAGTCACTCACACACTCACACTCACCCAGTCAATCTCATAATTACCCAGTCACACTCTCAATCACCCAGTCACTCTCTCAATCACCCAGTCACTCACACACTCACAATCACCCAGTCACTCTCTCAATCACCCAGTCACTCTCTCAATCACCCAGTCACTCTCACAATCACCTGAGAGGTTTCACATGCTCACCCAGTCACTCACACACTCTCAATCACCCAGTCACTCACACACTCACCTGTGGACAGTTTCACACACTCACCCAGTCACTCTCACAATCACCCAGTCACTCACCTGTTGACAGTTTCACACATGCACCCAGTCACTCACACATTCACCCAGTCACTCTCAAAATCACCTGTGGACAGTTTCACACACTCACCCAGTCGCTCACACATTCACCCAGTCACTCACACAATCACCCAGTCACTCACACAATCACCTGTGGACAGTTTCACACACTCACCCAGTAACTCACACACTCACCCAGTCACTCTCGCAATCACACAGTCACTCTCGCAATCACCCAGTCACTCTCACAATAACCCAGTCATTCTCGCAATCACACAGTCACTCACACACTCACCTGAGGAGTGTCACATACTCACCCAGTCACTCACACACTCACCCAGTCACGCTCACAATCACCCAGTCACTCACACACTCACCCAGTCACACTCAAACAATCACCCAGTCACTCTCACAATCACCTGTGGACAGTTTCACACACTCACCCAGTCGCTCACACATTCACGCAGTCACTCACACACTCACACACTCACACAGTCACTCACACACTCACTCACACACTCACACAGTCACTCACACACTCACTCACACAATCACCTGTGGACAGTTTCACACACTCACCCAGTCACTCTCGCAATTACCTGAGAAGTGTCACACAGTCACCCAGTAACTCACACACTCACCCAGTCACTCTCGCAATCACACAGTCATTCTCACAATCACCTGAGAAGTGTCACACACTCACCCAGTAACTCACACATTCACCCAGTCACTCACACACTCACCTGAGAAGTGTCACACCCTCACCCAGTCACTCACACACTCACACTCACCCAGTCAATCTCATAATTACCCAGTCACTCTCTCAATCACCCAGTCACTCTCTCAATCACCCAGTCACTCACACACTCACCCAGTCACTCACACACTCACCCAGTCACTCACACACTCACAATCACCCAGTCACTCTCTCAATCACCCAGTCACTCTCGCAATCACCCAGTCACTCTCGCAATCACCTGAGAGGTTTCACACACTCACCCAGTCACTCACACACTCTCAATCATCCAGTCACTCTCTCAATCACCCAGTCACTCACACACTCACCCAGTCACTCACACACTCACCCTGTGGACAGTTTCACACACTCACCCCATCTACTGGTGTGTCTGTGTGTTTAGACTGTGGGAGGAAAGCACAGCAACAGGAGGCAACCCAGTGAGAACTCAACACACTCCTCACAGGCAGCGACACGAGGAGAGGATACTACCCAGGACCCCGAGCCCCTGCAGCTGTGACAGAGAGAGACCCCCTGCAACACAGAGCCCCAAGGTCCACACACTCAGTCTTTAATTTTGTCTTTAAAAAGCGTTAAAAATAAACCTATTGACAGATTGTGTGTGAAACTGTACCGCTTCACATCACAGAGAACATTTCTACAAGCTTCAAACTACAGCAATGATGGCACTTTCACTACAAAAAGATGTTTACAAAGGTGCATGATGTGTAACACATGGACACAAAGAAACAAACAATAAAAATATTAATAACGCTATAAACGATGATGAGGAAACCAGCAAAAACACTGTAGGGAAAGGAATACACAGATGCTGCAGGCAGGGGGTCGGGAGGAAGAGGGTTTAAACTACGTCATGACGACTACGTGCATCTGTGAAAGACTGGAATGTCCTTTAGCTTTAAACCAGATCTGGTTTAGAAGCGGCACTAATCAGGAGCAGGGAAAACAAAGGCGGAGAAAGAATGAGAAACAAAACGAAAAATGGGAATGGAACTTACTTTGGAAACTAGCAACAGACAAATCTCCTGGAAGTCATGCAAACGAGAGCGAGAGAAGACGACAGCGTTAGCACAGAGACGAGGCCGGTCGAACAAGGGGGAGATGTCATGCGTAGCTTGAACGGAGCTCAGCAGTGGAGCAGAAACACTGTGCACCGTCTCTGGGGAAAAGAGAAGGTTGTAGAGTCATGAATCACAGGCTCGGTTCTCACGGCTCACGAGGAAGGCACTGGTCTCGCTTCAGCTTTAGAGGCAGCGGGTTTGTTCTTCTCAAAATATCAAACCAGAGAGAATCTGATGGAAGAACTGAGCTAGGAACATCCGAGTGCACCCTGACCTCAGATCAGCCAAGACGAGGGTTGGCCTCTGTCCTTCACTGTTCTCTCCTGACTCTGAATCTTTAACAGCTTTAGAGAAAGCGGCAGCATCCAGTCAGATCTCGAACTCCAGGAGGAGTTTTAAAAATAAACCACAGTCACATTTGATTACCTCAAAATATAAACTACACGTGAAGACTTTGATCTACAGTTGATGAGCAGATCACACACTGGAAGTGAAGAAACAAATCCTTAAAAATCAGCTCTGACTCCATTCCATAAATATATTTATTATAATTTAAATATAATAACACCTCAGAATTCAGACGTGAGTGTGTGAGTGACTGGGTGAGTGTATGAGTGAGTGTGAGAGTGACTGGGTGAGTGTGTGAGTGACTGGGTGAGTGTGTGAGTGAGTGTGAGAGTGACTGGGTGAGTGTGTGAGTGAGTGTGAGAGTGACTGGGTGAGTGTGAGAGTGACTGGGTGAGTGTGTGAGTGACTGAGTGAGTGTAAGTGTGTGAGTGACTGAGTGAGTGCGAGTGATAGGGTGAAAACCTCATGCTTCAGTGGTGTTGAAATATGTCTGTTGACATTTTACACTGCGTAATTACACCAGTGAGCCATAATATTAAAGCCTCCATTTTATCAGCTCCACTGACCACACAGATCATTCTATAGCAGCCCTGCTGTGTCACATCCACTTGTACAAATCGTCCAAGTCCAATTAAAAACATGTATTTCCCAAAATAGTAACTCTACAGGAGAAGGGTGGGGAAAACCTCATTAACTTTCAATGGACAGATTTTATTGAGAGCATTTCATTTTCACACAGCGACTGTGTACAGATAATGTAGTAAATTAAAATTCCACAACAATGGAGACGTGTTTTTAATTGGACAGCGACAAAATGCATCACTGCAACGCTGAGAATGATCCACCACACACATATTAGCAGAGAGAAAGCTGGCTAACAAAGTATGCAGAGCACCAGCCTATCCACAGAGTGACCGGAGTGGACAGTGACTGGAGAGTCAAGTTGTCTGTTTGAGCATGTGGCAGCCTTGTCCTAATGGTTAGAGATCGGGCTTGGTACCGGAAGGTTGCTGGTTCGATCCCCAGGTCCTGCAAGAACATCCACAGCTGAAGTGCCCTTGAGCAAGGCACTGACTCCTCCAAACACTCCCTGGGCGCCAGGGATGGCTGCCTGCCGCTCTGGGGGTGTGTTAACAGCCCCTAGTGCACTAGTGTGTGTGTGTGTATCATTATTGAGTGTGTATGTAAATACTACAATACTACAAATCTGTTCCTTAAACTACAGGTTTGACTGGTACCCTCTCTACACCGGCCACTGTACATCAGCCAGGCAACGTTTCTAATAAAGTGTCAGGCCAGTAGAGTATACTATGAGAGATAAAGGCTTCTCAGAACCTGGAAAGTGCTAAATGTAACGTGTGTCTGGCTCATGGAGAAAGACCAGAGACAAAAATCATATAATTAATGCACAAAGTAAACAGAGACTGTTCACCTGGAGGCTTCATTTACACTACAGTCACAGCAGGGGGCACCGCACAAAAACAACAGGGACACAGCCCCATCTCACTCTTCGTGTGCCAAAGATGTAAAGACACCTCCACCGGCTCCGAGAGCTACATTCTGTGAGAGTAAAGGTTACAGCACAGATACGTTCGAGAGCTGCCAATGACCTCGCAGGGCTTTTAACAAAGCCGTCCCATCATCAGCTGGAGACACGCAGCAACAACCACATCCCTCCTCCTCATTACATACGGATCACCATATCTCACCTCCTCAGAACTGGCTCCTTTAGTCATCTACGACTGAGAACTGAGAACCGACTGCAGGAACCGAGAGGATGAAGCAAATAGATCCTCCAACAAACCAAGGTCCTCAGGTTAGGAACCGAGAGGATGAAGCAAATAGATCCTCCAACAAACCAAGGTCCTCAGGTTCCATTAACACTGCATTTCTCACAGTGTGGGGTAGGTGTGGCAGGTGGGGTGCAGGGAACGGGAAGAAATAAGCAATAAGTCTTTATTAATACCTTTCTGTTTTGCCAATAAATCTTACTCAATAAAAAAGCACCCACTCACAATGGATTCATTAATAGCCCTTAAACATGTTAAAAGAACATTAGAAAGGAGACCAGAAAAATGAGGCTTGCCTGGAACCACAGCGAGAAAAATAATAACTGATGTCAGCACGGTAACTGCGGCGGAACAGCGCAAACAGCACAGGGCGGTAGACACGTGTATAACGTTTATGACCTGAGAGAGGCAGTATCGAGCACACGGAGCTCACTGCAGTCACTGGTGCTGTGATAAAGCACTGTGTGGCGTCACTGTGAACCATTAAAGGTTTATAGATCACAGAAATGGCTGTGAACAATCGATGACCATTATAACGGTCTAAAACTGTAAACTCTTTTTACAGATTAATCAAAAGCTGCGAACAGGACACGACTCAACCGGACACACACAGGTCAGCGAGATCGCTCCCAGAGCCACAAAATAGAAAAGTACCATACAAGGATTTTCCATGGGAATGAAACCGGAGACAATTTTAGAAAACAGTATCTTGAAACTCCAGCGTTTGATGGATGACGGCTCTTTGCTGTATTTGTTTTCTTTGATACTATTAATAGGCTGCTCTCGGCTGCGCGGTGCCGTGCGTGTCAGCGCTGATGAGGAAGATTTAGTGCTTTGTTTTTGGCACGAAAAGGGGGACATTAATACAGCGTCATTTAACGTGATGGGCTGACACATACCGCACCGACACACACACGCACACACACACACACACACTAACTACACTCTATATTTCAGACGCATTAACATGCAGAGAGCAAGGACAGCCCACGATTGGGCACAAAAACACAACTGAAGGAAAAAAAACAGGGAAATTAAAAAGTAGCATAGAGAGGAAGAGTGAGAGAGGAAAGGAAAAAAAAGGGAGAAAGAAAGTGACTATGAGACTATGAGAGACTGAAAGAGAGGGAAAAAGAGGGTAAGAAGAAACAGGAAGAGTGACAGGGACTTAAATATAGAGGGTTGAAAAAGAAGGAGTAAAAGGGAATAGAGAAAGAAGAAGTGAGTGAGAATGAACTGGGAGTAAGTGACTGGAGGTGCTCACTCTGAAGGCTGGGCAGGTTGGCGTCTTCGGGTTTGGTTTTTAACAGGTGAGGCAACCGTGTGTATCTGTATCCAAAACCACAGCCCTGCAGAGAGAGAGAGAGAGAGAGAGAGAGAGAGAGAGAGAGAGAGAGGAGAGAGAGAGAGAGAGAGAGAGAGGGAGAGAGAGAGAAGAGAGGAGAGAGAGAGAGAGAGAGAGAGGGAGAGAGAGAGAGAGAGACAGAGAGAGAGAGGAGAGACAGGGAGAGAGAGACAGAGAGAGAGAGGAGAGACAGAGAGACAGAGAGAGAGAGAGAGAGAGAGAGAGAGAGAGAGAGAGATCAGAAGAAAATAAAACAGACACATCAATAACTCTTCCACATGAAGAGGAACCATAAACACTGTAAATAATCAAGGGAAAATAAGACGTATCACACTTCATCTAAACACATTCAATCATAATTCTCAGGAACCGGTTCATCACCAAACTGCAGGCGACGTATTCATAGATCTGCGCAAACAGAACAAATACGCAGACTCACAGCTCAGACATTTTTTGAAAGAATATCGTCTTCGTCAGTAACTCTGAGCAAAGAGGAGTGGTCTGGGGTTAAATCCAGGAACGAGGAAGAGGCTTTAACAGTGTTTTCATCCCTTGAATTCATTAAAGAGGAAGTGATGAGCTGCCTGTCGATATTTATCCGCTTCCAGCCAAAGAGTCAACAGACACAGCTCGAGCTCAAGTAAACAAACAGGTGCCCTCTAACACGGTGAAGGACAGCACTGTGTACAGTGTATTTATACTTTGTATATTTTAGTATGTACACATGTCACATTACCATTCACTGTGAATCAATTTCACAAAAGCAGAGTGTAAAAATAATTCTATTTATATGAATTCTGCAGAAAAACGCTCAGGTTTATAAATGACAAGTGAATGTAGAACTCCTTCCTGCACAGTAACTCTCTGCGTTCAGTTTCAGTGTCTTTCCCCTGATATAAGTGGCAGGGAAAGGGCTCGGCTGATTTTTTGAAGGCTGGAGGCGCTCAGGGTACAGGATAATGGCTACATCATACAGCACAGTGAGAAAGAGAAATGGAGAGAAACACTCACCCTCCACAAACGAACCAGGATCCAGTTGGTCTGAGCCCACGGTCTCTGTTCATATGGAGCCAACAGGTTCCTCATCATAGCCACACGCCTAAAGAGATGAGGAATGTACACCGTCATTTACTTCTACAACTACAGAGGCATTTACACTAACAATAACACTGAGAGTTTAAAGTGGAGTGAGAGTTTAAACCCCACAGCAGTGTTCTCCCCCTGTGTAAACAGCCCTGTTCAGAACGCCCGCTTTCAGCACCTGTTCCTTTAAATGATAATGAGCCACTCGCTGTTCACCCCGACCCCGAGCGCACAGCAGTGAGGAGCGAGGAGCAGAAGCTCTGGTTTTTAGCCGTTTTCACTCTGTTCTCTTTCTTCTTCGTTTTTACTCAGTGCTCTTATTTCTCTGCGCTCGTTGTGTCTGTTTTGCTGAGTTTAACCTTGTCTTTGCACTTCACATAAACACGGGTCCAGCGCTGTGATTGGACAGACTCAGACGAGGGGGCGGGGTGATTCTAAAGTCTCTGTAATTGACGTCAGAAGCGACGCAAAATCAGAACGACTCGATTTATCCCGTGTTTTCTGACAGAAAACTGACTGCAGGGGTCTTGTTTCACAGTGTGTGGGTTGGTGGGCTCCAGATCAACACATTAATGTGAACATACACTGTATGTGAAAGTGACTTTTTGTAATTTAAACACTTCACTAACTTCATCCACATATTAGATGTCCCTTGGTATCTGTCTTAGTCTATTTACGGATGTGTGCAGATGAGATACCGAATAATCCGCTTCTGATTTATTTCTCAGGTTGGTTTAAGCTCTTAATAATCACACTACCACGTGATTAAAAGGAAAGAGCATCACTGCAAGTGATATGTATGACACATTATGCAACAGTTATTAATACTGTACCCATAACAACCGAACGGATGGAGTAAATCAAGTTCTGGTCATTTCTGTCTCTGACCGTGGGGTATTGGCACCAGAAAGACAGTGGGTGGCAGCCAATTAGCAGATGGGATTCTGGAACTAGCAATTATACACACTTGCTACAGCTACGTTCACACAGCAGGTAAAAGTGGCCCAAATTTGATCTCCGTGGTTGTGGATGTTTAGTTTACTACATCATTTGAACACAGCAGCTGTCCTTCACACTGTGGGAAAATTTCATGATGAATGGACCAATAGAAATGCTCCAAAATAGTGAGTGAGTGAGGAGCTGTGTGTGTACAGTGTAGTTTGTGACTGATGTAGTTCACTGTAGAGGGAGCGAGGAGTTGTGTGTGTACAGTGTAGTTTATGACTGATGTAGTTCACTGTAGAGGGAGCGAGGAGCTGTGTGTGTACAGTGTAGTTTATGACTGACGTAGTTCACTGTAGAGGGAGCGAGGAGCTGTGTGTGTACAGTGTAGTTTGTGACTGACGTAGTTCACTGTAGAGGGAGCGAGGAGCTGTGTGTGTACAGTGTAGTTTGTGACTGACGTACTTCACTGTAGAGGGAGCAAGGAGCTGTGTGTGTACAGTGTAGTTTGTGACTGACGTAGTTCACTGTAGAGGGAGCGAGGAGCTGTGTGTGTACAGTGTAGTTTGTGACTGACGTAGTTCACTGTAGAGGGAGCGAGGAGCTGTGTGTGTACAGTGTAGTTTATGACTGACGTAGTTCACTGTAGAGGGAGCGAGGAGCTGTGTGTGTACAGTGTAGTTTGTGACTGACGTAGTTCACTGTAGAGGGAGCGAGGAGCTGTGTGTGTACAGTGTAGTTTGTGACTGACGTAGTTCACTGTAGAGGGAGCGAGGAGCTGTGTATGTACAGTGTAGTTTGTGACTGACGTAGTTCACTGTAGAGGGAGCGAGGAGCTGTGTGTGTACAGTGTAGTTTGTGACTGACGTAGTTCACTGTAGAGGGAGCAAGGAGCTGTGTATGTACAGTGTAGTTTGTGACTGACGTAGTTCACTGTAGAGGGAGCGAGGAGCTGTGTGTGTACAGTGTAGTTTGTGACTGACGTAGTTCACTGTAGAGGGAGCGAGGAGCTGTGTGTGTACAGTGTAGTTTGTGACTGACGTAGTTCACTGTAGAGGGAGCAAGGAGCTGTGTGTGTGCAGTGTAGTTTTGACTGATGTAGTTCACTGTAGAGGGAGCAAGGAGCTGTGTGTGTACAGTGTAGTTTGTGACTGACATAGTTCACTGTAGAGGGAGCGAGGAGCTGTGTGTATACAGTGTAGTTTGTTAATGATGTGACAGACGTTTGCCGCTGTGTTATGAGTGAACTCTGGGGCGCTAGGTACTCACTGCTCCTCTGGGATTCTCTCCACTGCTCTGAGGGATTGTGGGTAACACACGTAGCTGGCGAGGGCCTGCATCAGCGAGTCCTTGATGTCTACAGAGGAGAAGGAGCAAAGATCATTTAGCGCTTATGACAAAGTTTAACAAAAACAACTGGAGACTAGGGAAGAGGCAAACATCTCATTTTCAGGGATGGTATTACGATGGTAATGTGTGTGTGTGTCTGTGTTTGTGTCTGTGTGTGTGTACTTCAATTTGTTTGCGATCAATGATCTGTGAGATCTCCTGGAAAGCTCATCTCGGCCCTAATTGAGAAAACAAGGAATCGAGGCCTTATGGCGGCACAAGAGATGACACACTACATCAATAATCCCACCGCTGCATCCGGACACGTCATTAGGATTCATCACTGATACAGGTCCGAGGATGAGGCCAGACGGTATCTAACAGCAGATCTATTAAGGATTATATCTGACAAAATGAAGCCGAGGGGCATCTCGCTAGATGAGTTTCTACTTACGTCAGCATTGACCAGTCCAGGCCACTCACAGTGAGGAGTCATGGAAGTGTTATTGGAACAGATCCCCTATCTGTAAGGCATTATAACAAATCAGGCTCCCCCAGTAACTCAGTGCACACAGACCAGCTCTTACACATTAAAGAACTGTTCATACACTGCTGGAGAGAGGAGCAGGATAACTTTTAATTATACCTTTATATGCAGAATTAATCTGGGTGAGGAATGGGCCGCAGAAGCCACTGGCTATATTCGGTTTAAAGAATTCCCATTAAAATATCTCCCTAACAGATCACTCACACATTACCAGACCAGATCCCTTCTGCGCTCTTCGCTGCAGGTAATGAACACAGATAGAACATTAGGAGAGATGGATGGGAGGAGGGAGAGGGAAAGGAGGGAGCAAGCATGAGCAAAGAGGAAATGAGCAAGAGAGCAAAAGGGAGGGAGAGAGAGGGACAGAGAGAAAAGAAATTAGAGAGGAAAGTACAAAGATACAGAAATATTTAAGGCAAAAGAAAGAGGGATATAGATGAGATGAAAGCTTGAAAAGAGAAGAGAAAATGTGTGTGTGTGTTTGTGTGACAGAGAGAGAGAGAGAAAGAGAGAGAGTGGAGGAATAAGAACAGAGGAAGAGAGGCAAATAAGTAAGGAATGAAAGCACAATGGAGGGAGAGAGAGAGAGAGCACGAGAGAGATATGGTACATTAAGCAGAGAGAGAGTGGAGTGTGTGTCTGTGGAAAAATGCAGACCAGGCCCCAGTCTCTAATTTAATATTTGTCTCATGAATCCTAACAGCTCTGTGTTCATTAGCGGAGCGTCTGGACCGGGCCGGGGACTGAACCGCACTCAGGGTCATGACATGGCCAGGAAACAGCAGCTCTCTCTAAAACAGTGAGGTGTGTGTTTACCTGTGCCCACGATGCGTGGGTCGGCAAAGTGCTTGGCGAGAATAGCAGCGAGCTGAGTGAGCGTGTCCTCGTAGCCTGAGAGAAAAACACAAACACAGCAACTTTAAAGTTGGATGAAATAGAATTCAAAAGCATGAGATCAAATATTTTAGAAATGTAAATGTGTGAAATGATGAAACTGCACAGCTTCCAGAAGTCAGCAGGCTGTAAAACGCTTTACAGTAGGAACTTCTCCTCTAACTGTGCTGCAGTAGCTCATGTACAGCTGCTTCAATAAAGAAATAAGTGCAGTAGAAATATTGGGTGTTGTTTGCTGGTGTTGGGTGGTGTTTGCTGGTGTTGGGTGGTGTTTGCTAGTGTTTGCTGGTGTTGGGTGTTGTTTGCTGGTGTTGGGTGGTGTTTTGCTAGAGTTCGGTGTTGTTTTGCTGGTGTTGGGTGATGTTAGGTGTTGTTTGCTGGTGTTGGGTGGTGTTTTGCTGGTGTTGGATAGTGTTTTGCTGGTGTTGGTTGGTGTTAGGTGGTGTTTTGCTGGTGTTGGGTGGTGTTTTGCTGGTGTTGGGTGGTGTTTTGCTGGTGTTGGGTGGTGTTTTGCTGGTGTTGGGTGTTGTTTGCTGGTGTTGGGTGCTGTTTTGCTGGTGTTGGATGCTGTTTTGCTGGTGTTGGATAGTGTTTTGCTGGTGTTGGTTGGTGTTTTGCTGGTGTTGGTTGGTGTTTTGCTGGTGTTGGTTGGTGTTGGGTGGTGTTTTGCTGGTGTTGGGTGGTGTTTTGCTGGTGTTGGGTGGTGTTGGGTGGTGTTTTGCTGGTGTTGGGTGGTGTTGGGTGATGTTTTGCTGGTGTTGGGTGGTGTTTTGCTGGTGTTGGGTGATGTTTTGCTGGTGTTTGGAGATGTTTTGCTGGTGTTGGGTGGTGTAAGATGATGTTTTGCTGGTGTTGGGAGATGTTTTGCTGGTGTTGGGTGGTGTTAGTTGATGTTTTGCTGGTGTTGGGTGAACACCTGGGAGCTCCTCCATGCTGTTGGAGGGGCTGAAGTAGTTTTTGAGGGCGCTGTAGCTGTTCATGGCCACATTGAGGTAGAACTCGGGGGTGAAGGCGAACAGGGATCCGGTGTTGTCTGAGTGCTCGATGGAACGGATACAAACACGCAGCAGCCAGTACACATCCAGCATCTTCTCCTGCACAACACAGACACACAGAGAGAGAGAGAGAGAGAGAGAGAGAGAGAGAGAGAGAGAGAGAGAGAGAGAGAGAGAGAGAGAAAACTCAGTCTGAATGAATAATAACTGCAAAATAGACAGCAGAACAGGCCACAGATGCCCAGTAGTGCAATACTAGGCAAAACCCGGGCACAACTTCTTAAGAATTTCCTTGTTTTTCACACTTTAAAAATAAAAGTACATGATCTGGCCATTGATTAGTGGAGCCCTGTACCTTGGAGTAAATGGTGGCATTGATCCAGGCCAACCTGCGGCTCAGGTGGTTCAGCTTCTCAGCAAACACTTTCTGGCTCTTCTGCAGCTCCTCCAGAATATCTGCTCTCTGCACACACAGCACACAGTGTGAAACTGTGTCAGTGAGGGAGTGTGTGAGTGACAGATGTGAGTGTGTGAGTGTATGAGTGACAGGTGTGAGTGTGTGAGTGACAGGTGGGACTGTGTGAGTTTGTGAGTGACAGGTGCGAGTGTGTGAGTGACAGGTCTGAGTGTGCGAGTGTGTGAGTGACAGGTCTGAGTGTGTGAGTGACAGGTGTGAGTGTGTGCGTGTATGAGTGACAGGTGTGAGTGTATGAGTGACAGGAGTGAGTGTGTGAGTGTATGAGTGACAGGTGTGAGTGTGTGAGTGACAGGTCTGAGTGTGTGAGTGTGTGAGTGAAAGGTCTGAGTGTATGAGTGTGTGAGTGACAGGTCTGAGTGTGTGAGTGTGTGAGTGAAAGGTCTGAGTGTGTGAGTGTGTGAGTGAAAGGTCTGAGTGTGTGAGTGTATGAGTGACAGGTTTGAGTGTATGAGTGACAGGTCTGAGTGTGTGAGTGTATGAGTGACAGGTTTGAGTGTATGAGTGACAGGTGTGAGTGTGTGAGTGTATGAGTGACAGGTTTGAGTGTATGAGTGACAGGTGTGAGTGTGTGAGTGTATGAGTGACAGGTCTGAGTGTGTGAGTGTATGAGTGACAAGTCTGAGTGTGTGAGTGACAGGTCTGAGTGTGTGAGTGACAGGTGTGAGTGTATGAGTGACAGGTGTGAGTGTGTGAGTGTATGAGTGACAGGTCTGAGTGTGTGAGTGTATGAGTGACAAGTCTGAGTGTGTGAGTGTGTGAGTGACAAGTCTGAGTGTGTGAGTGACAGGTGTGAGTGTATGAGTGACAGGTGTGAGTGTGTGAGTGTATGAGTGACAGGTCTGAGTGTATGAGTGACAGGTCTGAGTGTGTGAGTGTATGAGTGACAAGTCTGAGTGTGTGAGTGACAAGTCTGAGTGTGTGAGTGACAGGTGTGAGTGTGTGAGTGTATGAGTGACAGGTGTGAGTGTGTGAGTGTATGAGTGACAGGTGTGAGTGTGTGAGTGTATGAGTGACAGGTGTGAGTGTGTGAGTGACAGGTCTGAGTGTGTGAGTGACAGGTGTGAGTGTGTGAGTGTCAGGTCTGAGTGTGTGAGTGTCAGGTCTGAGTGTGTGAGTGTCAGGTCTGAGTGTGTGAGTGACAGGTGTGAGTGTGTGAGTGACAGGTCTGAGTGTGTGAGTGTCAGGTCTGAGTGTGTGAGTGACAGGTGTGAGTGTGTGAGTGACAGGTGTGAGTGTGTGAGTGTCAGGTCTGAGTGTGTGAGTGTCAGGTCTGAGTGTGTGAGTGTCAGGTCTGAGTGTGTGAGTGTCAGGTCTGAGTGTGTGAGTGACAGGTCTGAGTGTGTGAGTGACAGGTCTGAGTGTGTGAGTGTCAGGTCTGAGTGTTTGAGTGACAGGTGTGAGTGTGTGTGACAGGTCTGAGTGTGTGAGTGACAGGTCTGAGTGTGTGAGTGTGTGAGTGAGTGAGTGAGTGTGTGAGTGTCAGGTCTGAGTGTGTGAGTGACAGATGTGAGTGTGTGAGTGACAGATGTGAATGTGTGAGTGACAGATGTGAGTGTGTGAGTGACAGGTGTGAGTGTGTGAGTGTCAGGTGTGAGTGTGTGAGTGTCAGGTCTGAGTGTGTGAGTGTCAGGTCTGAGTGTGTGAGCGTGTGAGTGACAGGTCTGAGTGTGTGAGTGTCAGGTCTGAGTGTGTGAGTGTCAGGTCTGAGTGTTTGAGTGACAGGTGTGAGTGTGTGTGACTGGTCTGAGTGTGTGAGTGACAGGTCTGAGTGTGTGAGTGACAGGTCTGAGTGTGTGAGTGTGTGAGTGAGTGAGTGAGTGAGTGAGTGAGTGACAGGTCTGAGTGTGTGAGTGTGTGAGTGACAGGTGTGAGTGTGTTTGAGAAAGTAGCCCAAATCTACTTCCAATGTAATGCCAGTGTAGTGAGCTTACTCTTCCTGGGCATCGGGATATTTTTTCTTCTGTGTCTTTCAGAGCGATAGCATACTCATGCACATCATCTGACACAACCACCATCTGTGGAGAATACACACACACACAGTCAGAATCGCCCACTCAAAGCACTCCAAAAACCCAGGATTCGAGGCGAGTTGGTCTCAGTTTCTTCTGCTCCAGTGCAGTGTTTGGTCATCGAGTCATCACTGGCTACACTGCAGGAGTCCTCAGTGCCATAAAAATAGGCAGCAATCCTACGGGGGGAGGAAAGGGCCAATTATCACAGCAGAGCCCTCAATACCTGCTGCCTGACGAGTCCAAATCTGCGCCACTGACCAAATCCACGAGACAGAATGAAAAGGTCGCGAGGGTACATCACGCAGAAAGCAATACCAGCTCCAGCAGAGAAACAGCAGCAGGTATTTCCTGTGTAATAGCGCCATAATAAAAAAAAATGAAAGACAGTGGCCTGGGCAGGAGCTCACGGCAGAATCGGACCGTAAAGCTAGTGTGTGGTTCATCTTAACACTGAAGTCTTAACACTCAACTCCCAGGGAACCAAACAGCAGAAAGAGCACAGCCTAAGGTTTATGCTTAGAGCTAAATTCAAACAATGCTTGGCTTCAGTTACGCATTCCCAAACCTGAGAGAGATCGCCATCAATACAGTCCCAGTCTGTGCAGTCGTCCAATTAGAAAAGGCTGATTACTGAGTATATGCATGCTCAAGAAATCAGAGAAATGTCACTCAATACAAGCTTTGATTGAAAGAAGAGTGCAATAATTTAAAAAGAACATTAAAGGAGAGTTAAAAGACAAATTCTCTTATAAACTCTCAGAAAAAAAACATCACGCCAAACTTAAAACAAGGCCAGACACTGACTCACTGACAAAGATCTGACGAACAAACTCTTCATCGTCCGATTACTTAAATCTGGGTTCTGGGAAAAGTGTTAGGAGCCGGGACTTATATGAGAGCAGTGGTGTGTTTCCCTCTGTCAGATTTCACCAGAACTCCAGTCCTGCTCCACCAGCAAACCCACTATCACAGTCCAAATATCCTACCTTTAACCGCTAGCCAGCAAGATACTTCAAACCTACTGTCACAACATACTCTCATCACTATAAGAAACTTTTTAAACTGCCACTGAGTTTACAAAACAAGATCAGGTGAGAATGATTCCGCCGGACCACCACTGGCCCACTGATGTTTCAGTAACTGTGAGGAGTGTGGTGTGTTCTCCCTGTGTCTGCGTGGGTTTCCTCCGGGTGACTGTCTGTGAGGAGTGTGGTGTGTTCACCCTGTGTCTGCGTGGGTTTCCTCCACGTGACTGTCTGTGAGGAGTGTGGTGTGTTCTCTCTGTGTCTGTGTGGGTTTCCTCCAGGTGACTGTCTGTAAGGAGTGTGGTGTGTTCTCCCTGTGTCTGTGTGGGTTTCCTCCGGGTGACTGTCTGTGAGGAGTGTGGTGTGTTCTCCCTGTGTCTGTGTGGGTTTCCTCCGGGTGACTGTCTGTGAAGAGTGTGGTGTGTTCTCTCTGTGTCTGCGTGGGTTTCCTCCGGGTGACTGTCTGTGAAGAGTGTGGTGTGTTCTCTCTGTGTCTGCGTGGGTTTCCTCCCACGCTCCAAAAACACACGTTGGTAGGTGGATTGGTGACTCAAAAGTGTCCATAGGTGTGTGTGTGTGAGTGAATGTGTGAGTGTGTGTCGCCCTGTGAAGGACTGGTGCCCTGAACTGGATAAGGGTTACAGACAATGAATGAATGAATGAATGAATGTTACTCATTACTGCTGTGTGATGATTTTATGAGAGTCACTGAACACAGAACAGACAGAGATGCTGAAAAAATGTCTGTGCCAAGAATAATTAGAAAATTATGATCCATTCATGAATTGAATTTTAGTGTTCTGTATTCTCAACAACAGCTCCACTCTGTGAGCCACTGTGGCACGATTAAAATGCACTAGAACCACTTTTCCAGCCACCACGGTCCAATTAAACCTCACTCAGTACGCAAACCCATAACTCAGACCATGAGCCACACTCCGCTGGACAAAAGCCCCCCTTCCCATCCCTGATTTCACAGTGGAACCCAGTCCGTCTCAAACAGCCCAAAACATCCTCTTCTAGTTCAGCTGCTGTGCCTGCAATCCTGACGAAACTATTTCAGATGCTGTATTTCGTATTAAGTAACATTGCAGGTCTGTTACATTGTTTGAACAAAAGAGAGCTTTTCCATTTTACAGTTTGAACATCTCACTGCACATCATTCAGCGCCAGACACTGCTCTAATACGATTACGAACCTTTACAGGCAGTTTAATAAGCACAGAGTCAGCATTTAGCGTGGTATGTGTTCTGAATATCAAAAAGACACTGGTCTTATCCAGCTGTTACCTGTGACACAGGCTTAGTGTGATTACAGGGTTCAGTGCGCTCAGGAAAGTGCTCAGTGAGCCTCGTGTACAGCGTAATTCAATGCCATTCAATTACAACTGAGACTTAACTGCTGCAGGTCCGGGTGCAGGCCTTATTCAATGGAGCGGAGAAACGTAACGGAGACGACGGCGCTCACACAAACGATGTTAACGAACGGTGCCCGCGCCCGTGTTGTTTCTCTCACATCCTTCCTTTCAACAACAACTTGTTTTGATCAATTACGCGCGGCCTGCGACGTGACAGCCAGACGATTTCAGCGTGGTTAGCGAAGCGCTGCCTGAGTTAAAGCTCATGTCTGAAGCTTTTGTCTGGAATTGGATTTGTGACTACAAGAGCAAATAAATAGGTAAACATATAAATAAATAAACAGACTGGAATTTCAAAACCGAGATCAAAACACATCAATCAAAGTGGCATCCTAAAGGAAAAGGTGGCAAAAAAAACTGATTTACAACAACGTTCCCTTTACCTCGAGTTTAAGGAAGATATATTGGGTGTTACATAATTTGCACCTTTAGTTTTACACTTGCCCTCAAAGCTAGTGTAACGTACATTAATGAAGTAGAGCTGTCACTTAAGATCCGACATCTTATAAAAACAGATGCGACACATTCCTTTCAGATCTAACCCTTTTTTTTTTATTCTTTACTGAAATCTTTCACCAAGCCTCTTTCCAAAGGCCCCCTAGTGGCCTTACTGTCATCAGGATAGAAACTGACCAGCACAGTGAGATTTTCTCCTGGTGTAGCTCAGGTGACAGAGGAGTCCTGGCGTGTGCATGTTCACACTGTGCAGAGCTCTCTGTGTGCACCATGTCTACTATCACTGCAGAAACGATGCGCAAGGCTTTCTATCCTGTTGGAGGCGCTGTGTTTGGTTCAGAATAAAAGCGTATTCATTTTGGAGTGGTCAGAAGTGATGACCGATAAGGAACCTCTAGGAATGACCGGCTTCTTAGCCACTTGTACGTTTGTGGCGATTAAAGAATGTGATTTGTGCAGGGGTAGATTTCAGTATCCTACATTACCCTTCCCTAACCGATGCAGTACGTCCAGGATCAGTTCCCTGACCTTGCAAAACACTACGAGAGGTATACGCTGAACCAACAAGTTAGAATATAAACAGGACAAAAGCTGCACTTCTTCCACACTTCTCTCAATGAAATAACGCTCTTGGAGCTGAAGGAGGCCGTGCTTATGAAGACAGAGTGGATGGCGCATGGGGCTTTGCCTAGCAAAGCACTTTTCAGGGAGCTCGAATTATGTCCACCTTCATGGATTGTGAGTGCATCTCTTGCCGCGGCTCAGATGAAAGAAGACCGCATAAAGGATGCTTTGCAGCCAGAGCATAATGTACTCTCAGTGCAGTAACAGGATTGGTGGACCACCGTGCCCTAATGCATTCTTAAGGTCAGCGTGAGAAGGCTTCGCCCTGAGACTCAATTTGTTCGATTCAATTAGAGTGAGAGCTGTGACAGGACAGTGAAACTCTAAAGGAGGGGGCCATAAGGCGGTGGACGTTATAAAACGTATCATTAAATACACATTATTCCGAACAACTGCACTTACCTCTTTACGCCTAAAAAGGCTGCTTTAGGTCCTTCATATTCAGCTTATTTTCCCCCCTCAAACACTCTGGGAGTCTAAACAGCAAACTCATCTTCTCCCTCAAAACGACATCAAATGGATCATAAAACACCAGAAAAAAGTTTGGCCACATCTGTTCACACAAGCGCCATTGTCTTTAATGCCCTTCTGATGGCAGCCTCTCCACTGAAATCATCAGGAGCGGTAGAGCAGCGTCCAGCATCTTTGCGATGGAATGGCGTATGTGATCCATAACTAATGATGAAACTTCAGCACCTAACCTCACTAATGCTCCTTTAGCTGAATGCCATCAAATGCTCACAGAAGTGTTCAAACATCTAGCGCATTTTTATATATATCTATTAGACGTCGATTTTAATCGGGGCATTGATGTAGCAGTACCACAATGGGACTTTTAACATCACACGTATCCCTCCGCTTCACGGTGTACTATTAACCCTTTATTAAGCTCTATCACACCAGAGGGGGCTTTAAAGGGAGGATCTATATCAGCAGTGACCTTGACCTAAAGGGGGTGGGGGGCGAATTGAATTCCTCATACAGATAAATGCACAGGATTCAAAGCAATAGCAGTATGCTCTTGCGCAGGTCAATGCAGAAAGATTGGTGTGGGTGTCAGCTCAGTGAACTTAAACATGATTGACAGGGTGAAAAACAGCACTCCTCCTCCCTGTGAGAAACCACTCTCTGAAAGAGACGAGGAACAGCACCAAGTGAATTCAACATCAACAGATGTCAACAAACATGGCTCAACCTCCGCTCTGGGAACGTCTCTCCTCGTCTCGTTATTAGCCTCGGCCCTTTTTTCTGCTCCGCTTGCCTCTCCTTCTCTTTCCTGGCACGTACACACGGGGACGGCCGGCCCTCACGGCTATCTCACCTTGCCCAGCTGTTGATGAACGCTCAGGTTGTACATCATCACAATCCCGTCCAGGATCTCCAGCAGGGACTTCTCCGTGATTGGCTGGTCTGGCTCTTCCAGTGGTCGCCCCAGCAACAGCCCATCGTTACCATGGCTTCCCTCGACTGGAATCATTGGGTGGGGGGGTGGGGGAGAGGGAGGAGATGGAGAGAAAGAGAGAGGGAGAAAGAGATGTGGGGAATTTGGGAGGAAAAAAAAGAACAAATTATCCCTCGGCAAGGTCTCAAAACCTGGCATCGTTTTCTTGAGGAAGGTGATTTTTTTTTCTCCGTCACTCCAAGCCTGGCTAATTGGTTTCCCGCTGACTTCCTTTGTAGGGCTGGAAATCGTGGTTCCTGGCGGCGGAGAGGGCTTTGTGATGCTCTATGGGGGCTGGGGATAATATAAGTGCCGTCAACACTAAGCCTTTCTTATCACGCTGTGCTACTTATCATAACAGCAGAAAGACTTCCGCTGCTGCACAAAAAACAATACAGGTTTGAATCCCAAGGCACAGCTTATGTACTTCACTCAAACCCAGAACATGAAGATCCCATTCAACCCCGACACTGTTTACCACCACACAATCAACAACAACAACAACAACACCAAAACACTCGTCAGTAACTCACTGTCCTCCTCGGTCCTCTGCTCCACAGGCAGCGTACGCACTTTAACCTTCTCGGGTGGGGCCAGGGGTCTGCGAGGGGTCATCAGACTGACGGCAGCCGTACTGAGAAAACGATTGGCTCGGCCCAGTGTGGGAGAACTCAGCCAGCTTGGCCTGGCCAAGGCTCCGCCCATCGCCGCTGCTCCAGAGGGCCGCTGTACACAAACATCACCCACAAATAAACCACTGTCCACTTGTGGTGTGTTAGTGTGTGTTGTGCTGGTGTAGAAAGGGTCAGACACAGCAGTGCTGCTGGAGTTTTTAAACCCTGTGTCCACTCTCTGTCCACTCTGTGAGACACTCCTCCCTCGTTGGTCCACCTTGTAGATGCCCAAAGACAGCACCCACAGGACGCTGTCGGCTGGATGTTTTTGGTCAGTGGACTGTTCTCAGTCCAGCAGTGACACTGGGAGGGTTAAAAATTCCAGCAGCACTGCTGTGTCTGATCCTTGTTCACCAGTGGTTTGAGATGGTACTGTAGATGCTGCCCTTTCCCTAAACATAACAATGACAGAATGCAGTGGCAACTCAGGCTTCACCTGCGCTGCTCCGCTCTCCTCGTCCTCGTCCAGATCGTCCATCGACGCGGCCTGGATCTCCGCAGGGTCGATGATAATGTTGGCTTTGGTGGCGAGGTCATCTAACAAGAGAAATACAAACAAACACAGCCAGCATGGGTAAACTTCATAACACGCTTTCAGTTCTGTCGCAGTGCTAGGTGAGAGAGAACGTCAGACAGTCCCTATCTCACACACACACATACACACCGCTGTGCATTCCTTATAAAACCTGCATTTAGACAGAGAAAAATAAAATCAATGTTCTGTGGATCATGCAGTGTACATCTGACAGGAGCCTCAGGAAAAAATATGAGCCTGTTGCATTACATTTCAAGTCCAAACAAGCTTCTTAGGTTCTAAAGCCACATGTTTATTACTCTGTCCAGCTGAAGGCTCTGCACTGAAACCTGGACACTAACAGGCAAGAGCAAGGAGAACTTCATCCTGGAGGATGCCTGGCATTCTTGTGGATCTAGAACTCACCAGGGGTGTCCTACAAAGTTGCAGAAAACAGAAACAAAGAGGATGCATTCTCTTTTGACGTTTTTCCACCAGATGGTGTCTAGCCTACTGTACGCATGGTGTATTGGCGTGTTGTTGTTGTTTGGGACTGAACACAGCTCCGTCATCAGTTCAGACAGATCAGTAGAGTTTGCTCTCGCTGGATTCTTTCGTCGGCCACTGATCCAAGGAGCGTTTGAAACTCTTCAAAAGACCACGGCGTCATTTTACGAGCTGCCGTCGTGAGTCGGATATAAACAAACGTGATCTCTGCTGCAGCTGGAGATTTTACAGATGGAGAGTTGGTGCTGGTCGTCTGTGTTGCGTGGCGTAGAGTGACGACTCTCTCTGGACAATCAGAGCTCTGCAAGGTTTACACGCCACGGTTTAGTCCCTACTCGACTCGCTCTGAACCACGAGAGAACAGCCACTAAACAAGAACCCGCTTCCAGAACCAGGACCTGAATCACCTGGTGGAGTCGAGTAGCTCACTCACAGTGGAAAAGCGCCAGTACAGAATCCTTAACTGCTGCTGCGAATGCTTTAGGCTTAAACAGACTTTGGGCTACAACCTCCTCACTTTATTTCATACTGATAAGGCCTAGGTAGCCGAGGGATGCTTTTGAAATCAGCTCAGAATCATTCACACAGATAAAAACTCTCCAGTGCAGCCATATTCAAGTTTTAGAATTTGCTTTGATACAGAGTTATATCACATTGTGTAATAACAGGTAGCTCAAGTGTGTTACCCCAAGGTACAGCAAGCGTAGAGGGACATTCATCCATTCTGAGGTTGCTGTTAACACGTACACAGGTGCAATAAAATCTACGCAAGCAGCACTGCTCCCCTGCTGACAGGCCCAGAAAAGATCTGGCTACTACTATTACATAACATCCCCAGCTTCACCTTTCCACACCTTCACTGAACCTAATGCACATTTAATAATCTCATCACAGCACGTTACCCTCCAAACGTAAATCGTATCTGTGACGGGACACTGCACAGGTGACGTGTGAAATACAGTGGCATTAATCTGAAGAGAGGGGTTCAAATTGAATCTTCATCACCACAGCACTTGAGGACGCGACCTCTATGAGGTGAGGCTACTGCGATAACACCCCACAGTAAACACCGTGTCCGTGAGGTCTCAGCCATTAACTGCCCACAGTCCCTTGACTTGGATGGTACTGTACAATAGGGGCATCACAATCCATTTTCATCTTCATTTTTCTGGTCACAACATTAATGCGTATATCACGGATTAGCTACACATTCACAGATCCACACCACACCCAAATAAATGGCTGTAAACACCATGAGGATCAGGGCTAGATTTGAGGTTTAAGACCCTGTTGAATTCAGTGTATGTCCAGGTCTTAGTGTGTTTACACTGTGTGAAAACCCCCACAGCTGTGTGTGTGTGTGTGTGTGTGTGTGTGTGTGTGTGTGTGTGATTGGGAGAGTGCGTGAAGCCGGTGTTCAGGGTGAGAACCAAAAAACAGAATCCATAACCAATAAATGTCATTTTGTACTTGAGAAAACTGTCATTAATGTTCAGAGTTATGAAAACAGAATGTAAACAGAATATTTCTGTATTTAATCGTCTATTTTGAGTTTAATATTCTTCAAAAATCTGTTTTTATTTTCATTCCGCCTTTTCTCGGTTGCGCTTCTCTCAGTCTCACTTTCACCTCCAGAAGTTTCTCGCTTTTGACGGTGTTGGGATCTAGACAGTCATTGGCTGCTAAAGTTAAGCCCCACCCATGCAGCTGATTCTGCACACCCTATCCCTGATTGCAAAATGACTAAGTCTCTATGAGGAACTGTGTATTACTAAAAGACATAGTCGTTAATACATATTTGAAATGGCTTACCTGTGTTTGCCGGTCGGTCTTTTTCCAGTCAGGGTCATACTGCTGTGCTCTCACTGACGTAGCGGGGTGTGCTAAACCAGATGGATGGGCGGGGCTTAACTTAAGCAGCCAATGACTGTCTAGATCCCGCACCCCATCAAAAGTCAAAAGCAAGAAACTTCTGGAAGCGAAAGCGAGACTGAGAGAAGCGCAACTGAGAAAAGGTGGAATGAAAGTGATATTAAACTCAAAATAGATGATTCTATACAGAAATGTTCGGTTTACAAACCTGATTTTATGACAGTTTTCTCAATTACAAAATGACATTTATTGGTTATGGATGTTGTTTGTTGGTTCTCAGAAATTAGGTCCTATTTTGACACCATAGATTCTGAGTAGACCCTGATCAGATCAGATTAGATTAGACATGCAGACTAGGCAGTATAATTCAAACATACATTGTTCAGATTATACTGCATTGGATTTTATTGTACAGTACCAGTCAAAAGTTTGGACACGTCTCCTCATCAGTGACTGGTGGAGTAGAGCTAGTCACTGTATAGAGCTGTGTACCAGCCCCTACCTCTGCACAACCCCAGTTACAGTCTCAGACACATTCAGAAGGGAGCGGTTCTACAGATTAACTCTCGACGAGGCCACAGCTGTTCACTGAGAACCGTTCCAGGTGACGACCTCATGAAGCCGACTGAGAGAACGGAGAGAGTGTGTGAAGCTGTCATCAAAGCAACAGGGGGCTACTGTGAAGAGTCTAAAGTATAAAACACATTCTGGTTTGTTTACTACATAATTCCATATGTGTTCCTTTATAGTTTTAATGTCTTCCACATTCATTTATAATGTAGAAAATAATTTAAAAAAAAAGGACGTGACAGTGGTGCAGCAGGTGGTGTCTCCGTCACAGCTCCAGAGACCTGGAACCTGTGTCTGCATGGGATTCCTCTGGGTGACTGTCTGTGAGGAGTGTGGTGTGTTCTCCCTGTGTCTGTGTGGGTTTCTTCCGGGTGACTGTCTGTGAGGAGTGTGGTGTGTTCTGCCTGTGTCTGCGTGGGTTTCCTCCGGGTGACTGTCTGTGAGGAGTGTGGTGTGTTCTCCCTGTGTCTGCGTGGGTTTCCTCCGGGTGACTGTCTGTGAGGAGTGTGGTGTGTTCTCCCTGTGTCTGCGTGGGATTCCTCCGGGTGACTGTCTGTGAGCAGTGTGGTGTGTTTTCCCTGTGTCTGCGTGGGTTTCCTCCGGGTGACTGTCTGTGAGGAGTGTGGTGTGTTTTCCCTGTGTCTGCGTGGGTTTCCTCCGGGTGACTGTCTGTGAGGAGTGTGGTGTGTTCTCCCTGTGTCTGTGTGGGTTTCTTCCGGGTGACTGTCTGTGAGGAGTGTGGTGTGTTCTTCCTGTGTCTGAGTGGGATTCCTCCGGGTGACTGTCTGTGAGGAGTGTGGTGTGTTCTCCCTGTGTCTGCGTGGGTTTCCTCCAGGTGACTGTCTGTGAGGAGTGTGGTGTGTTTTCCCTGTGTCTGCGTGGGATTCCTCCGGGTGACTGTCTGTGAGGAGTGTGGTGTGTTTTCCCTGTGTCTGCGTGGGTTTCCTCCGGGTGACTGTCTGTGAGGAGTGTGGTGTGTTCTTCCTGTGTCTGAGTGGGATTCCTCCGGGTGACTGTCTGTGAGGAGTGTGGTGTGTTCTCCCTGTGTCTGCGTGGGTTTCCTCCGGGTGACTGTCTGTGAGGAGTGTGGTGTGTTTTCCCTGTGTCTGCGTGGGTTTCCTCCGGGTGACTGTCTGTGAGGAGTGTGGTGTGTTTTCCCTGTGTCTGCGTGGGTTTCCTCCGGGTGACTGTCTGTGAGGAGTGTGGTGTGTTCTCCCTGTGTCTGTGTGGGTTTCTTCCGGGTGACTGTCTGTGAGGAGTGTGGTGTGTTCTTCCTGTGTCTGAGTGGGATTCCTCCGGGTGACTGTCTGTGAGGAGTGTGGTGTGTTCTCCCTGTGTCTGCGTGGGTTTCCTCCAGGTGACTGTCTGTGAGGAGTGTGGTGTGTTTTCCCTGTGTCTGCGTGGGATTCCTCCGGGTGACTGTCTGTGAGGAGTGTGGTGTGTTTTCCCTGTGTCTGCGTGGGTTTCCTCCGGGTGACTGTCTGTGAGGAGTGTGGTGTGTTCTTCCTGTGTCTGAGTGGGATTCCTCCGGGTGACTGTCTGTGAGGAGTGTGGTGTGTTCTCCCTGTGTCTGCGTGGGTTTCCTCCGGGTGACTGTCTGTGAGGAGTGTGGTGTGTTTTCCCTGTGTCTGCGTGGGATTCCTCCGGGTGACTGTCTGTGAGGAGTGTGGTGTGTTCTCCCTGTGTCTGCGTGGGATTCCTCCGGGTGACTGTCTGTGAGCAGTGTGGTGTGTTTTCCCTGTGTCTGCGTGGGTTTCCTCCGGGTGACTGTCTGTGAGGAGTGTGGTGTGTTTTCCCTGTGTCTGCGTGGGTTTCCTCCGGGTGACTGTCTGTGAGGAGTGTGGTGTGTTCTCCCTGTGTCTGTGTGGGTTTCTTCCGGGTGACTGTCTGTGAGGAGTGTGGTGTGTTTTCCCTGTGTCTGCGTGGGTTTCCTCCGGGTGACTGTCTGTGAGGAGTGTGGTGTGTTTTCCCTGTGTCTGCGTGGGTTTCCTCCGGGTGACTGTCTGTGAGGAGTGTGGTGTGTTCTCCCTGTGTCTGTGTGGGTTTCTTCCGGGTGACTGTCTGTGAGGAGTGTGGTGTGTTCTCCCTGTGTCTGCGTGGGATTCCTCCGGGTGACTGTCTGTGAGCAGTGTGGTGTGTTTTCCCTGTGTCTGCGTGGGTTTCCTCCGGGTGACTGTCTGTGAGGAGTGTGGTGTGTTCTCCCTGTGTCTGCGTGGGTTTCATCCGGGTGACTGTCTGTGAGGAGTGTGGTGTGTTCTCCCTGTCTCTGCGTGGGTTTCCTCCGGGTGACTGTCTGTGAGGTGCCATTGGTAGGTGGATTGGAGACTCAAAAGTGTGTGTGGGGGTGAGTGTGTGTCACCCTGTGAAGGACTGGCGCCCCCTGCAGGGTGTGTTCCCTCCTGCATTGCACACAGTGATTCCAGGTAAGCTCGGGACCCACCGCCACTCTGAACTGGATAAGGGTTACAAACAGTGGATGAATGAATGAATGAATGAATAATATCAAAACGTGAAGTTACAAAAATAAAAACAGGTACTAACTGTGAACATTTTCTAATTGAGAATATTTTGTTGACACAATCACAAAGTATCTTCAGCAAACCATCAGAATAAAATGTTACTGAGATTGTTTTTTATTGTGCACAAGCAGCCTTTGCCAAGAACAGGGAGCATCGCTGCCCCGCGTGTGACGCTGGCTGTAAATTGAAACTCACTCCTGAGAAAAGACACCGAGTCCATCTGCCAAGCTCATCTGGCAAACTGTAATAACAGGCCTCGGGTTTGTCCACCAGGCTCGAGTGAGTCTTGGGTTTGTTCCATCGCTCTTTCACAGGTGACGAAGGGCTGAATTAAAACTACTGAGGGTTTACACAGGGGTGAATCGAGCAAATGGGACGGTAAAGATTATAAAGACGGTAAAAGGTTAGAGAAAGAACAGAGTGGCCCCTGATTCAAGCTCCATCAGATCTCACCACAGAGAGACACCTCAGAGGGAACAGATATAGACTTAAGCAGAAGTTTGGATATCTCCTCCTTAAAGGAGAGCGGAGGTATGACCACAACTGTGTCCAGGGCTCTGACCAAGTTTAAATCCTGAGCAGACTGCATTCAGGTAGCGCTGTGGAATCTCTCTAACGCTCTAATGGACACTGGGATTTAACGTATTATTTAATCATTTTACCGTATTTGGTCATAACTTTACACTTTTTTTTTTTTAAGAGTCTAGTGGTGTGTGAGCTTTTTTTGAGGAGATGTAAACAATGTGTTGTTATTGTTGAGTTCAGAAGGTAGATTACATTTTATTTATGCTGAGAGTGAAACACTCTCTCTCTAACACACACACACACACACACACGCACACACCTCCTGTTTCCATGTTTGAGCACCAAGCTGCTAATTTTCTCTATTAAAGCATTTGGGTCTGAGGCTAAAACGCTTTCTAAAACATTTACTTCTAATTGAAAAATCATCAAACTACACTGAGATATTATAATATCTCACAGCCACTCACATACTACACATTTATTCATTCATTCATTGTCTCTAACCCTTATTCAATTCAGGGTCACTGTGGGTCCGGAAACTACCCGGAATCACTGGGCGCAAGGAATGAACACACCCTGGAGGGGGCGCCAGTCCTTCACAGGGCGACACACACTCACACATTCACTACGGACACTTTTGAGTCTCCAATCCACCTACCAACGTGTGTTTTTGGAGTGTGGGAGGAAACCGTAGCACCGGAAACCCACGCAGACAGAGAGAACACACCACACTCTTCACAGACAGTCACCGGAAGGAAACCCACGCAGACACAGAGAGAACACACCACACTCTTCACAGACAGTCACCCGGAGGAAACCCACGCAGACACAGGGAGAACACACCACACTCTTCACAGACAGTCACCTGGAGGAAACCCACGCAGACACAGAGAGAACTCACCACACTCCTCACAGACAGTCACCCGGAGGAAACCCACGCAGACACAGGGAGAACACACCACACTCCTCACAGACAGTCACTGGAGGAAACCCACGCAGACACAGGGAGAACACACCACACTCCTCACAGACAGTCACCCGGAGGAAACCCACGCAGACACAGGGAGAACACACCACACTCTTCACAGACAGTCACCCGGAGGAAACCCACGCAGACACAAGGAGAACACACCACACTCCTCACAGACAGTCACCCGGAGGAAACCCACGCAGACACAGAGAGAACACACCACACTCCTCACAGACAGTCACCCGGAGGAAACCCAAGCAGACACAGGGAGAACACACCACACTCCTCACAGACAGTCACCCGGAGGAAACCCACGCAGACACAGGGAGAACACACCACACTCCTCACAGACAGTCACCCGGAGGAAACCGTCAACTTTCAACCTCGTTTAATGTAACAAAACTTAACATCAAGCATTTTTGGTTCTTTCTGGTGGAATCTGAACATTGTGTAAACAACAGCTGTTATTTTCATATGGTTCTGGAAACATTATCAGGTCAAAAATAGAGATACAGCAGGGACATTCTGACCTTACACAGCTACTCCAGACACAAACAGAGGCCATTTCCCATGCACACACACCAGAGAGTGAAGAGCGGTTAGTGATGTCCGAGCCCAAGGACCGAAGAGGGCAGTCAATAAGCACTATCGGACAAAAATGGCAATGATAATGATGATGATGTCACGGCAGAATCGATGCTGCCCTTCAAGCCGCTCTGAGATAATCATTACGATGAGAGGCAGGGTGAGGAATGCTGCACTTCAAGCCAAACTCAGAGCCGAGATGAAAAACAGAGGAAGCTTTGAAGACATAAGAGCTCACGTAAGAAAGGTCAGCCCCTAAAGACCCAGGACGCCCTAAAACCCCAATCGATATCATCAAGTGACGAGAGGTGGAGGGTTCGCTTTTTTTTAATTTCCTGTCTCTCGTCTTGTCAAAGCCGGGGGGTGGGAGTGCAGCTTCAGAAATGTCACAGTGGACAGAAAACAAATATCACCCGCGTTCCCTCATCTCCCCTCTATCACCCGCAGCCGTGTTTAACTCCCGGAGCTCAGCCACTTCGGAAAGAGGCCAGCGGCAGGAAATCAGCCAGAGAAAGAACATGGCTTTTCCAGAGAATCAGAAGAGATCCAACAGACGAACACCTTGTTCTAATCATCAGAGTTTAATCAAACAATACATGGGCTGAGGAGGAGGAGACAGAGAGACAGAGAGACAGAAAGACAGAGAGAGAGAGACAGAGAGAGAGAGACAGAGACAGAGAGAGGGAGACAGAGACAGAGAGAGAGACGGAGACAGAGAGAGAGACGGAGACAGAGAGAGAGACAGAGAGAGAGACAGAGAGAGAGAGACGGAGACAGAGAGAGAGAAGTGGCCTAAGAGTGCTTTACTTTCATGTCAAAAAGTAAATTATTTGATAAGCTCACGTTCTTCTAAGTTGACGATACTTAGCTCTCACCAGACGACAGAAAGAGCTCAAGCTCAAACATATAAACATTAACTGGATCAGACACAGCAGTGCTGCTGGAGTTTTTAAACCCTGTGTCCACTCTTTGTCCACTCTGTGAGACACTCCTCCCTCGGTGGTCCTCCTTGTAGATGTAAAGTCAGAGACAGTAGCTTGAGGCTAGAAGTTTGAATGTTATTGATGATTGGTTTATGTTTTCTGAAGCTGAAAATGAATAAACAGCACTTAATCACCAGCCATTTTGTCTAGAAATTAAATAAATGTCATATGCATAATGCATAGCCCCCCCCCCACACACACACACACACACTCTTCACTGCCTTCTCCAAACAGTCAACACCTCCGCTTTAGTTTTAATCACAAAGACTGAATCCCAGAGCGCCGACCCATTATCACTTAAGCTTATTTGAAGCAAACAGACCGCAGCATTGGCTGAATTCCTGGAAGTGAGGGATGATAAGAGAGAGAGGGAGGGGGAGAGAGAGAGAGAGAGAGAGAGAGAGAGAGAGAGAGAGAGAGAGAGAGAGAGAGAGAGAGAAAGAAGTGCAAACAAAAGCAGTGAGTGGAAATCTTCAAGAAAGTATCATCCATCTTCCCTCTTCCACCTGAACAGCTTCATCTGCTCGGCCTTAATCTCAGGGCTCAGCGCCGCTCTGCTACGGAGCAGGGGTCTCCTCGGGGAGATCAATATCCATCTGCATTTCAGCTCTCCTTAATGATGCAGACGTCCATCACACTGCTGTCAATTCTGAGATTTTATGAGGTCACAAATCCACCCGGGACAGCACCCCTTACCTCTGACTCTCGGTAAACAAAGCCCATTCCGACCACGAGGACCGACAGCGCCGGCCGTTTCTGTAAAACACACTTTGTTCTCCACTTGATGCTGATTAATCAAAGGTCATTGGATCGATGCCGTGTTGCTGGGAGCAGTGAGGAGATCGATAGAGAAGGGGAAACTGTTTCTAAACTTTACAAGAAAACAAACTTAAGTGTTCATCTGTCTCCTCCAGTTCTTATGACGTGAGGAGCGGAGGAAACCTTCTCAACTGCCCCAAAAAAAGCCAATAAATCACCTACAAAGCCATAAACACAGAATATTACCTCAGAGACAGATATAATCACACCTCATAAACTCCCAGATATTGATGCTTTAATTATAATCTGATGCAAATCTGTGGATTTAATATTTGAAAATTTCTAACGAAAGCTGAGTAACACAAATAAAATAAAGCACGCCACATTAGACCTGACCAGTGAGTTACTGCTTATTGATTCATTCATTCATCTTCTGTAACCCCTTCATCAGTGCTGCAGTCACTCACACACACACCCTTACACAACCAATATCAATATCACACACACACACACACACAACCAGTCAATCACACACACTTGTTTACTGTTTCCCCACATTCACCCAATCTCTCTCTCTCTCACACTCACTCACACACACACACACACACACACACACACACACACACACACACACACACACACACACACACACACACACACACACACACACACACACACACACACACACACACACCTTGTCTCATTTCCACTTCATAGAGAAGGCAATCTGGGTGTCAAAAGCTCAGAGTCAATGAGACTCTCCTTCAACAAATTATCATTTATCGCCCCCTAGTGGCCCTTCAGACACAATTACCCGAGTCTTTTTTGTCTTTTTTTCTCCCACTCTCTGACCTCCTCTATTTTGCAGAAGATCAGGCATCAAGCTTTGTTTACAACAACATTACAATCACTGGGAATGAGTGTCAAACCTTTCAGTGTTTTCTTTAAATGTGAGAGCAGTCCTCCCAGCCTCTGGAGGTCAAAGTAATCCACCTTCCCATTGTAGAAAAGCTGAGGGGGAACATAGGCCTCTGCACAGAAAAGAAACACAGATTAAAACACTTGCAAGTTAAACAAACGCAACATGAAGAACACTGCAGATATAAAGCTTCTCACTAAACAGAATTTCCACTGTAATTGGGGGTGGTTTATAGATCTTCTTTCACACAGAACATGGGAAATTTACAGCTGAACATTCAAACACAAACAAAAGGGGAATTCTGCATTTAACCCATCAGTGGCAGTGAACACACACACACACACACACAAACACTAGTGCACTAGGGGCTGTGAACACAAACCCATCCCCAGTGCCAGGGGAACAGTTGTGGGTTCGGTGCCTTGCTCAAGGGCCCCTCAGCCATGAACTGAGGAGGAGGACAGTGCTGTTCCTTCACTCCCACCGCCCCCAGTTTTCCTGCCGCTCGTGGGAACAGAACCAACCACCTTTCAGCCCTAAGGCTCTCTGCTTTAACCATTACCACACAGACTTGGCTCTCAGACACACAGCTTCATACAAACTTTAATAGTTTTCAAATTTACCACAGCACACTGCAGGCAAATCTATGCCCAGCCAATAGGAGAGCAGTGGGCGTGTCTGCTTCACAGTTTCTGACACTAATCCCGTTTTCATGAGTGGTTTAAAGAGCAAGCTAAAGCCTCATCATTGTCGTCTTTGTGTGGGCATTGGATTATAGGAGCGTTCATGTGGGAAAATCATGTGGGTAGGCAATAAAAAAAAAAGCACAAAACAACATCTACAACTAAAAACACGAGAATAAACAAGACACAGGTGAGAAAAATGAGAACGAGAACAAGAACAGCAGTCTGACTGAGCTTGGCCTCCCTGCCCCAGCGTCCTCACCTTCACTGCTGATGGACCCCGGGCTCTTTCGCTTTCCCTCGTCCCAGTAGCTCCTCACAGCTGTGATGAGGCGATGCATGAAGCACACCATGTATTCAGGAGGACACAGCACTGTGGGGTTCTGATCGGACAGAGAGAGAGAGAGTCAGAGAGGAATCGTATCTGAATGATATCTTCATTTTCACACAAAGAAACACTGATAAAACACATTAAAGCTGTGACAAACATCTGAAGTTCTCACCCCACATCAAAAGGCAGGTCTGTCCTCTAAAAATTCCCATGAAGTCTTTCATAGTCTTTTCGATCAGAGGATGAGGAAAATAGGCCAAACCTCAGTCTCGCCATGGAATACAGGGGACTTTAGGAGAAGGGTCAACTCGACCCAAATAATTCAAGGGGACACCAAAGTCACACTCTCAGACTTTGAGGCCCGGGTGTTTTTCAGCTCAAATTTAGAAGAGTGACAAGGACATGGTGTTTCACAAAAACACTGGGAAATGTTCCCTGACCCAGGTTTTCAGAGGTGGAAGTAATAAATTAACACATTGGGAGAACAATGGTTTGAGGTCATTTGACCTGAAAGAAACAGGTACCGCAGCTCAGGGTCGGACTGCTCGGGAAATACAGGAAATGCCTCGCTGTCAGAACCAAACTGGACTTTTCAGCACTGCCGTTTCAGTGGCTGATAAGAAATTGGAATTGTGCTAAATACGGTCCATGACAGCAGCCTCAGATTTACTGACGCCATTATTACTCTCAGCCTTAAAGGCTTTGTGTAAACGACCCCTGGCAAAGATCAGATGTAGTCTCTATTTCATCTGAGACAGGGTATGCATTGTTTAATAAAAATTTATGAAGCATTACAAATCAAACATTTCTGTGCTGCACAGAGGCTTTGAGAGGTTCACATCTGGTGGCAGGTTGAAAGTGAATGTGCGATGTGAATGTCCTACCCCTCGGTTACTTGCGTTCTCCTGAAGGAACTTGCGAAATTTGTTGAGGAAAATGTAGCGAGAGGCTTCCCCCTGCAGAAGAGAGACGTGAATGCACACAGCAGTTCTCTGGGCAAGGATAAATACTAACGTCAAAATACAAACACGGTTACTCTTGGCTGTATGACATGCAAAATGATGCTGAAGATAAACAAGTTTATAATCAAACAAACACAAGTCAGAAACCTGCGCACCAACCCACACACTGTAAAACAAGACCCAGTCAGTTTTATGCGTGCTCTAATCAGAAAAGATGGCATATAAAACGAGGCGTTTTGATTCTTCTCTGTTTCTGACGTTAAGTGCAGAGACTTTAGAAAGGCCCCGCCCCCTCGTCTGAGTCTGGCCAATCACAGCGCTGGACCCGTGTTTATGTGAGAGCGCAAAGACGAGGTTAAACTCAGCAAAACGGACACAATGAGCGCAGAGAAATAAGAGCACTGAGTAAAAACGGAGAAGGAAGAGAACAGAGTGAAAACGGCTAAAAACCAGAGCTTCTGCTCCTCGCTCCTCACTGCTGTGTGCTCGGGGTCGGGGTGAACAGAGAGCGGCTCATTATCATTTAAAGGAACAGGTGCTGAAAGCGGGCGTTCTGAACAGGGCTGTTTACACAGGGGGAGAACACTGCTGTGGGGATTTTTGAATAATGTGTTTATTATATAATCTCCGCACTGGCCCTTTAATAAGGACACCACTGGTCCGATCCTCAGTGATGCCTCAGGCATCCAAGGCCTATGAGAGCACTGGGCGAATCGGGTGACGCCCTGCATCCCCTCATCACACAGCACTGTGCCAGCAAGCGTGTGCCTGTCCACTGATGATGTAGATCAATAAATTACGCTTTCAAAAATATGCGTTTATATACAGACAAGACCTTTATTCCCCTTCTTATAGCATAGTAATACATATTAAACTACAAATATGTTTTCTTTTGATGACAAGCGCAATTGCGATTAATATCTTCCAGGAAAATGTCAGCGGACAAACACAAGATGATTTATAAAAAGCACAGCTGTGAAGTGTTTTAAATACAGCCCTCGGCCCAACGTACCGTCCCTTTGTCCTTGTTATTCAGCATCAGCCTCAGGATCTGAACTTGCAACTCCTCCACAACTACACAGAGAGAGAGAGAGAGAGAGAGAGAGAGAGAGAGAGAGAGAGAGAGAGAGAGAGAGAGAGAGAGAGAGAGAGAGAGAGAGAGAGAGAGAGAGAGAGAGAGAGAGAGAGAGAGAGAGAGAGAGAGAGAGACAGAGACAGAGACAGAGACAGAGACAGAGACAGAGACAGAGAGAGAGAGAGAGAGAGAAAGAGAAAAAAAGAGAGGGCAGGACCCAGTCAGTGAAATATAGAAATCCTGCTGTTAGCTGCTGTTGAAGATTTATGTTTGGTTAAAAGTGTGTTTGTGTGTGTGTGTATGTGTGTGTGTGTGTCTGTTTGATACCCTCAATCCTCTTTTTGAGTCTCTGACAGCCGCGTTCATAAGCCCTGCGTCTCAGCCTCTCTTCTGCAGTCTCATGCCTCAGGTCCTTCTCATCCTTGCCCTGCGTACAGAAAACAACACAGGTTACGTTTATGAGCCATGACATTTCGTAACAGAACCTACACAGCAAATCTACAGATGTGTAAACGTCTGGGTGCCCCTGCCATGGGGATGATGTGCAGACTGCAAGAGAGTGTAGTAGTTCTTCTTCTCAGTGCAGCAGTAGTGGACCCCTCATATTTAGAAGTCCATTTGTACGCACATTTGTTTAACCATGAGATCCTGCAGGCTTTATCCCAGACTGGTGAAACAGTATTATATGAACATAGAGGTTTCATGGGGAGTCCAGACTACAGTGATTCAGTTCTCTTTCCTAACAGAGCTGTTATCATCATCCCCACATCACAAAGGTGAGCGAGCACTCACGTCTTTGTCGAAGCGAGTCGGCCACCACGTGGTGGGAATGAGCTCCTCCAGCCCGGCCTCCTTCACCCTCAGAGGGGTCTTAATGTAGAAGAACACAACAGAGCGCAGGACGTCAAACGTAATGCTGTTAAGGACTTTTCAGACGGACAGACAAACTGAAGGGGAAAAATCTGAGGCAGCACTTAGAGCTCACACTGCTTTCTAAACTGCGTTTGCATTGATGTAACATGATACAGCTCCTGAGTGGCATCCTGAGTGGGTTTTTATGATCGAGCTTTTCAGGGCTCTACTGCAGTGGAGTCATTTCTCACAAGTGGTTTACTCTTCTGAATAAAGGTGACAACCGTTCTGGAGATATTTTACAGTACACTTCGCTCCAAAAGAAAGGATATAAGACGTTACTGAGGAGATATTTTCTAGACTTCTCGTGTCGAAGGATGGCAGTGGTCAAGCGAAGATAGTGAATCTAGAACAGAGAAAGGAGAATAAGTCGTTTTCTGCTTTAAAAACAAATAAAGTACATCCTGAATGCTGAAGAAGCTCTTTAAACTGCACTTAAAGGGGAATCCCACAGTTATTCGGCTGATTAAATCTGATCTGAAAGCCTCTTTTCTGGGGGAACCTCAAATGGTGCACATTGATTGTGATAGGAACCAGACGTCTGAATCATTTAATGCTTCAGAAACTATTAGAAATGCATTGTCTGGTGTCTGAGATACTGCTGTTCTGACTATAATCACTCTATCGCTACCAACATCACATATAACAAGAGAATTGGACAAAAATCCCCAGACTAGTTCGCAAAAGTAGGTTTTGCACATTATGCAAATTAGCACGATAATAACCTTGGTAAAATGAAATTTTGACTAACCCGTTTTTTATTTGTCAGAACCCAAGGAATCAGGGGATTTTTTTTTGTCTCTACGCCTCACGGTGTAGGAGATATGAACCTAAACACGTTTCACTTTGCTATAGCGCCACCTATTTTTGTTGTCATCTGAGATGCACACAAACTACATATACCCTCCAAGTGGGGAGTCTGCACGACCTACGGTCTCTTCCCCACAATGACTTTTACAGGAGAAAAAGGGAAAAAGAATAATAAGAAAAACGTAACAAATACAATAGGGTTCTACGCACCCTAGTGCTTGAACCCTAATAAACACAGCAGACATAAACAGGTTCACTGTGGTGTGATTCAGGGCAGGGGCTCCGTCTCGCTCACCTGGAAGCCCAAGTCAGGGATGATGGGGGAGAAGCGGTAAGCCCTCAGCAAGGACATCATCAACTGCTTCAGGCACTCGTTCGCCTCAAAGTCCTGCCGGAGAAAGAGGAAGATACAGCAGCGCCACGTCACTATCACCGCAGCATCGAGTCATAACCTGCTCTGTAGGGGTCCTGACCATTAGAGGAGAGGGTGAAAGGGAGTGGGCTAAAAGTATATGCAGAGCAACAGATGGACTACAGCAGGAGTAGTTAATTAAAATTCATTAAGGTCCAGTTAGAGAAGGTCCAGAACATAATGTATAACCTGCATATGATCAGTGTTATGTCCTGCACAGTGAAGTAGCCTCATACACAGTAAAATCACCAGTGTTAAATCAACACTATTAGTGTTAGCTGAACACTGAGGGTGTTGAACTATTAATTTAACACTATCAGTGCTGATTTAACACTAGTGAATTTACTGTGTAGTTACAGCAAACGTTTACGTCGTTAACAACTGAATGTCAAATCAAATTACACAGTCAATTACCTTTCAATATACAACAAGATTTATAAATATTACAAATAAACTGTCCTTTTTTAATTTAAAGTAAAATTGACAAATAAAACAATAATTTTGAAAAAAAAAAACATATGTAAATAATGTCTCTAATGACTTGTAGTTGCTGTTGACTTTACTGCTTTTCAAAACCAACAATCTGATTGGTTCTTATTGCTGAAGGGCGGGACTTTATCCATTAACAGAAAGCTGATTGGCTCTTTATTCTGAAGGACGGGACTTTATCCAGAAACACAATCCATGTTCCACGTTATGAGAATTTCAACCAGTAATAGTTCCCTTATTTTTTAAGTTTCTGGTTGTAACTCGCACCACACCGTCGTCCCAAAAGTGTCCCAAAAGATCTTTTATCTCGTCCCTCGGGCTGTTTTTACTGGCCCCAGGATAGTGGCGTCTGGACCCTGCCCTGTGTGTGTGTCACTCAGTCGAGTCACAGCGCTCATCATAATGCACAGACCTGATTGGCAGCTCCAGCAGATCCAGGAGTTTCCTGGAGCGCTAAACCTGCACCGTAACAACTAGAAGAGTCACACTGCTTCAAACACACACTCCATTCATCCATCCATCCATTATCTGTAACCGCTTATCCAATTTAGGGTCGCGGGGGGTCCAGAGCCTACCTGGAATTATCGGGCGCAAGGCGGGAATACACCCTGGAGGGGACGCCAGTCCTTCACAGGGCAACACAGACACAAATAGTTTTTGGACTGTGGGAGGAAACCGGAGCACCCGGAGGAAACCCACGCGGACACGGGGAGAACACACCAACTCCTCACAGACAGTCACCCGGAGCTGGAATCGAACCCACAACCTCCAGGCCCCTGGAGCTGTTATATTATCAGTTATAGGTCCAGGTCGGTCTACAGTCTGTAGTTGGAGAACTACACAACTACACAGTACTCCTATGTGGTAGGTGGAGCCCAGAGAATAGACAGAGAGTAATAAACTTTGCAGGCTTTTGGGATGTTGTGGCTACAGTGAGAGATACTGAGCTACAATTATGAATAAATTAAGAATATATCGTAGGGTATTATCCCGGTGTCTCTTCACCTCCATGAGCAGCCAGAAGAGGTCGAGCAGTTGCTGGATCAGAGGGTGTTCATCCACGGAGCCTCCTCCCTCCAGAATCCCCAGTAGGAAGCTCATGAGTACATCTTCCACCAGGTACACCTTACACTGGAAACACAAGGACATTCAGATTTACATGAAACATGAAACATGAGTAATACAGTAATAACTGCACAGAGGAGAAGGAAATGAGATCAGCAGCTGGGGGCAAGGTGCCTCGCTCAAGGGAAATTTGGTCGATTGATGTTGATTTTCCCAATTTTTCTGACATTGCTGGGACTCGAGCCTCTAAACTACAGCCCAGCGGTGCCCAATGTGTCAATCGCAATCAACCAGTGGATCACACAGTGCACTTTGTTTGATCGTGCCTCATTTACATAATGTAAATCACCTTTTCCCACATTAAAATAATTAAGTCCCGATATCACCCAGTGTGAATATGAAATGAGGTCATTCACTGGCTGCATCTGACATGAGAAGCATGTTTACTGACCATAAGAGGAGCGAAGTAGTTGAAGATATGTGCCAGAGTGACCAGGACGGTGGGCTCTCCTTGAAGCTGCCAAGCGCCAATGTCTCTTTCAACAAGTTTCTCCTCCTTAAAAAAAGTGATTCAGAAAGAGTTTGAGTAAAGATAACAATTACAGGATTCTACAGATTGTTAAACCATGAGTAACACGGGGAGCGATACAGAACAGGACTCGAGAAAATAAAGAAGGGATGGTGGGGACATGCCTGTGTGTCTATCCCAGTGGACAGCACGGTCTTCATGTAGCCCATCAGTCTGTTGGCTTTCATGAGGTCAGTGGTTGGTGGATCCTGAAGAGGAAGGTAGCCTTCCACAGGGTACGTGAAAAACAGCGCAGTTAAGGGTCACACAAAGTGTGGATTTGATCTTATGGCGTATTAATGTTCAAGCTTTATACAACATCCAACAACATCCACCTGGACAAGGCAACCGTAGCCAATCTGCACCTGTACTCAGTCACTCCCTCACACACTCAGTCACTCCCTCACACACTCAGTCACTCCCTCACACACTCAGTCACTCCCTCACACACTCAGTCACTCCCTCACACACTCAGTCACTCCCTCACACACCCAGTCACTCCCTCACACACCCAGTCACTCCCTCACACACCCAGTCACTCCCTCACACACCCAGTCACTCCCTCACACACCCAGTCACTCCCTCACACACTCAGCCCTGCAGCCCCACTGTGCTTAACCCAGTCAGAAAAGCAAGTAAAGCAAGTTTCTATAAACCATTCGTCTGTAACTGCAGCCTTCTGGGGAAGCATTTAAGCTCCTGTCATTTCTATTTTCGGTGGCGGAGGCACAGGGTGTCGTCTCCTCGGCTGCTTTGCCTTTAAACAAACGACTTTATTTTGAAGGAAGCATTAGGACTCTGCCTTATGTGTTTTTTGATGATGGTTTTTAGCCAAAGATTATTGATGGGTATAAGCCATAATATCATTCTACATTAGCTCTGTAGCCCTAGTGCTAATCAAAATAAACAACGTTCAGACATGTCTGTGCTGACTGAGAGGCTCTGAGGTAAAGCAGACTCTCACCAACATTGAAGAGAGCAATCTGAATAAAGCAATGAACTAAAGGAAATGAAAAGGATATCTGAGAGGGCGGCTGCCAAAGTTGAAGGCCACAGACTCTTTAAAGGAGAGACTGATAGCGGGGAAGTAGGCTATACCCGGACCCATCTTGATATTACTGAAGGCCGTACCGAGAGACTGGCCATTGCTGGGGGTCAGAAAGTGGAATACATTAACATACATTTAACTTCAAAGATGTTATTATAGATACAGTGTAATGTGCAAAACTTTCAGGCACCTGAGAAAATGAGATTTTAAAAAGTAATTATGAGTTTATTTGCTCAAAAAAATCCACCTTATATTAGATTAAACCCCATTATTCCAGTGAGTGTGTGTGTGTGTGTGTGTGTGTGTGTGTTGTTGTTTAACCCTTTCCACGTCTCTCCTGGGGATAGTCCAGTGTTATTTGAGGTGATCATCCTGTGCCTAGTGTTAGCGGTTAATAAACACTGCACTGTGTTAAATATAGTGCCATTTTATACAAATCCATACGATCAGGAGAAACTTCTGGAAACACACTCTGTTCTTACGGACACTTCTGTTTAGAACCAAAATGAATCATTTAACTTTTACTATCTTTGTGTTTTTGTATTTATTACTCGCTGTGAAGAGAAATAATTTAAAATAATAATAATCTTAAGTGCCTCAGACTTTTGAACACTGCTGTTTATACACAGAACTGACACAAAATACAAATATACACATAGTGGAGTTAAAACCAACACCTCAAGCAATGTTATTAAGAATACTTACAGGCAAAACGTTATTGTCCCTTCATCCAAGTCTATCATACAGCTAACAATGTCCCCGGCGGCCCAGGACTAGAGGGGAAACAGAAGGTGTGGTGAATATCCGTTTACAATAAAACCTTTACAGCTGTGGAGAACACCTCTATAACGTGACTAACGTGCTCACGTGATCTCACCTTCCCGTAGTTGGTGGTTGTAACATTCCACTTTCTAACTCTGTTGCCATCATAGGCGTACGAGTCTGGAGTGTCCCCTACTCCTTCCTGGAGAAAGAGGAGATAATATCCCTGTTACATCTTGCCCAGGTACGAATTAAAAAGAACAATGGTGTTTCTACGTTGATTTGTCTCGTCTCGTTTTGGTGAAACGTGAATGTGTTATAGTCTCGTGAAGCATCACAACACGACAAAGCCTGTCTGTCTGGCTTCCTCCTCTCAGCTCTGTCCGACTCCCTGTTTACATACGCTTCCCAGGTGTACTACAGGAGGAGGAGGAGAGGAGGTATATGGCCTCAGCCTCGCCTCGGTCCGCGGTGCGTGGGGCTACGCTCCGAACCCTGGCTTTATGAGGCACGTCCGGGGGAGATGTTGTAGCAAGCCCAGGGTCTCGGGCCACACACCACTTACGGTCGTGTTATTAATCCCAGAACAGACAGACAGTAGATGATACTTATTTAAGTCAGAGGACTACATACCTCCTGGTTAAATCTGCAGTTCAGCGTACACCACCCTATTTGCATCAACCCTTGAGACGAGATGAGCACCTCATACACCCATTTCCCTGTTCAAACAATTAAAAACAGGTCAGACTCTGTAAACCAGCATTGAGAGAGCATTCAGAGGCATGACACAAGCAAGAGTAAGATGAAACATTACCTTTGTATACACAGGTAGTAGCCCTTATTGAGCTGAAATTGCTATGTCCGATGACCTTCATAAATAAAGGGAAAATGATCGAAGTGATACAACCGCTCAAACCCATCAGGACATTCAGATCAGGGCCGACGTTATCAATGAATCAGTAATAAAGCTGTCTAAACAGGACTTTAATGGTTAATAAAGCAATCAAAATGCTTGAAAAAGGCAGAAATTGAAGAAAACATGTTGATAATTACGCACAACAAACATCGAGAAGCACAGTCCGTGTTTTAAGATATAAACTGGAACACTGTAAAGTCATCAGAGGAACATACCCCTAAAAGATCATCGTCTACAAACAGGAGGCCTTCAAATCCACTGGTGTGGTCAAGGACGACAGGTGAAGGCCCGAGCCGTCCCTCCACTTGATCTGTAAAGAACCACAGCAGCAAACAGACAAGATAAAAACATTAAAACATGGCTCAGGACCAGAAAGAAAACCACAGCACGACCACAGGCATCAACTGCGACAAAACAGAGAGGAGCACTAACTGACCCGTGCTGTCCTCAGCAGGATCATCTTCAGACAGCAGCCTCTCCAGGTGAGCACTGAGGTCCTGGAAGTTCAAGGTTTTCCTGTGAAAGGGAATACACTTTTGGGAACTGAAAGATATCCTGGGAATAATGTTTACAGGACACAGCTTATCAGCCGAGTTTGACTAAAGAGGTATTTAATCATGCAGCACTGAGCACCGCCGCAGTCACAGCAGCTGAATGCTGACACCGACTTTTTACCACAATAGGTGCTCAGCGAGGGGTGACCGAATTTATTTAAGATGCCAAACTGTTCAGCATTGTTTCCTGGCAGAGAGGAATAAAAAAAGTAGAAGATAAGAATGAGCTATAGATAAAGGCAGTGTCACACTCTGCTCCAGCTTAGAACCTCAAAAGCACCTTGAAACTAGTGCTGGGTGCTGTTTCCAATATTATTCATTCATTCATTGTCTGTAATCCTTATCCAGTTCAGGGCAGTGGTGGGTCCGGAGTCTACCTGGAAACACTGGGCGCAAGACGGGAACACACACTGGAGGGGGCACCAGTCCTTCACAGGGCAACACACACATTCACACCTAAGGACACTTTTGAGTCTCCAATCCACCTACCAACATGGTTTTTGGACTGTGGGAGGAAACCGGAGCACCCGGAGGAAACCCACGCAGACACAGAGAGAACACACCACACTCCTCACAGACAGTCACCCGGAGGAAACCCACACAGACACAGGGAGAACACACCACACTCCTCATAGACAGTCACCCAGAGGAGACCTACACAGACACAGGGAGAACACACCACACTCCTCACAGTCACCCGGAGGAAACCCACACAGACACAGGGAGAACACACCACACTCCTCACAGACAGTCACCCGGAGGAAACCCACACAGACACAGGGAGAACACACCACACTCCTCACAGACAGTCACCCGGAGGAAACCCACACAGACACAGGGAGAACACACCACACTCCTCACAGACAGTCACCTGGAGGAAACCCACGCAGACACAGAGAGAACACACCACACTCCTCACAGGCAGTCACCCGGAGCGGGACTCAAACCCACAACCTCCAGGCCCCTGGAGCTGTGACAGAGACACCACCTGCTGCTCCACTGTGTTGCCCTGTTTCCATTATTTATGATATGAAAAACAGATCTTTACTTCAAAGTTAATTGTAAATAGGGCTGAAACATTCTGAGGATATATATATAATTGCTGTGTAATAATAATATTATGAATAATTATGTTTTTTTGTACTTATATAGCGCTTTTCAGGAATTATGATTCATTTGAGAATATTTTCTATAAAGGTCCTTGTCTGAGTTTATAACCAAGACTAAGATGATCTGGCGTTAATTCTGAGCACTGAGCGTATAGAGCTGGACGGTCAGTGAGTTGTTGTTATGGTCCTGTCCACTGCGCAATGTCTGGCTGCCTCTGATTGGTCTAAATCTGTTACTGAAGCTCCCATTTTAAACAAGTTATAATGCAGGCTACAGATAACCATGCAGCTCAGAGAAATGAAAACTGCACTGTTTCAAATTCACTTTGCAATGATGTGTGTAACTGAAGAATGTCTGCATACACACATCTGTTCACTGATAATAACCGTGTAAACATGTGGCCCTGGTGCCCTCTGAAGGGAAACTTCCATTGCAACATTTCAGAAAAACAGCGCTCAGTCATCAGATTCCACTTTGTGTCTTTTGAGCTCTTCATTGGGTTTTTAAACAAAGTTTATCATTAAAACCGCTCCCCATCTCCCTCCTGGATTTAAAACGCCACTTTGCAATGGAAATAAGTGGGAGACTCGCTTCACACAGCTCTGCTCACCCTTAGCCACCTCTATTTCTGAGGGTCAGCTTTCACCATCCTCCCATCACACTCTATCTATAGAGCTGCTACAGTAACCTGAGCCTGCGCTGGACGTGGGAATGGCTTACTCTCGTGGGACAAAAGACCTCCACCACAATTTACAGTCATCCAGCAGTAGTTCTAGGTCAGTGGAGCCTGCCTACTACACACATGTCTATGTGTTAAAAATACATTATATATGTGTCACCTATGATATCTCTAAAATAAACACATTCACGTTTTCATTGCCTCTTCTCCTACACTCTCAGAAAAACTCTCACCGTGGTGGTGCCCTCCAGGGAACAGAATTGTACCTTGGACAGTTATAATTTTAAATTTATGTTGATGTCATTCGCCCCGTTTCATCTCCAGAACTTTTATTGTGTTCTTTTATTCTCCACAGTTGTATAATGAAAGATTACAGAGATCCCCCTCTCCTTCTGGAGAAGAGAATGTAATGAAGCTTTAGGGAACACAACTGGACTCTAACACCACTGCTGTACCTTTAAAGATACACTACACTGTTTGTAGCTTTAGTGACAGTAATGTAGCAGCACTGTATCTTTAGCTCCAAGGTAACTTTGATTAAAGAGTCTATTTACTGTGGGTGAATGCTGAAATGAGGGGGTTAAAGACAGATATCAGAAAGCATGTTGATGGTGGTGTGGTGAGGAGGCCAAGACAAATGCGAGTAAATAAATAAGAAAGAAAGGTTTGGAAACCCACCTGTACGCTGCTGACGCCGGTCCGTGTTTCCCGGACGCAGGAAACACATGATGTAGATAGTCGCTTAACAGCTTCTCATTTACGATACCTTAAAAAAAGAGTAAATTTTACGGTGTAATTAGCTTCGGCCGTGTTTGGGTTTACTTCTTATTTCATTTTTAAGAGTAAATTATAAAGAATACGAGTTTAAAATATATGTTGTAGCAACAGCATCTGCACCTGAGAAAACCTACCTAGGAAATCGCACTCTGGCTGTCAGTTGTTGTAGTTCCCTGCTCGACCACTAGAGGTGTAGGTAGGGGAACTACAATAACAGACAGTCACTCCGCTAAAACTAAGTGGTGCACCTTTAACTGTGATATTTACTAATATCTCCAAGTCTGTAATGACACAGTGTCCTCGTGCCCTAGAAATTTTAGCCTGCGTCGTTGCATTGATTCCATAGTGAACACAGGTGTTTTTTTCTAGGTAAAACTTAATTTTGGCAAACAGACTTTTAAAAAGTGTTACGTTGTCAACGCTACTTCTGTTAAAAACACTTCAGACTTCACAGTGCGAGGACTAAACACATCCTCCCTCTTACCTGTGACTTTGGGCTTGTCTGTGTCTGAGGCTAAGCGGTAGTTTCGCCGGGACAGGGCTGTACCGCCTCCCTTTGAACTCATGCTGCCACGTTAGACCGGGACACAGCTCTGAGAAGCACAGACACATTACACAAATCACACACAAATCTGTCCACACACACACACAAACACACACACACTTCCATTATTGATGTGCTGAGGCAAGAAACAGAGATATAACACAATTCAAATTCAAATGAAGTCACAGTGTTGCGTTCTTGTGTGTCCTGTCTCTGACTCTACATCTACAAGGTGGACCAACGAGGGAGGAGTGTCTCACAGAGTGGACAGAGAGTGGACACGGGGTTTAAAAACTCCAGCAGCACTGCTGTGTCTGATCCACTCTACACCAGCACAACACACACTAACACACCACCAGCACGTCAGTGTCACTGCAGCACTGAGGATGATCCACCACCACATCACACCTGCTCTGTGGGGGTCCTGAGCGCTGAGGAACAGGGGGGAGAGGGGGGTAATATGTATGCAGAGCAACAGATGAACTACAGCCTATACTTGTATTTGCAAGGCCAGTGAATCTGATGAAATGGAAATACATAGTTCCACCTTAAGTGTAAACTCAGCATCTGTTTTTGCTGAGACTAAATCTGAAATTAAATAAAAATGCTGCTGAAATACTTGCAGAAACTGTGGTTCTGCGCCCTGTAGAGGGTCTGTTTACGTATCTACACTTAGAGAACACTTTTAAGACGGCCTGGGGAGCCCAGAGGTGTGCAGAGGTGTCCAGATTTAAGGGCCCTATCGACTAAGCACCCATCAGCCAGACAGCCTTAAGAACACAACAGGACCAGACAGAAACGGGCTTTACTCCCGAGCTTCTCGTTCAAATCATCCGTTCCATCTTAAATGGTGCAGCAGTTACATTGACGTGCTGCATCATTTAAGGTGGAACGGACTATTCGCGTGAGAAGCTGGGGAATAAGAAAACAAATCAAGCTACAACTCAGCCGGCAACAGCTGGAGGACAGACGCGCCGTGTCCCGGTTCGGGAGAACTCTGAGCTCGGGTGTTTACATCTGGACCTGAGGCGCTTCTAAGACCCATCTGACCAGAGCTCCACTTCAACACAAAACCGCGCAGACAGCCTCGTTAAACCGCTCCCTGCACACCCCGACGGGCTGAAGCGAACCCTGCAGTCCCCCTGGGGTGTGACAGAGAGCGGTGAGGGCTGAAGCGTGTCCCCGACGGCGCTGGTCGGTACCTGGGGTCGGCGCTGTGCTTGGCTCCGCTCTCCGCTGCTGAGGCTAGCGCTCCATAAACAGCTCAGAAGTACGGAGCGACGCGAGGGACAGCGCAGTGAAACGCGAGTTAGCTTAGCAACGTTCGAGGTGGGCTCAGGGGTGGGGCGGGTTACATGGGCTGTTGAGGTGATAATATTTTGGTTTTTAAAATAGAGGACCCTGGGGATACAGAGGTCTCTGTTGTGGTTATATTTGTAGTTGGGAGTTGCCCCAAGCTGTAGAACTATGTCTGTGTGAGGAGTTAAATATCTCTAAAAATATTAATATATTCTATATTTACTCATTTACCAAGACTAATAAATAGCCTTAATAGCATTTACAGCCAAACCATCTGCTATTATTTTAATTCATGTTATAAAGCAAGTAAAAGTACTCTTTCTACATGTCTTTCTTTTTACATGTTTATTGACGCATCATCAGTCAGGTAAATTCAAACTGATGTGTTTATGTACATTGGTGTGTAGTATTCGCCGTGGTCAGTCAGCCGTTTAAATCCACTCACTGGATGTGTTTTAACTGTAAAAGTAAACCCTGACGTAAAATCACAGACATTTTAGTTTATAAACTTTGACTGGACACATTTTGTGAGTCTTGGTCCCTCCAGAGTTTCATTCTCCAGCTTCGAGGGTGTTTTTCCAGCCACTGTTGCCTTTGTTTACTCACCTGGGGATATTTATTAAAAACATTTTTCCAATTCTCAATTCATGTGAGGTAGGTGTCGCAGTCACACAGCTCCAGGGACCTGGAGGTTGTGGGTTCGATTCCTGCTCCGGGTGACTGTCTGTGAGGAGTGTGGTGTGTTCTCTCTGTGTCTGCGTGGGTTTCCTCCGGGTGATTGTCTGTGAGGAGTGTGGTGTGTTCTCTCTGTGTCTGCGTGGGTTTCCTCCGGGTGACTGTCTGTGAGGAGTGTGGTGTGTTCTCTCTGTGTCTGCGTGGGTTTCCTCCGGGTGCTCCGGTTTCCTCCCACAGTCCAAAATCACACGTTGGTAGGTGGATTGGCGACTCAAAAGTGTCCTTAGGTGCGAGTGTGTGAGTGAATGTGTGTGTTGCCCTGTGAAGGACTGGCGCCCCCTCCAGGGTGTATTCCCGCCTTGCGCCCAATGATTCCAGGTAGGCTCTGGACCCACCGCGACCCTGAACTGGATAAGGGTTACAGATAATGAATCAATGAATTCCTGTGAAGCTGCTTTGTGATACCAGGTTATAAAAGACGCTGTACGATCACTTTGACTTGACTTTAAAAAGAAACACACATACAAAATAGACACTATTTATTTGTTGTTGTATAAAAAATTAAAACATTTTAGAAAACAGCCATTTATCCAGATTCAGATGACACTACTGTACAGATGAATAAAGAATTAGACGGCCTGTCTAAAATAGAACAATAAAATATTTAAAATTCATTTCCTCTAGTCATTTTCTCACATCGATTTCACTGTGTCTCCAGAAAAGCTGCTCTCTTCAACACTCTGTCTGCTCCGTACTTCTCATTAAGCTCCTGAAGCTGAGAGGTGTCTGAAGAGAGGAGCAGGTCATCGTCATGCCTGGTCCACGCTGGTCCGTGAACGTTAGAATCAAAGCCCTTCTGCAAATATGACTTCGCAAGTGTCACATCACCGCTGGCTTTCAGAAGAGCCTTCATTACCTCCACCAAGTCTTTCTTACATTCCTGCATCAGTTTCAATACTTGCTGCTTCATCTCCTCGACACCGGACTGAGAGTCGAACTGGTTCTGAGACTGTGTGAGATCTTCTTGGGACTCCTGGTCAAATATGAACATGTGGGCATTAGAGGTCACAGGTACAGCAGCACGGCTGGGACCAGGAACATCATCAAGTTGGGCTTCTGTCGCCTGCTGTTCTGCGTCACAGAGCTCAGCAACCTCTTCCAGTTCTCTTACGGCCCGCTTACGAGCCGCCATTATCTGTCCCTCATCTGTGTCTGAGTTTTCAGAAGATGCTCTGCTCGGAGGCCGAGCTTCCTGACTGCTCTCATCCACCTGTAGAACACAGAAAGACAGAAGGAAGCTTGACAAACTTTATCATATGAGGCCGGTTTGTCTTTGCATGACTGTAAATCTCTGACCTAACAATACACACACCTACAGTTACAACTGTCTGCACTGGGAGAGGCTCATGCCTGTTTTCTCTCTATGAATGGGACATTCTCCCCCTCTTTTTAATGAAACTCCTGTGACCTGCTTTGGTCCAAACCCCACGAGCCCCACAGCAGTGTTCTCCCCCTGTGTAAACAGCCCTGTTCAGAACGCCTGCTTTCAGCACCTGTTTCTTTAAATGATAATGAGCCGCTCGCTGTTCACCCCGACCCCGAGCGCACAGCAGTTAGGAGCGAGGAGCAGAAGCTCTGCTCTTATTTCTCCGTGCTCTCACATAAACACGGGTGCAGTGCTTTGATTGGAGAAACTCACACTAGGGGGTGGGGCAATCCTAAAATCCCCTTTAAACAACACATGCAAGTTACTCACATGCTAACTGTTCCCCTTGTGGAAAACTCGACTAGTCTATGTGGTGTGTGTGTGATACACTTTTACAGATACTTTCTCCCCTGAGGTGTTAATTTTACCATTTGTGAGTCCTCAAATTCTCTGGCAGCTCTCTCGAGAATTCCCAGGGTCCTTCCCCTAGTTTTGGATGTATTTGTGATCCCAGAGGAAGTAGACGGTTGGTCATTTGGTCCTAGGAAGGATAAAGGTTTTAGTAGACGTCATCATAATATAATATTTGTATATATCAAAGGAAGACACCATATGATTAAAGGGATGTATTAATAACAAAGAGCTGCATAAATTAAAAAAAACATTTGATGAGGAGCAATAGTGGCTCTGCAGGTGCTCTCACTGCCACACAGCCGCAGGGTCTCGGGGTCCTGGGTGGGATCCTCTCGTCGGGTCTCAGTCTGTGAGGAGTGGTGTGTGTTCTCCTTGTGTCTGCGTGGGTTTCCTCTGGGATCTGTGGTTTCCCCACACTCCTCACAGTGACCAGAGGAGAGGATCCCACCCCGGATCCCGAGACCCTGCGGCTGTGTGTCAGCACCAAAGTGCTACCCCTTTCCATCAGATGCTAACTTTTTTTTTTCCAAGATACTTAGCTATTAGTTAAAACGCAAAGTGAAAAACAGACATTACCATCCGACATCTCCCTCTCAGTTACATCACTGTCCATTCTTTGTCTTTTGGTCGAGACTTCCTGCTGCTCATTGTCTTGTTGAGATCGCTGTTGCTCCTCCGGAGGTAATTTGTCTGGGTCTGACGTCTCTCCACAAGGTGCTTTCTCAGCTTCATCCCTTTGAGGATGCTGCTGGTTCTCCTCTTGATTGGGACACTGAGGGGAACTACAGCTCTCAGTTGAATGTTGAGGTTCTGGGGGGTCAGTGTGTGTTTCTTCGGTCACGTTCTGAACTACCGCTCCACTTTGATTGGTGTCTGAATCAGATGAACCCGGTGTTTTCTTTTGAAATGAGGAGAGATGGTTATTATCGTCAGATGAGGAACTTTCCTCCAAGGGCTGCGCTTTCCTATTTTTCTTAGGGCTTTTGATTATCAGTTTGTTCTGCAGATGTTTCAGAAACCTATCCTTCATGGACTGCCAGCTATGAGCCGTGACTTTCTGTCGCTCCATTTGCTGCCATATCCGGTTGCCCTTGGCTTCGTGTTGTCGATTGGTGATGTAATCCAAGATGGCAGAGTCATCTTCAAGCGAGTAAAACATGCGTCCGGTGCCTTTATGTTTCTGTGAGGCTGCCCTTGTTTGAACAGGCTGCAAATTGCTGAACCTGTAGCTGTCTATTTTTAACTGCTGGTTCTGCTGCACACAGTCCCGAACGTACTGAGAAGATATGTAGAAATGCATGGCTCCATCCATGTTTCTGAACTCTCCGGGATCCGCCAGCAGAATAGCACTAGGCTCCTGGGTCCGACAAAGGACACCGCCACCATTTGTTATTAAAGGCTGAAGCTGCAATTTGGTAGGTCCTGGCCTTATGAAGAAGCGCATGGGCTCACCTTTTTTATTCAGGAATAAGACTGGAGACATGTCTGAAGAGTCTCCTTTAACAGTCGGCATCATGCACTTCAGACCTGAAGAACAGAACCATGTTAATATCTTCAGTCTCTATTTTATCACACAAAAAGATTTCTCAATTTAGCCACAAACATTAGTTTTAGATCAAGGGGATATTCCAGAAGCACACCATCTCAGTTATTTCCCAGAGATAACTAAAGCTCAAAGCCAAGCCGGTCCCACAGTTAAAAAAATAAAAAGGAGGATGCTCCTATTGGATAATGCACATCTTTGGGCTTAAGTAGTCCATTCTCAGGATAAAATCGATATTTTAACGAACACCACAAAAAGACTACTATTCTATTCGCCTAACGTCGCACAACTACTTTAAAAACAATATCTATAATACCATAAAACAATAAAAGAAAACTGAATCCGTGAACCTAGAGAAATTCAGTAATATAAACAATCCAGACCTTCGTCATTAAACCATCTACAGTTAAAATATATAAAAGCAATCTGGGCAGAAAACTAGACTATTTGAAACCCCGAAAATTTCCATTTCGTTATAAACACCTTTGTTTTTATTTTGTTTTCGCAGCTTGTCGCAACGCGATGCCCAGGCACTACTGCTAGAATCGACTCCATAAAAATGAATTCATTGATTCCGAATCGTTCTTGTGCTCTATTGGCTAAAATGGCGTGGAGGCAAGGAGTCGACTCTATTGATTACAGATGCAGGAGTCGAGACTTAGAATCGATTCCAGAAAACCAGGGGGCGTGCATGATCACAAGACACTACTGTTTCATTCTCCAAAATAAAAGTCATCTGAACGTTTACATATTTCTGAAGTCAGTGCTTTTAAATTGATTTAGAATCGTGTTTCTGTCTTAACCATGCCTCTTAAACATTCTGTGGAACAGACGAGATAAATGTGATGATTAAATAAATTGAAGGAAATATTTTTTGCATTTACCGCTATTAAAACGCGTAAAATGATATAAGGTTATACACGCATTAAAATAATGTGTATTTTTTTACTACACGTGGAGTATTCTTTAAAATACGCATAAAATAAATAAATACAGTGACCCTGAAATGGATTAAGCTCAAAATATGATAATATAATAAATATGATTAACGTGCACGCAGTAAAATCGCTTCATACAAACATTTATTTTGAAAAATGCCGTGGCCGTTGCTCACACTTTTGGCGGGAAAGTGTTTTTAATAACAATTTTTTTCTATAATTTCGTTTAAATTTGTTATAAACTTATTGCATTAATAGGAGCCAATAATACATAAACTGAGTCTTTTTCTATGATATGTTTAATTACATTTACAGCAGAGGGGTAGCAAAAGAATGTCCAAATAATTCAAATGTATATAAAACATATACAAATATTTCAATAATTTTAGTTACCCATCGATGTTAAAAACTTAAAGCTTTCAAAACACTTTATTTTATATTATGTCATGGCACTTTATTCATTATATTACTTTTATATTCCAATTTATTGTCCTTTTTCACTATTTATTTATTTATATATTTATTTATTTATTACTATTTGCGTATAAAAGCTGATCCATATCCACTTATATTAAATACTTACAGAGCCCTGCTGGTGACTGAATTCACAATAAATTAATGGGTCTGAACGATCTTTAATGCATTATTATTATTATTATTATTATTATTATTATTATTATTATTATTATTATTATTATTAAACCGTGCGCTGATTAAATAATTCCCAGGAATTAACCCGTTTTCCAGCAGAGGTTCTTATAAAACTAAGTTCCCCTTTAACTGCTTGTATGTGAAGCTGCAGTGGTGAGGTTTAACCATTAGATGGCAGTATTAGCTTATATTTAGTTACAATCTTTTAAAGGTTAATCTGAATTTAAAAGTTGCTATTATAAACCACAGTCCTAAATAAATCAAATATTAGTTAAAATTAATGAAGCCGGAGTCCCTGTCTTTAGGAATTCAGTCCAAAGTTTCCTACTGAAAAAGAAGATGCAGTCATTTTTCAGAATTGTTTGCTCAGAGATCTACAGGAGAACACAGGGTCCCAGTGAAACAGCAGAAGGAGACTGGACTGATTCTTTGAGGATGATTACGAATGAGCGCGATTGCAGATCACTCTGGGTGAAATACCCACTCTCTCTGGAAATTTCTTTCATTAATCTTGATTAATGAGTCGGAATGAGAAGAGCTGAGAGGAAGCCATTTTTCATCTTTGAGCTTATAAATCAAAACAAAACAACAAGCCTGCATTCCTGCCTCACTGAGTAAAACCAATGTACCCCGTAGACAGACTAAATACATTAGCATTTAAGCTAATGACTCTGGAATGAGAAAGTTAATGCAACCATAAAGATTAAACAGATCAGAAATTCAGCAGCTATATAAAGCCCTGTGACATGAGAGTGTGCTGAATACTTGAATATAGCTCCAACTCCCTGTTATCTGTAGATTTATGGCTGAATTCTTATTATAGTGAATATATTTGCATGAATTGAATGAATCCAAACTTTTGAAGTGTCATAGTCACATGACTCAAATCCCAGCTACTCCACGTTCCAAAATATCTTCAAGGTCAGGTACCATGCACTAAACTGAGTGGAATGCTGCTCCAATAAAGATTTGTAGCTGATGAAGTCAGAGATATTTTAGGTTTTTTAGGTCTTGGGCACACGTTCCTCTTTTATGCAACAGGATCGATGCAGCCATTTTAGGCCTGAATACCCTCTTTACGGCCGGCCTGCATTCTTGAAATACAGCAGAGTGCAGCGTCTATTAATCAGCGCGGTCAAAATCACCCCGTTCCACAGTCTCGTGGTTGGGTTTTGATTGGGAGCCTATGATAACACAGCCGTCTGTGCCCTGCCGGCCTCACGGAGAGCTTTACCTCCAAACACGCGGGCCAGGGCCAGAGCGTCCAGCTGCTGCAGCCATCACGTCTGGATGGAGCTCTGCTGCCTGAGACAAATCTGGACTGGGCTGGAGCTTGTTGACTTTGGCCATGCGTTCACTGGGCTCCTGCTTCTCTTTGGCTTCACCTGTTAGCACTAACTGGAATAGCATGGCCTCGCTGAGGACACATAGCTGTTTATGAGCCTCACAGGGACAGAATAACTCTACAATAGCTGTTCAAAATCCAACCTGTCCTCGCTCTCTCGGGGTGGGTACTCTTCCTCTCGTCATCCCTCAGTGCAATGACAGACAATGTGAGTATCTTGTAGTTATCAGAATTGGGCTATTAGTGTTCGTCCTCCAGTTTGAAAAGAGTTGCTGGTTACATATCACAGAAGAAGCCCACGTGGACACCTAGTGGTGGAACTGAACTAAACGCAAGACAAATGTGGATTAAAAATTAAGCCGATTGACGTTGCCAATTCATTCACTCATTTGTTCATTATCTGCTGTAAGTTCATCTTCATAATGATCAGGACTACGTGGCCTGAACCTACCTGTAACCATTGGGCGCAAAGGCAACATCTTCTACCGCTCACTCATTCACTCGTGTTTAGCAGGCTGTAAATTCTCCAGAAGATGGCACCATTATCCCAAAACCATAAAAACTGTGTTTGACAGCGAATAAGTGAAATTAATATTAATAATAAATAATGATATTTGTTCTATATTATTATTTGTTTGTGTTTACTGTGATTATATATAACTTTATACCAGCCCCACACTCATTGAGGAGGCATTAGTTTAAATATATATCACTATCTTAGGGGTCTGAGACTTCTGCACAGTGCTGTTTTTGTTCATTAATTCACATATAATGTCTGATAAAAACACAGCTTACACAGTGTCTTTGTATATTGTAGTGTCCTCTAACATCACACAGCACTCTCAGTGTAGAACAAACCTCCAGAATGTATTGATTAAAAGCTTTAGAAACTGAAACAAATTCATTTTTAAACCTGCACCATGGCAGACTGTGTGTTCTAGAGAGTAACCCCTACCTGCAGATTTGAAGAGAACATTATTCTAAAGTGCATTTTTGTTGGAACTACACTCTCAGCCCAAAATAGCCCCTCATTATCGCTCCTCCTCACTGTAATTGTGGATGATATAATGGGCAGGGAATGTATCATATGAAATATCTGGAATATTTGCAGTGCTTATGTAAACACTGTGGAGTTACTCCTTGCCGTTCAGATTTTCCTCAAATAGAAATTCTGTCACAGGAAGCAGCAGAGCTGCCAGTGGCACCCGCCCAACAGCCGTGAAATCAGATTCCTGCCTTTCTCCCCACAATGAAAAACTGTAAGATTCAGCCGAGCACACACTGTAGAGTCAGTTCACTCAGCTCTCACTCACACACCTTTCCTTCCTTTACCTTCCTCTGACTCTCGTTAAACTGACTTGTGACTCTGCATACTTTTGTTACCGCCCTTTCCCCCTGTTCCTCAGCGCTCAGGACCCCCACAGAGCAGGTGTGATGTGGTGGTGGATCATTCTCAGCGCTGCAGTGACACTGACGTGGTGGTGGTGTGTTAGTGTGTGTTGTGCTGGTGTAGAGTGGATCAGACACAGCAGTGGTGGTAGGAGTACAAAGGGCTCCTGCATGGTCAGTGGTATTTAAATATTATTTATATCCTATAATGGGCGGCACGGTGGCGCAGCAGGTAGGTGTCGCAGTCACACAGCTTCAGGGACCTGGAGGTTGTGGGTTCGATTCCTGCTCCGGGTGACTGTCTATGAGGAGTTGGTGTGTTCTCCCTGTGTCTACGTGGGTTTCCTCCGGGTGACTGTCTGTGAGGAGTGTGGTGTGTTCTCCCTGTGTCTGCGTGGGTTTCCTCCGGGTGACTGTCTGTGAGGAGTGTGGTGTGTTCTCCCTGTGTCTGCGTGGGTTTCCTCCGGGTGACTGTCTGTGTGCCCCCTCCAGGGTGTATTCCCGCCTTGCGCCCAATGATTCCAGGTAGGCTCTGGACCCACCGCGACCCTGAACTGGCTAAGGGTTACAGACAATGAATGAATGAATGAATATCCTATCATTGCATAGACTTGGTTTGTTTTCTTTGATCAAACTGAAGACATCTAACATGAAATATTCAGATTTGTTCTGTAAGCTGTTTATAAATAGTTTCCTAAGTTTGGTGTCGGTGTGTGAACTGGAGCGAGGTTGGAGCTGGTAAATGAAAGACCTCCAGACAGAAAGCCTTGGGTGTGTCCACTTCTCATGCCCTGAGCTTCAATCTTTTGAACTGTTACTAGCCCTTGAAGACATCTGGAGGAAGAACGTGTCCAAGCAAGCAGCCACACACACACACACACGCCATCCTCGGTTTATCTGATTAAAAACAATTAGCGCTCAGGAAGTGGCCCGAGTCCAGGCGATCTGGCCCCACAGAAGATGATGATGTCATAAAGCTAACAACCTGCAACACGCCGTCAGTGATGTCATCCCACACTCCCCCGCTCTCACCTTTGCAGAGGAATTGATAACAGCACACAAGACATTTAGAAGATTACATCATGGTTAAAAGGTCATGCTTCTGCAGTTTAGATGCCCACAGTTTTATGCATCTGTAACCCTTATCCAGTTCAGGGCAGCCGTGGGACCCGTGTCTACCCGGAAACACTGGGCGCACCACACTCCTCACAGACAGTCACCCGGAGGAAACCCACGCAGACACAGAGAGAACACACCACACTCCTCACAGACAGTCACCAGAAGGAAACCCACACTGCCACAGGGAGAACACACCACACTCCTCACAGACAGTCACCCGGAGGAAACCCACGCAGACACAGGGAGAACACACCACACTCCTCACAGACAGTCACCCGGAGTAAACCCACGCAGACACAGGGAGAACACACCACACTCCTCACAGACAGTCACCCGGAGCGGGACTCGAACCCACAACCTTCAGGCCCCTGGAGCTGTGACAGAGACACCACCTGCTGCTCCACTGTGACGCCCTTCTCACAGAGGTTTAGTGTTGTTCTAATAGTAGTGTAGTGTATTATAGTGTAATATTATAATAGTAATAAAAGATATTCAGGTTGTTTTAAGAATGTCCTGGGGGTGTCCACTTTAAATCTTCAGACTTGTGTGTGCCACAATTTCTCTGCATCGAAACATAAACATGGATCTACGCAGAAATAAACCAGTCTTTATTTGATGCCGTCTGCTGCAGTGAGAACTCTTGACTGATGGAAAAAACACAAAATCATGAGCCCCTTCAAACGGCTTGAGGATGAAGCTCTGTGCCTCAGAACACAAAGAATACAGTAAATAATATGTAGTGGAAGATTTATGGTGAAATACTGTTTTAAATAAACAACCCTGAGATGATCAACACACAGTGAACAGAGAAACCACAGGGAAGTTTTACACGACACAAATATTTATTCAGTTCATTCAGAAAGTACATCTGAGACACAGGGCGAGACAGAGGAGTCTGAAACAAAGAGATTTAAAACATGAAAAGCATAAAAATATTCATCTACTGCTCGTCTTTCAGCACAAACCCTCAGCTCCACGCCACGAATGCCGCTTTAAAACAAACAGCACAGCGCAGTGTCAGTGGAGGTCATTACGGACTAAAGGAGTGGTTTAGACACATTCCGACACAAACTGCTCTCAGATTTATTACGGGATAAACGCCTTCTCAGAGAGAAACGCATTCCAGCTCTGACACTTACATCAGTCTCTCAGCAAATGAGCCTCAGAGCCACATTCCTCCTCCACTGACCACTACATCCACTCCAACAGAACTCACTACAGCGTCTGAGTCCAAACGGTTCTGATAGAACAGACAGACAGACAGAGAGAGAGAGACACAGAGACCAAGAGACAGACAGAGAGACAGATAGAGAGACCAGGAGATAGACAGAGAGACAAGGAGACAAACAAACAGAGAGACCAAGAGACCGATCAGGAGACAGACAGAATGACTGCCAGAGACAGACAGACAAAGACAGAGTGACAGAGAGACAGACACAGACAGAGAGAGACAGAGAGACAGACACAGACAGAGAGAGACAGAGAGACAGAGAGACAGACAGAGAGAGAGAGAGAGAGAGAGAGAGAGAGACAGACACAGACAGACAGCCAGACAAACAGAGACAGAGAGAGACAGACAGACAGACAGACAGAGACAGAGACAGACAGAGAGAGACAGAGACAGACAGAGAGAGAGAGAGAGAGAGAGAGACAGACAGAGAGAGACAGACACAGCCAGACAAACAGAGACAGAGACAGACAGACAGGGAGACAGAGTCAGACAGAGACAGAGTCAGACAGAGAGAGAGAGAGAGAGAGAGAGAGAGAGAGAGAGAGAGAGAGACAGAGACAGACAGACAGAGAGAGACAGAGACAGAGACAGCCAGACAAACAGAGACAGAGAGAGACAGACAGAGAGACAGACAGAGAGACAGAGAGAGAGAGAGAGAGAGACAGAGACAAGAAACTCTGGCTGAAGTTCGTCATCAGTTTTTTTTTAGAAAGCTCAGGGTTCCAGTTGGTTTTGTAACAATAATAAATCCCTGGTTCTGGGCGGAGTCCATGGTGTCAGTGCAAAAAATAAACAATTCTGATTATGATTTTATGGTCTGTTTAATATTTCACTCCTAAAAACAATCACAAAAACAACACAGAGCTTCCAGTTCTGATCAAAGTGAGGTGCACAATTATTAAAGCACTTCTACCTCCTCATTTCCACATTCACTTCCACACTTGAGTTCACGAGAGTTCACGAGAGTTCAGAAGGAAATCAGCATAAACACAAGCATCATGTAAAACACTCAGAATCCAGACAGTTCTCATTAGTGATGTGAGTATTTTAAACTGTTCAAAGGTTCACACTCATCCTCCAGTGCGCGGTGCCGTCTCGAGGGGAACACAGCGCCCCCCAGCTTTGGGCTGTGGAGGAGTCAAGAAGGATGAACAGTGTTAGTAGTGGGAATGCAATCAAATCCACACAGCAGAGAGCAGGCAAACTCCCTAAAAAACCACAAAATGACACTCTCTTCAAACTCACTCTCCACACACTCTCCCCACACACACTCTCCACACACTCTCCCCACACATACACTCTCCTAACTCTGACCGTCATTTACGGGAACCTCACACAGCTGTCACTTTTTCACACCAGAGCTACAAGTCTTTTCTCTTTAATGTTGCACTGAAACATCTGGACAAACATTCACAGCCGCGGATAAATGATACAGGACTCTATTACTCTCCCAGAACTCCAAACAGATCCGCCTTAGACTCAGGTCCAAGACCTACACTCGCGGCACCTTTACGTAACTCTAATGAAGATGAGTAACGAGGACATCATCCAGAGGAGTGTCAGGAGGGTTCGTGTCCATCGGTGGCCGGTGTTCTGTGTGGACTCATGGTTTCCTTGTGCTCTCGCGTTAGTGGTTTAATGATTACAGATGTGTTTCTCACCAGGATGCACCTCATGAACAAAGTCAAATGGCATCCGGGGCCAAACCGTTTAACCCTCGTTTTGTTGTTGTACCACATTCGGCCCCCTTTAGGTAAGGGGTCACCACAGAGGTTCAGCTCGCACCCCGCACCAACAGACACCTGTAAACTGCTTCATAATAAACTCCCAGAGCTGTCCCACAGCGTCCGTGCTTTCGTTCACTTCCAGTAAAAACAATCAGGTGGACCATGTCCTCCTTAAATAAAACTAGCATCCGATTTCCACTTGAAAGCAGGCGGATTACTCCACCCAGCTCAAGCCTCTGGTTTCACGCCATAAACTTCAGGACGGTCCTTTATTTACAAACACACTCAGATATGACTCAGTCGTCCAGGCATCGCTCTGTGAACTCTTACCTAATGCTTGATTACAGCGGATCTGGCTTGTCTCTCAGACAGAGCCAGCAACCGGCCGCTCGCCAAACTCAAGACGGATCACTGCGCTCGCGGAGAACAGAGGAGAACACTTTGGCTCCGCTGAGGACCTCCACCTCCCACTGACCACCTTTTAAAACAGTCAGAATTAATGTGCTAATAGCTGTGTGGAGTAACGTGAATCTGGATCTTTCTCAGCCGTGCAGTGTCTCTTCAAACAGTGGAGCCAATCGCACCACACCGTCATCTGAAGAGTGACCCCTGACCTAATGAGTGACACTCCCCCGATAGCAGACATGTCAGGGCCAAATCTGTCTCACTGTTGGCTCACGTGGCTCCGGTGCAGCACTGGAACGTGTTGTGTGGGCCAAACATGGGCCAAGGATCTGAAATCTGGCCCAAAGGGGAGCTGTGGCTAAAGTGAAGCAGCCAAAGAGTCATACTTTTGCCTTCACTGCGTAAAACAGGGAGCGCAGTCCACCACAAATGCAGCCCTAGTCCATCCTCAAATACTCATTCCTCCTGCTCCATTAACAAAGCCTCTGCTTCTCTCCTGCTCTTGAAGCTCCAACTCACTTTCGGTTTCAGAAAACAAGACCCAGGCAAGCACTCTGGATCTGGCCGAAGCTATGAGCTCTAATGTGTTAACGTATATATAACTATAGTGTCCAGACACAGAGGATCCGGGGCATCCCTGAAGACCAGCGCTGACAGTGCTCCACCCTGCAGATCACGCCAAGTCAAGCCCAGGAGGGCGTTATATCAGCGCATGACGCATTAGTGCAGCGTGTTTTCGTCTAAACACCAGGGCGTGGGTCGTTCTGTTTACCACTTCTCAGTGGTGCACTAAGAAGGAGTGTGAGTTCTTACAGAAAAGCTGTGGAAAGCAAAGGCTTTGTGTTTTCTCACTGCTGCGTTCAGGTGTGGTTCCACAGTGAGATGAAAGGAACTGAATTTGAATGGTTCTAGGGCTTATTTGAAGCAGCACACCTTCATACTTTGGTGGTCAGTGTAGAGGATAACACCGCTGTCCTTTAAAAAGAAGATTATTGTTCCAGGAATCAACACAACAGACACCTAACACCACACCCGCCGGCTCCTATCACAGGGTTAAAACTGTTAGTCGTTCTGGACGACAGCTTTTGTCAATTGTCATTCACATACGTGCTCAGTAAAAGCAAATCTTCTGCATTAAATAATATTAAGCCCACGTCATTTACTGTTTCCCCACTCCTTGCCACGCAGGCATCTACACAATACAAACTCTAGTTCATAACACAGTTAAAGTCCATGCCATAACATTGTTTCATATTCGTCACCTACAGAAAGGATGTGCTTTAAAATATTCTGCAATCTCAGGTTTTAAAAACTGGGCGGGGTCTAAGGGTTAAAATCAGGATCTAAGAGCAGGGGTTTGACTGAGCGCTTTGTGTTTGGGTTTCTGTCTGCGCCGAGTCAAACTGGTTTGGACTGGTGACGGCTGCTGCAGCCGCACTGGACACGGAGGCTCTGACCACAGCGCCAGCAGCAGAAGTGCTCCTTGTGCCAGAACTGTCCGTTTGGCTCCTGATGGAAAATCTCAGAGAAGATGAGCTGCATCAGAGAGAGAGAGAGAGAGAGAGAGAGAGAGAGAGAGAGAAGAAAAGGTGTTAGCACCTGGCTCCAAGTTTTTTTAATGAACTTTTCCAAAGATATTTCACATGTGAGTTTTATTATTTATGTGGTTTGTGCACGGTTGGGCTCTTGCTAAGCCTTATATCTGTGAGCACCAACTCAAGTGAAGGGTTTTTGGTGCTGTGCAGTTCACAGCGTTTACACACTGAGTTCATACAGTTTCCAACGGTGCACACCGACACGTGTTGGCGATAAAAAGCCATTTCTGAGAGAGAGGAGGTTTCAGTGACTGGTTCTGGAGGAACAGAACAACTGATTTTGAAACACCGTCCACTTTTTTAAATGCAGCAGTACATGGTATTACTGTTACACCGCCCAACCTTCTGTACAATATTCACATGCCTGTATGAGTATGAATCAGATGATGCTCTGGAGTTAGTCAAAGCAGATACCAATCCATGCTGAGGTCTGAGCTCAGGGGCAGACAGTCCTCCATTCTGAGAAATGTTTACTCTCAGAAGGGGCGTTCTGGTGGCTACACATCCTTTCAGACTCAGGGAGTTAAAGTGAACATGAAACGAAAGTCAGAACACATTTTACTTCTTTACCATGACATATTCTGAGTGAAACAAGATGGTAACAGCGGCAGAATGTGATGTTATTCATCAAGATTTGACTGGACGGAGAAAAGCAGGCATTCCAAAATACTGTTAGACTCGCTTTCCTGAAATGACTCTTTCGATTCGTTCTGATTCGTTCGTTCACGGGGGCTGTTTCGTAGACCTACAAGGACCTCACAGAGTCTCATCTTTGATTTGTCTTGTGATTTGTCACAGAGCTGGTGCAATGAAAGGCTGTGAGTGAGAGAGGGAGGGCTCACCTCGTCACAGCCGGCACAGCGGGGTCTCAGGCTCTGGCAGTAATGACGGCCGCACAGGAGTGTGTCTTTCCTCCAGAAATAAACCAGATCCACCAGAGCCTCACCACACTCAGTGCACACGAAGCACGTGGGATGCCACATCTTCTCATATCCCCCTCTCTCTGCGTACACCACGGGACTGTCCGGCGCCGTCAACTGACCACAGCCACTGCAGCTCTGCAGAGAACAGAAACAGGAACCGTCAAAAAGTCAGAGTGGGAGAGATTTAAAAGAAAATAAATACATAAATAAAGTATAATTCATTTAACAGAGCAATAATCTTCACAGAGATCCGTAAAAAGCCTGATCATTTACATTTAAAACAAAAACATTGATTAAAAATATCTAAAACAACAGAAACAAAAAGAAGTGGAACATCGGAACTGTGTTCTCCAGAGTGACGTATGAAGACATTAGTTCATAGACTCCGTCCCTCCATCCTCCTCCACTACGACCCGCTACAGCGCAGAACTTACATCTCGTCTCTCCTGAAGCTCAAGAGCCATGATCCAAGCCACATTCGTGAGGCCATAACCCACAGGCCCCAAACCGAGCGTTCCTGGTACAATAAAACAAAAACCAAGCGCAGATGTGGCTCTAGTTTAATTATTATCAGACTGCAGCCACCCTCCTCTCCTGAGCGCAGCCACGGGGGAGACGTGAGCATGAGCTGTTCAGCAGCATGAGGTAAAACAGGTGAACCTCTGTTTGCTTGTTTGTAGCTCTAATCCCAGTCCGGACATCCTGATAAACAACGTCCCAAAACCTCGCCATCGTTCAGACCGTTCGTGAAAGCCACAAAGAAACGAGAACACACGCTGACCACAGACGCTGAGGAACCTCAATCAGCGCAGGTAAATATATCGTTTACCACCGGACAAACACGTCCAATGTCTCGGTGGGGTCTTAGAGCACGCGGTCTGAGGCTGAATGTGATTAACGTGAAGAAGGGGTGCTGTGTATTCTTCTGAAAGCTCTGTTCTCTATTTAAGAACCTACTACAAAAAAGGAAAAGAAAGAGACACAGCTTGCGTGGGAAGCGCCTGCCAAATTGAGGAAATGTGAGTGCAGTAGAGCGCTTTTACAGACCGAGCCCCTTCTACGCCACGAGAGACAGAGCAAGGACAAATGAGGGTGAAGGCTCTGAACTCACACGTGCGTTCAACAAAAGAGGTCATTGTTAAAGAAAACAGTGAGCAATATGTAAAAGTATCACGTTTCATGCTACACACTGTGCACCTCCATATTTCAGCCCAGAGGTTCAGAGTGCTGCAGGAAAAGGGGTCTGTTGTAAACATGAATAAATACGTAAGTGTGCTTTTAAATAACGCTTAGAAAATAGTATTGAAACACCAAGACATCAGGAAACAACCTGAAAATGTATTACACAGGAGAACACCATAGAGAGAGAGGACAGGCCAAACCTCCACTAGCCGAGCTGCAGCACTGAGTCTCCTCAGTTCCCAAATGCTTACACTGTGTCAGCAAAGGAACGGCGATGGAGCTCAGTGGGAAACTCGCCTCCGTCACCTGTTTTTTCAGATTCTAAATGTGGTTTTATTTAGAGAATACAGTCGAGTTGCTCAGAGACGACATTGTGACTCTGTTCTTTGGGCTTTAGTGGTTAGATAATTAACAGAGCACAGACTCCTGGTTTTACTGCAGCTTACACAGTGTGCCTTTTCAGGAACAATGTTGACCTTATCCCCCAGCTCCACTTTTGACTGTAGGAACCTCGGTCCCTGGCCCTCGGCCATTTGCATGTGTTTCCAATAACTCTTGATCTACACGGGATGTAAACATCTGTGTACAGCCAAGCCCCCTGGGTAGAACAAAAAGCGGAAAACCAACAGGAACTCCAGAGATTGTCATCTACACTACAACCGAATCAGAAGCAGGGAGATTTTTACAGGTCGTAAACCAGCCCCAGCACAACAGCATTCATTTACACACTCATCCTGCTCCGTCTGCGCAGGAGGCTTTTAATATACACTCCATTCTCTTCCTTCCCTCAGAAACAGTGATTAATGAAGCCCAGGACCTGGAAGACTCCAATAAGGACACGCCATGGGAACACACGGGTTTCTAAAAGATGACGTTGATTATTAAGGGAAATGGTTCTTTATATCACTATGAACATCATGCTGTAGATGATTCTGTGCAGCGCCTTTTAGAGAAGGGTTCTAACAGTTTCTCTAATGCAGTGGTTCCCAAACTTTCTCTGCCGTCACACCCCCATCTCCCTTACCCCATAGTGACAGACGTACACATCTTTTACTTCCAAACTCCTCTGGAGTTTATTTATTCGTTCTTACAAAACTGCAACTGTTTATAAAATACAGTAGCAGTCGTTATTAAACACCACACTCCTCACAGACAATCACCCGGAGGAAACCCAAACAGACACAGGGAGAACACACCACACTCCTCACAGACAGTCACCCGGAGGAAACCCACGCAGACACAGGGAGAACACACCACACTCCTCACAGACAGTCACCCGGAGGAAACCCACGCAGACACAGGGAGAACACACCACACTCCTCACAGACAGTCACCCGGAGGAAACCCACGCAGACACAGAGAGAACACACCACACTCCTCACGGACAGTCACCCGGAGGAAACCCACGCAGACACAGAGAGAACACACCACACTCCTCACAGACAGTCACCCGGAGGAAACCCACGCAGACACAGGGAGAACACACCACACTCCTCACAGACAGTCACCCGGAGGAAACCCACGCAGACACAGAGAGAACACACCACACTCCTCACAGACAGTCACCCGGAGGAAACCCACGCAGACACAGAGAGAACACACCACACTCCTCACAGACAGTCACCCGGAGGAAACCCACGCAGACACAGGGAGAACACACCACATTCCTCACAGACAGTCACCCGGAGGAAACCCACGCAGACACAGAGAGAACACACCACACTCCTCACGGACAGTCACCCGGAGGAAACCCACGCAGACACAGAGAGAACACACCACACTCCTCACAGACAGTCACCCGGAGGAAACCCACGCAGACACAGGGAGAACACACCACACTCCTCACAGACAGTCACCCGGAGGAAACCCACGCAGACACAGAGAGAACACACCACACTCCTCACAGACAGTCACCCGGAGGAAACCCACGCAGACACAGAGAGAACACACCACACTCCTCACAGACAGTCACCCGGAGGAAACCCACGCAGACACAGGGAGAACACACCACATTCCTCACAGACAGTTACCCGGAGGAAACCCACGTAGACACAGGGAGAACACACCACACTCCTCACGGACAGTCACCCGGAGGAAACCCACACAGACACAGAGAGAACACACCACACTCTTCACAGACAGTCACCCGGAGCGGGAATCAAACCCACAAACTCCAGGCCCCTGGAGCTGTGTGACCGTGCCGCCCACATCTTCAAATGCCTGTTGCAAAGCAGCTGCAGATGATTACTGTGAACATCAGCCTCGATTAGCAGAAGTGGATAATGAGAAAACTGTAGGTGGCCCCCAAAGATCCGCACCTGTATTTTGGACTAATTTAAGATTAGGGACTGGCCTCTGTAAAGTCCACTGAGTACGGAGGTGCAGATGCATGATTTTCCTGCGCTGCTGCTCTCCTCTGATGTGCATGAAGCGAAACACACAGTTCCTCACTGAAGCGGATGTAATAAATGTGTCTAGTGCTGCTGCATGCTTTAACTCCCAGAGCGCTGTCGAACATGGCATTAATTAAAGTCTGAATCACAGGCCGAGGGAGAGTGCTGGCTGTGTTTCAGTTCCTTGGAAGAGTTTTGAGATGCACATCACGACACTGGCGGTTTGCTCTGAGAGTGATGGATGGATGGAGACAGATAAAGCAGGAGAGGGGGCAGTCGGAGGGAGAGGGATATGGCAGACAGACTGTGGGGAACAGATCTAACCCACACACAATCTTGAAGCAATTAAGCGTTTTTCCAGTCTTTACAAAATATGGATCCTGCATTTCTCTGCTCAGCTCAAATCAAAATAGGACAAAGAGCATGTGTGAGTGTGTGTGTGTGTGTGTGTGTGTATTACCAGACATAAAAAGCATGAGTCCTAAGGTAAGGGTGTGAATCTCATGTGATTTCTTCTCCTGTGTTTCTTAAAATGGATATATTACATGCCTTTAACACAAGTTTATAAAGCCCTGTCTGTGACATGTTTCAGTCAAAATACCACAAGGTTCAAACAATACAGCGCTCTTCTCCCCCTGTCTAAACAGCCCTGTCCCAGCTTTTGTTGAGAACGGGCCTCTGCTCCACAGCAGTGAGAAGCGAGGAGCGGAAAGTCTGGTTTTTAGCAGTTTTCTCTCGGTTCTCTTTCTTCTCTGTTCTTGATTTCTCCGATTTTACTCAGTGCTCTTATTTCTCCGCGTTCGTTGTGTATGTTTAGCTCTGTGTGGGTCCTGAGCATTGAAGAACAAGGTGAAAGGGGGCTCATAAAGTATGCAGAGCAACAGATGGACTACAGCCTGTTGTTGCAGAAGTAGAGCTGATAAAATGGACAGTGAGTGAAGAATTCATTATTATTTTTTGGCCAGGCTGAACATGAGCTAATGATCTCCATGCCCAATGCCAAGTGCTCTCTATATGGGTATAAAGTCCTCCAGCACTGGGCTGTAGATCAGTGGAACCGTGTTCTCTGGAGTGATGGAGCTCCATCCAAAACATCTGGGATGAGTTGGAGTGGAGTTTATGATTATGGGAATTTGTCTTCCCACTTTTTCAGTCCTAGTGAGCACTGAAGAGAACAGTGACTTACGCATTGGCTCTTCTTGCTGTTCTCCTCCATGGTTCCATTGGTGGTAGGTTCTGGATGTAGCGGCTCTTTGGAATCCTTCTCGTTCTTCTGCTTGGCTGTGCTCTCTTTGGCAGCTCCTCCCTCTCCGGGCAGTGCCACCTCGCCCACTCCCAGAGCCTCCTCCTTATAGCTTTTCACAAACTCAGCCATGGCTTTCACCTCGGCGTCCGACAGGCTGTGGCAGCGTGAGGGGTCGTGATCGTACGCCGGAAGCTGCCTCATCAGCTGCCTGCGCCGATACAGAGCGCCTTCCGAGCCCGCTACAGGCCTCCGTTCCTCCAGGAGGAGATCCATGTACTGCATAGCCTGGGTGGGAGAAATGCACATAAGAATAAGATAAATAAAGGAAAACGTGTTCAATCACAATCGGATTCAGGTCAGGTTTAATCAGAGCTGTGTGAACACCACTTTAGCTTTTTAAAATTACATTTGAGCCACTGTCATATTATGTCATGTTCCACCCAATCTTTCGTCACCCCTCGCCACAAACCCACTGCAGCGCTCGGGATCCCTCGTTGCTGAATTCAGATTATTCAGGAGCTGCTTTAAAGACTTCCAGGCGCTTCCAGGTGTTTCCAGACACCTGCAACATTTGTCCTGGACTTTACTCACACTTTATCCGGCCAATGCCCAAGTAAAATTCCGTATGAATTCAGAGTCAGTGCATGTGTGAATAGAGCCACAAATGTTCCGGAGTATCTCCTGAACACGCTGCACATCCGCCGCTCCAGGCCTAAAGCACGCAGCACTTTTCACTGTGTGCTGGAAGTATGAAAGGACAACTCTGGGACATTTCCGGATCCGATACCTCAGAGTTTCTCTAGAGTTTTTCCGGAGTTCATGTGTGAATCTATCTTATGTTGATTTTTTTTTTTTTCCACGGAAGCATTTTTAATCGCTAGCTATTCCAAGTATTACGCATATACCATGTGTAAATAATCTTTGATTTGATTTTAGTTCTGTATTTTCATGTCCGTAATGCGGTTGTATGGAGGAGGAACTGGACCAGACCAGTACAACCTCAGCCCAGTGGTTTAATATAATGAACCTCTCCTTAATATTTGGCTGTGGATTTGTAAAATATCCAGTGAAGCCTCCTAGGAAGGAGCTGGCCCCAACGCCACAGAAACACGGTCTCCTGAGCCCAGACGTCCCCAGAGTTGCTCTGTAATTCACGCAGCAACGGCTTCTCACAAAGAGCCTTAATCTGAGAAGGTAAGGGCTCCTAAAAATAAAAACAGGCAATCCATTCATTCAGGAGAGCCAGAGGAGTTCCAGCCCAGCGCGCGCACACACACACACACACACACACACACACACACACACACACACACACACACACACACACACTGTTTAAACCCTCTTTATGACCATGCCCTACACTGCTGCTTTACTATAAACTTAAAGACTCATTTCACAGTCATTATGTGACAAATTACGATGCAGCTCCATCTCTCAGCCCCAGGACTGTGGAAAACATCCCCATTCCCAAAAGTGAAAAGACAAACGGGACAGTCTACATCCTTCACAGACAACATACACCAGCTAGCCCAAAAATTACACACTGCTGCTCTGCATACTTTATTACCCCCCGTTCCCCCTGTTCCTCAGCGCTCAGGACCCCCACAGAGCAGGTGTGATGTGGTGGTGGATCATTCTCAGCGCTGCAGTGACACTGACATGGTGGTGGTGTGTTAGTGTGTGTTGTGCTGGTGTAGAGTGGATCAGACACAGCAGTGCTGCTGGAGTTTTTAAAACCCTGTGTCCACTCTCTGTCCACTCTGTGAGATACTCCTCCCTCATTGGTTCACCTTGTAGATGTAAAGTCAGAGTAAGCAGAGAAACAGAGTGTGATTATAGAACTACAGTGCTCCGGTGCGGTCAGTGGTGCTGATGATGAAATATAAAAGGCGTCTCTCTGATGATATACATTAATATTCTCACTTAAATATAAAACATATCGTATCACAGAGGCTGCCCAAACGTCTGTGTAACACTGTACACGCTGTGTTTGTAGTCGGTAACGTTCACGTCAAGCACAGAGGCCGACGCAGAGGGAAACGGGGGTTTGCCGGTTCCAAGCAAGCTCAGCATTCTCTTAGCAAACATCTATTTAGGGAGGGAGACTTGTTGAGTGAGTGCATCAACATTATGGGCGCCACAGGCACAGTTTAACAGGAATTCATTCCTTCTGTGAAAGAGAGAAGCTTTGCTTGCTCAGCAGTAGAACAGATGCTAACAGAGTCTTTTCTGTCACTGCGCTGAGGAGCAACACTTATCTAACCCCAAATGAGTGGAAAATGGAGCATCCCTTCATCCAGCTGGACACAAACACAGCGCGGTGTGGTTTCTATATAAGCTCATTCAAACCAGGTGGTGGTTTAGCCGCTCGGAGCCAGACCTGTGTTATTATCCTCCCTCTGTGCTAAATTCCTGGCAGGTTTGAGCCTAGGCCTGCGGATACTGCCCGCACCGCAGGCCTCTGATCAGCACAACTGCTGCTCGTGGCATAATGAGGCATAGTTTAAAATAACCGCAGATATTCATGAGTCCACTGAAAGAAAAGCATCAGTGAAAGAGTCTCAGCGTCACGACCAACAGAGCTACAGTTCTTCATCATTTAATACCACCCTTTAATTCAGAGACCACCGTAAACACTCGTCTCTGAGGCAGATGCTAAAGACTCGTCTCTCAAATCCACACTGGGTAAAGTCTGAAAAACAACTTCTGAAAAACTGTCCAAACCATGAAAACCATTTCATCAACATCAAAGAAAACCACTGAAGGGAGGTGTCATTAGACACAAGTTACTGCAGTAAAATGTTGCAGTGCCCCACTAAAATCACAGAGGATCCCTGAGAACCACAAGCCATACCACGCAAATTCACTACAGGCACTAGACTTCCCATAATGCCCCATCGTTTTTTTTTAAACAGAGCCACACTCGATTCCAAATCCCTCCACAGTGGACCTACCAGACCAACAACAGAGAACAAAGCTCTGAGGCACCACAGGATTTCAGGAAAAGACAAGGGGCTGAAAATTCGGCTTCCCACAGTCCCCTGAGAGAAGAAAGTCCTTCGCTTCGGCACACAGCAGACACGCTTCCTGGCAGCCCACAGCGGAACAGTAAAGCTGAAGGCTCACGGCCAGCGCTCTGACCCACCACTGGGGCAATTGGCGGCTGCACCCCCACCCAAAACACACACACATCACCCTCAACAGACCACTCGGTATGGGGTGAATTAGAGCTCTGGATAATTATAGGACTAGTGACAGGGAGGGCTTTGTGATAGAGAAAGGTCAGCTTCATTCCACAGTTGGAGTCTTAGATAGTCGCCACGTTCCTGACAAACTTTAGGCTGGGGGTCTTCAGGAGGGTCATTATAGATATAGATTAGGGACGTGTGGTGTCCACATTTTTCATACCGTCATCATAATGTCTCAAAATATTACCGTGGTTTATGGTGTTACTGTGGGAGGGGTTTGGTGTTGAGCATAATGTCGCGACGATTAAAACACTTTTCTGACAGGACTCATGCTGGAGGAACAGAACAGTTGTAAAATAGTGAAAAAAGTGTCAAATAAATATAGTGGAATTTGAGTTCCTAACTTGTGTTTATTGAGAGTCAGAAAACTTAAGAAATGTTATTTCTTACTAATTGAAGGAATAAGGTTTAAAAGACCGTTGACCCCCCCATCCCCCCCAACGGTGTTCGGAAACTAATAGGCGTCTTGCCTGTGACGTAGATGGTGGACAACAACTCTAGAAGCTGCACTTAATTTAATGCAAATTGAGAAAAAGGTGTGCTGTTTTTGGCTGCAATCATTCAATGTACAGTGGGACATCTGTGCACAAATGGCCCAAAGATCCCAAAATATCCAGAAAATGGACTAAATTTGTCAACTTTAAACGCGCACTTTGGAAAGGACCATCCGCTCACTCCGTTATCTGTAGCTCATTTCACTGGCGCTTTTCCAACAATATGGGCATGTAAGGACACCAACGAAAGGTGTTCAAGAGCCTCTGTAACATGGAGGTAAACAGGGTAAGGACACTCACTTCGCCTGTTTTAGTTGGTGTTAGTTAACCTTAGCTTGACTTGCTAAACTCGGGGGCTCAGATTATACTCGGCTACGTAGCTGCATTATGGAGGTTTATAGTGTCGGGTGAATTCGAGTTCGACTTCGATCACATTTACAAGAATAACGGTACCTCTAAATTTGAGTTTAGCTTATTGCTAGGCTATTGTCATGAATAATGTTGGTTATTTAGCTAGATACTGTCATAACAGTCAGTCATAACGGTGTTTTACCGCGGCGTTGTTCAGCTGTTGTCCACCAGTGACGTCACGGTCGCGTTCAAGAATTTCCGCAGCGAGCTCGGGTTTTTCCGTCAGTTTAATAAAATTGTCAGTTTTAAAGCAAATTAAGCTGCTATTTTCATTTTAATTCATACTTATATATGTCAGTACCTAAAATAATGTGGAATATTCATGGAGGTCCATTAAGTGGTGCTTAGCCTTTAAAGAACCTAAATAAATAAAACATAAATAAAAAAAACAAATCCACAGACTGCACCACAACAGAGAAAAGCAGAGAACAGATCAGAGCGAGCGGCTAAAGCTCTGGTGGTGTTTATTCTTCTGTAAACACACACACAGTAAACACGGAGGACATCACTGAGGTCAGCAACAGTTGACAGGCCTAGTTGTTACCCCCTTTATGGTCATCATTCCACTCTTCTGCCCCTGGGGCAATTGTCCACCTCTCGAGTTAAAGACCAAGGGATCAACAGGGGATTAAGGTCCCTCTCACCCATAATTATCAGGAGTGTGAGCGGTCAATCATGTGCTGTGATCTGTTACTGCAGGCGCTGACTGAGGTCCGTGTCTTTCCTGGACAGGGAAACAAAGGCCGGTTGTCTCACCCGTTATGTAACAGCACCATGGGCTCTCCTCTTCTAATCCCCCGTCATCAGGGTGCCACGCCGGCTTCCTTTAACTACGCTCTGTTAGGAGAGGCTGGGGGACGTTGCCCGAGCTCTGTCTCTCAGTGGATTTTCAGTGTCTCTCTCTCTCTCTCTCTCTCTCTCTCTCTCTCTCTCCCTTACTCTACCTCCCTCTCTCTATTTCTCCCTCTCTTTCACTCGCTCTCCCTCTCTCTCTCTCTCTTTTTCTTTGTCTCTCCCTCTCCCCCATCTCTCTCTCTCTGTCTCTTCTCTCTCTCCGTCACTCCTCTCTCTTTCTCTTTGTCTCTTTCCCTTACTCTATCTCCCTCTCTCTATCTTTCCCTCTCTTTCACTCTCTCTCTCCCTCCCTTTCACTCTCTCTCTCTCTCTCCATTACTCCTCTCTCTCTTTCTCTTTGTCTCTTTCCCTTACTCTATCTCCCTCTCTCTATCTCTCTCTCTCCCTCTCTTTCACTCTCTCTCTCTTCATCTGGAGGCTTTTGGAAAGTAGAGAGACCTAAATTAAAGATTAAATTAAAGATAATTTGGTTTCAATTTAAGTTATTCATATATTTCATACAGATCAGAGCGGGTGTGAACAGACAGTGGCCCGAGTGTGTTGTGTATTGTCTGGTGGCGTAAGTTCCTTGGTGTAAGGTTCTCTTACCAGTTTCTGGGTGAGGCCCGGTGGGGCCCAGTCGTAGGTGATGGTGTTGAAGGTGGGGTCTTTGCGTGACACCACAGGGTTGGTGATGATCATACGGTTGCGTTTGTAGACCCTCAGTCCGTCTCCGCCCTTCACTTTAGCGGTGAGGTGTGCGTACTTGGAGTCCGCCAGCAGCTGCCCCATCTTGTGGTCCTCCTCGACGTCGGAGCTGGGGGCGTGGTCTTCCTGACTGCAGTGGCACTGTGTGCAGGCTTTTCTGTCGGAGAACACAGAGACAATCATTCAGCATCTTTTTACACCGGTGGAGCTCAGAGGTTCAACTTTACACTGTTTTCCGTCACAACTGGCTCCTCGCAGACGATCAGCACCAACTCTCCATCTGTAAAATCTCCAGCTGCAGCAGAGATCATGTTTGTTTTTATCCGACTCACAACGGCAGCTCGTAAAATTACGCCGTGGTCTTTTGAAGAGGTTCAAACGCTCCTTGGATCGTTGGCCGACGAAAGAATCCAGCGAGAGCTGGACGCTGCAACAAGGAGGATATACTTCAAGCTCCTCCTGGACCACAGCGCTCCTCACTCAAATATCCATCCATCCATTATCTGTAACCGCTTATCCAATTTTAGGGTCGCGGTGGGTCCAGAGCCTACCTGGAATCATTGGGCGCAAGGCGGGAATACACCCTGGAGGGGACGCCAGTCCTTCACAGGGCAACACACACACACACACACATTCACTCACACACTCACACCTACGGACACTTTTGAGTCGCCAATCCACCTGCAACGTGTGTTTTTGGACTGTGGGAGGAAACCGGAGCACCCGGAGAAAACCCACGCGGACACGGGGAGAACACACCAACTCCTCTCACTCAAATATGTTTAATTCAATTCAACTCCAGCATCGTGCAGTGTGTTTGCTTCCTGTGATACATTGCATTAAATCACCAAATTACTGGAAATGTTCTTAAGCGCTAGGACATCCATTGTGTCCAACAGAAAAGATAAATAACACCACAAATATAACGAGCTACACCAGTCATCTGTTTCCCAGCAATAACAGAAATAAACATTTCTTACACTTACTCTCTTTGTAATGAGCCTAGAATGTTCTGAGCAACACAACAGACTGCATCCCCACTGTCAACAGCTGACATCATGTGCACTTAGCTGTGCTCAGCTTGCGTCGGATCAAGGGCAATAACCTTTAAAAAACACGAATTTGCTGCGACTTTGAAGCCTTTGAGAATTTAAACAGAGACGCACAGAAAGGGCGGCGACACTCGTGGCGAAGTCCGGCCGAGCATTCCACAAACATCAGGGGAAAGAGCGGGGAGCGCGAAGAAGCCCCCTCCCTCATTTTCTTTACGTTTTTAACAGAGAGAATAAATCACCTCCAGGAATGTGGCTGGAATCCAGAGCAGATCCCTTTACATGTCAGACACACCGCGCCTCGTCCCGCTGGCGGCTGCCCCACGGACATCTGGGGAAGAAAGGAACAGAGGAAAGTGGAGACTCATTATTCAGAGAATGGCAACAAAGAGAAAGGTCTACACTCAGTGATCCTCGACGTTTGGCCCGTTGCGTAAAGCTGCTTTAAATTAGTTAACGTTAAAGTCCAAGGTTTATTATGTCCTAGGACCGAGCACTGAGAAATTACACAGCTTTCCTTTATAAAAACTTGTGTTTCTTCCAAATTTTCCTCCAGCAACACACAATGTCCTCAAAACCGTGAGGGTGACGACAAGCACGTTCTCACTCGGAGACACGTGATGTCCACCACCTTCTTTTCTCAGTCCTAATAACGCAGCATCCCTGGACAGTTCAACACACCGAAGGAGAACACCGACTGCCCAGGTCCATCACATCAGCTCTCACCCACGTCTTATCCACCCAAGGCCAAATGTGTTCTGTCAGAACTCCAAGCCCTGGACGGCTGGGGCATCAGCAGGTATCAAACCAACAATCGACTGATGAAGGTCAGCACTTAGAGCACCGCAGACATCAGGAGCCCCCCCACCCTTTTAGATTTTACTGCTGACTAAACCCTTCAGAAGTTCAAACCCTGTCTGAAGTTGAAATTCATTCAAACAGACGTACTTTTATGGTTTCTGACAAACTGTGCTCCATAAAAATGGACAATGATATGAGCAAAAATAAGCTCTGGTTCATATATATAATAATAATCATAATCTGTATTTGTGTAGCACCTTCCATAGATACATAGACTGTCTGTGAGGAGTGTGGTGTGTTCTATCTGTGTCGGTGTGGGTTTCCTCAGGGTGACTGTCTGTGAGGAGTGTGGTGTGTTCTCCCTGTGTCTGCGTGGGTTTCCTCCGGGTGACTCCCTGTGTCTGCGTGGGTTTCCTCCGGGTAACTGTCTGTGAAGAATGTGGTGTGTTCTGTGTCTGCGTGGGTTTCCTCCGGGTGACTGTCTGTGAGGAGTGTGGTGTGTTCTTCCTGCGTCTGCGTGGGTTTCTTCCGGGTGACTGTCTGTGAGGAGTGTGGTGTGTTCTCTCTGTGTCTGCGTGGGTTTCCTCCGGGTGACTCTCTGTGAGGAGTGTGGTGTGTTCTCCCTGTGTCTGCGTGGGTTTCCTCCGGGTGACTGTCTGTGAGGAGTGTGATGTAGACAATGAAAGAATGAAATGGATAAAGACAGTGAAGTGGAGGGTCTTTCATAACTGGACAGGGTCCGTCTCTAAAACCCAGACATGCAGCGTCTGAGCGAATATTACTCAGTCTGTAAAACTTAGTGAAATCCTTACTCTCACTTCTGGTGAATCAGACATGCCAGGACACACACACACACACACACACACACACACACACACACACACTGTGTCAGAGAACACCACACTCACACATTCACGCATCCATGACACCAAACATACCAAATCTCCCATGAAAGCGGTGGTGATGTCAGTGCCTCCCAGACCTGCCCCTTCTTCCCTCTCACCCCGACGGAACACCTCGCCCTCACGGTCACACCACCAGGTCAGGAGCAGATGTTCTTCTCCAGAGTGACTACAATTCTGATCCGGTTTCTGATGTGGACGAAGGCTGAGTCATATCCAGAGCAGCAGCATCAGACATTTACGTGATGTAAACAGCTGCCAGTGTTTTTAAAGAGGAATTACACTGTTTTAATGTGACTGTGACTAAACGACCATTGCAAGCACACACACGTTCACTTGGCCTCTGAGGGGATGACTGTACGACCTACCATTGTCTCACTTTCAGAAGAAGTGTACAACAGCGTTTCTGAGGTCCTCTGCCAAGTCTTGATGCCTTCTTCTTTTCCCCAGAGCCTTAACAACAAACAGTGCTCCAGCGCGACTCCTCAATTACAAAACCAGCCCTCTGAGCTGTTTGTTTTCATTCGGGACCGAGGCCAAAGCCCTCCGCAGTGACACAGGCAGGTTCCTCAGTGAAGTGCAGAACAGTGGGGGAGATACATCAGACGTAACTCACTTTTTCATTGGAATTAGACTCAGTGCAGGAGCTGTGTGATGTAATGTGTGACAATGGACTGAGAAAGAGGTCTCTGTAATAAATAACACACAGAGAGTCCTGACTGAATAGTATAACATGCACTGAAAAAGGCCTCACAAGTCTGTACACAGCACCTACACCGCAGTGACCACTCACAGGACGGAGGACGGAGCACTAACACAGAGCTAAACCGAGAAGAAGACGCTGTCCACAGGTGTGTGTGTGCGTGTGTGAATTCCTAACACTCGCAGTCATTACCAGAGCGTGTGAGTGTACACAACGAGATCTGTGTCCCGTGGTTTGTGTGAGAGAGGTGTGAAGGAGAGGTGTGTAATAACAGCTCCAAGTCATTTCTAACTCTCTCTCTCTGAGGACATCTGTCACCAACAAACAAAAGCTCACAGGCGTCTCACATCTGCAGATCGGTCTGATCCATCTCTCTGTGACGGACAAATCCAGCGCTGAGGGATCAGGAATAAATAGCAGCACAAACAGAGGACAAAACAAAACAACATTTCACATATCAACTTCAGGGAACACACAGACGCGGGGAAGAGTGTGTGGACGGGGGGGAGAGTTTTACTGCGACAGGGCTGGCTGGAAAACCTATAATAATCATTTATTTATATAGCTCTGTAAAAACAGAAAAATTGTTAAAAATATATAACGTAAGTGAAACATTAAAGGAGACAGAAGTACAAACAAAATACAAACAAAGGTAAAATAACAGACAATAAAAGGAAGAACTGCAGATTAGAGACAGTAACACATCCCTGAAAAAGGTGAGATTTAAAAAGATTTAAAAGAGTTCAGACGGTCTGCTGCTCGGATGTTAATCGTCCTCTGTCTGAAAATCCGGTTTTAGGAATTCCCATTTCCTTTTACTTTCCTTTTCCTTTCGCAAGTGAATTATCCTCAAACACAGCTCCTCAGAAACATCCTAAATATCTCAGAAAATGAAACTAGGTCTAGTTCAGATATATATTAATACACACACTGTACAAACAACTCTGTGTGTGTGTGTGTGTGTGTGTGTTAGAGAGTGAATGAAGAATGTGACAAGTCAGTGTTCACAGCTCATACAACACACCCTTCACACTCTCAGCCCCTGACTGACACTAATGCACGACTTGGAAAGCTCCGGACTTACGGTTCTGCTCAGCTGCGAGGCTCAGGTTTCCAGAGAAGTGCACGGGTCAAGTGGTCATTCATCACCCAGAATCCGTCAGGAGCAGAACAAAGACGATAATCGCTTTAAGCCCAGCTCCTTTAAACAAGACTTAAGTCTCTGCTTATTTACGAGCTGCAAAAAAATTCTGAAAGGACGTTCTGCTCTGGTCATGAATGACTCTATTTCTTGTTGTAACTCAGCTTCCAAACGCCAGACAGTACTGCACAATCTCTCTGTCTCTGTCTACAGTGACACTGACGTGGTGGTGGTGTGCTAGTGTGTGTTGTGCTGGTGTAGAGTGGATCAGACACAGCAGTGCTGCTGGAGTTCTTAAACCCCTCAGTGTCAAGACTGAGAACAGTCCACCGACCAAAAACATCCAGCCGACAGCGTCCTGTGTCACTGATGAAGGACTAGAGGACGACCGACACACACTGTGCAGCGACAGACGAGCTACTGTCTCTGACTCTACATCTAGGACAGGAAGGACAGTGAGTGTAGGAACTAGGTGTGTAATAAAAGTCCCTCCAACACCCACAGAGAAGAGCTGGACATAAAAACAGAGACTCTTCAGAGTGTGTGAATTTGAGAAACCTCAGTGGTTTTGCTTCTCCCTACACAAGGCTTTATACCCTGACGCTGGCCTTCGGGATCCGGGGAACGTCACAGAGCCGCCTGGTGCTGCTGAGACGTAGGAAAGTATTTTAATGGGCCTGTCAGGTTAAGTATGAGGCCGAGAGAAAGAGGTGAGGGGTCAGTGAGTTGGTTCACCTTCACTCTGTGTGTTACACCACAGCGGAAATGTGTGTTGTGCCTTTTTCCTCACAGTTCCGTTACGATATTTTAATAAACCTGAGCTGAAACAGGAGTCAGCACTAATAGTATTCACTGACACTGTCTCTGTAGCGTCACTGTACTGAGACAAGGACAGAAATTATATTTAAACTAACATTTTACATCGAATAGCATTTCCAGTTGTTAGAATGTGGGTTGACCTATGAAATAGAAGTTATCTATGTTGTTCAATTCAGTTTGCACACGCTGTACAACGGTATCCTCCTGCTGAAGTAACCATGGTGTTTTTGGGAAAAGACGTCGTGTTGATGGCAGCTCGTGTCTCTGTCAAATAACAATATACACCTCCACCTTCAACGCCAAGGCTCCAGCACAGACGTAGGCTTTTATACATTTTACATCTGGATCTTAACATCCTTTTTCCAAAAACAAGCTATAACCTGAACTCCTCTATCACTTCAAACAGATTTAATTTAATTTAGTTTTATTTGTAAATCTCCTCAGAGGTCGGGTTCCTATCACCACCACTGTGTTCACTTCTGAGTCATTACATTTTTATTGAACATAATATTCCCCATCAGCGGCTCTGAATGACATTGTTTACATATTTAAGCTTTTAATTTAACGCTGAAATGTTGAGAATGTGTTTGAATTACCTTTTAAAGCAGATTCAAAATTGTACATTAGGAAATGACTGAACGGCTTTAAAACGGTTAACGTGCTAGTTTCTCACCTTCTGTATTCCTGGAATCACCTCCATGGCGGTTAGCGGGGAGTAGTTCCACAGCTGAAACACTTCAAACTACAACTTCACTCCTCAGAGTTTCTGTCCCCGCCGCTGCTCCATCGGTTTCACTGAGGGTCTTCGACTCCGGCGGGTTTTACTCGCTTTGTTTTTATTCCACACCCTAATTCCGTCAAAACCCCGCCCTCCTGCGCTGGGATTGGCTGTAAGCCTGCAGCAACCAATCATAGCGCTGGACTGGGAATTCTACTGGCCAATCCTGGCGCAGGAAACGGGGGAAATTGACGGAATACGGGCGGATGTTTAAAAAATATCACCCCCTGTGTCTCTGAGCCTCAGGCTATGGCGCGCCATTTGAGCCAAAATTTTAAGAGTCGTTTATCGTAAATAAATAAAGTCAGTAAAACATTAATTTCGGACATTTTTAATAGTGAATTAATAATTAATTTGAGATTTGGTAATTTTTGGTCATTATTTATGTGTGTTAATGTGTATTTATATATCATCACTGTCCAATTAAAAAAAAAACACATATCTCCGTATTTATGGATGTTTAGTTTACTACATCATTACTACAAACCCAGCAGCTGCCCTTCACACTGTGTATAAACCTCATTATGAATGAGGCAGTAGAAATGCTCCAAAATGACTCCAAATTAAATCTTTTTACATTCACTTTCACTGAAAGCTAAGAAAGATTATCCTCCTCCTGTACAGCTACATTTTCTTTTTAATTGGACAGCGACGATATGGTGGACATACTTTTTCATGTCTTGGTGAATGATTCAAAATGTTTTGTCCCCAGTGATTTGTGATATCACTCACACTCATCCCTCAGTCATCCCTCCCCAGGCTGTGTATCCCACACTCTCTGTGTTCTTGCCTTTTTAAGGCAGGACATATAAAAGTGACCAAAACTGACCACAAAGAGCCTCTGTTTAATTTATTTTAAGCCTTTCCTGTGGGTCACGTCACGGCGAATCGGAAGTTACAGTGTTGTTTACGTTAGTCATAGCAGCCTGGGATGAATATTACAAACTAGCATTGGTTTCTGTAAGTCCTCTTATTTTTATCTCTGTTCCATTAAACCTGCGTCCACGACGACGCACTCTGTTTACTTTACACATATTTGGAACAAACTAAGAGAATGTGGCCTTGGATGGAAACATATGGAGCCCTGTGACTTCCCTTCATAATAAAATTAACTTAATGAGTGCGAACAACATAATAATAATAATGTGAGGGAACACATTTATTATTAAGTCATGGGAGTGAGATATTTAATGCAGGAGACACGTTGTTGCCAAACCTTAAGGATATTTCTCACACATTATTTTGAATGTGGTTCCCATATCTTAACTAGTTCGCACACATTAAGATCTCATTCCCACACCTTATTTATATTATGAAGGCGTACACTCAGCAGGCCTCTGTGGAGAGGTTTTGTAGGATCTCAAACTTCAGGATTCCTGTTCCCTGTGAAGTGGGCAGAGTCATGTAAATCCATGCTCAGGAAAAGGAGTTGTGAGGCGAGTAAAATAATGATCAAGCTTCTCAGCACAAGAATAAACACAGCAGCCAAAGCCTCCAAGTTTTGGATCAGTTTTAAATAAAATGCTAAAGCCCCAGAGTCTGTGACACGACACAAACACAAACAGAACAGAATCAGAACTCAATACCAGTGTCTGAGATGTAAATGAGTAAAAAGTGATTCTTAACTTAGATTTGATTCAGGGTCTGATTCAGATCCAGGATTTTCTACTGATTCTGACTCAGTAATGATTCCGCTCACTGGAGACACGTCTGGGGCTTTAGGGCACGTGGACATTCACAGCAAAGGCCACTTCGTGGTTAACAAATAACTAGGTCCAGTTTATTTAACGACAGCAGCAGTGAAGCTGTGTGAGAGCTTTAACCTAACTTTCCTACGACTGCTTTATCAAGATGATGACAGCCCTTTGGCCTCCGCATTTTTGTAAATAAGCCGTGAGAAAAGAGAGAAACACTGATTTATGTAAAAGCCCATACCACTGTTCATTTTTCATGCCCCTTCAGATTTAATGCCAACTAGGCTTTCTTCCAGTTTTTTTTAGAATCAGACACATTTCCTTCAATGTTTTGTGAGGTTCCTGTGTCTTTGGTCACAGCAGTAGAGAGAGGTTTATAACAAAAAGAAATAAATCAAACACCAGACAGACATCTCGTTTAAACTATTTATATTACTTTTGATAAAAAAACGTCTTCATTAAAAGGGTTCATATCGTCGGGGCTCGGACAGTGGGATCGATCCAATACTTCAGTGGGCTCTTGCTTTTTTACTGAGAGAGTCAAGACATTGCAGTTGTTGTTCGCGCTGTTGCCATTCCACATTCGCTGTAATCTCTGGCAGGCAGCTACAGGACGGGGCTTTCACACAACACACGCGTAATGCGTAAATAATCAGTAGGTTTGAAAACAGAGGGCCTTCGTTCTAACACTACAGCATGGCTTTGTATCTTAGTGTTGCTGCATCTGTTGCTGTGATTCCATATTAAAGGGGAACTAGACTAACGGTAAATAAAGTGATTCCTTGTGGTCCGATGTGAACTGGATCAGCGCGACACTGACTTATTTACAGCTGGTGGTGGTAACAGTGATGAAGCAGGGGTTGGAAGAGCTGGGGTGTTTGTAAATGGTAAAACAGCAGATCATTTTGGGACCTCACGTGGCAGAGCACGTCAATCCAGAACTTAAACCAAATGAGAATCAAAACACCCCTTCTTTTCTTCTCTCCACTTCATGGATGAGCCTCTTTTACCAACAACACCGCTGCACATCGCGGACTGCTGCTCATGGCGAATGTACACAGCTGTGTTCGTTATAACAGAAGAATTCTTTTTATTCTGTCAACGGCTGTTTGGAAAGTGTCAGGCAATTTGTGTAATAGTTATCAGCTTTTAAAGCAGACGTCTGGTTCCTATCACCACCGGAGCGTTCACATCCGAACCCAAGGACCTGTTTACAAACTTAACCTCTGAATGTCCAGTATCATTCCCCTTTAACTTGTGTAATAACAGTGTAATCAGATCCTACGGCCCATAATCAGAGGTCCAGGCTTAGCTAAACTGAGCCTGAACTACATACATACATCATACATACATACAAATATACAAGCCATTCCCAGGACAGCCTCAGACCATCACGAATCCTCAGCGTCGAACAGAAGCAAGGAAATAAAGACTCAAAAGACGAGATGAAAAAGCTGCATAAGGGACACGCATCGTCCCTCATTTGTTTTTAAGGCAATGTGACGTCATTTCCAGCCTTTGCCACAAATGAGCTCAGTGTTAGAAGCCACTGCTACAAAGCACAGTGCTGAAGTGAGGCCTGTGTCAAACGCACAGGAACATCTAATCTACACGAACCTTCATCCAGGCCCAGAGACACGAGGCGTAAACACAGACGTGTGTTTGTAGATTGCATACGTTTTTCTTAGAACTGTCTCTATCTCCCAACCCTTAAAAATCTCACCAAATATATTCCACCAGGTTCTCACCCCCTGTTCCCTATTGGTCAGTTTTCAGCTCGAGGTCCTCGCTAACCTGCCTGGGACCGCCCCCTCTCAACACACACTCGGGCACTTAGTGAGTGTGTGTTAGAATGTGTGTGTGACTGTGTGTTCTACATGATGATGCGAGGCTCGGGCACAGAGTCTGTGATGGACTTGTGGGGCAGAACGTTGGCACCGTTGAGGTAGAGCTCATCATTTACGATCACGTCTTCTCCCAGAACCGTCACATTCTCCATCCGCACCTGAGACAGAACAGAAGCAGTGTCTTTACCACAGTGAGAACACAATTACCTTGGATTTCCACTCAGTTCTATTCCCCACTTTAAAGTAACAATAAGTAAGGTTTGCATTTTGCCAGTGGGCTCCCCCTAGAGTCGCAGAGGGTAACTGACTTTTACAGCATTCTCCTGAAGTCAAGGAGGAGACAGAGAAAGAATTGTGTGATTCCTGCCTGCATCCAGAAGTTCCATAGTGCCATTTCTGCAGTGCTGAGCCTGGACTAGCAATGACAGAAGCTCTATTCTCCCTCTTACAGCTCAGTGGAGCATCACAACAAATGTGAAACTGTATTTTTAAAAAGGTAAATACTACCTAGTGTCGCTTTAACAAATGGAGGAACAGACACTAACTGCTGCAAATACTACGTCACTAGACTGCGACACGCTTGGAGGAGAACACTAACTGCCAATCCCCTCATGTCAGCTGACAGACAGCACTGCTGGTTAGCATGGAAATGAAGGAGCCACTCAGTGAAGAAGGACATTTGTTTTCTCGAGTCCCCGCCCACAAAAGGCTGTGACATCAATGGGGGTGAAACTTAATGATGCAATAATATAAATAATGCAAGAACCGTTCGTGTAAACCCACTTTAAACCAAGATTTACACGTGATATAACGTCATATCAATGTTCTCGTTATTAAATACCCATGGCTCTCTATTCTCAGATCAGAGCGATCATCCACAAGCCTCAGTCACATGGCTTCATCACATCTGCCTTAAAATAGAGACGGCAGCTTGTAATAACACCTCAACTGAAGTCTGATAAAGCCTGGGGTGCAGCAGGTGGTGTCACAATGATGGAGGAGGCAGGAAGCACGAGCCAAAGGTGGGTTTGATGTTGTCACAAAACACAATAAAAATAAACAAAGCTGAGAGAATATTAAACCTATGTCCATCCATGAACTATAAAACATAAAAAGACCAAATTAAGATGTAACCACAAAGAAGCAGCTGTGGATGACCAGCCTCTGAGCAACTGACAGTTCACAGGTGAGGGGTGGGGACTACAGCAGGGAACAAAACACACTGAGACAAAGCAGAAGCAACACGACTGGAGTCCTCACCCACTGTCCTACAGAAGAGCTCCAGCCCACGATGCAGGACTCCAGCCAGGAGTGAGAGCGGATGTGAGCGCCCTTCAGCACCGTGCAGCGCTTGATCCGAACGCCGTCCTCCAGAACCACACCGGCACCAATCGTCACGTTCGGCCCCAGAGTGCAGTTCTTCCCGATCACCGCAGTGGGGTCCTGGAGGTTGGTTAAAGGCGTAGAATTCAGGGTTCAAGAGGAGCACCCATTACAGTACAGCTCTGCAAAACACTTCATTCATTTTCACTACCCCCTCAAGACTCTATTTTAATGCTGTTTATATCCTGAAAATGTTAAACAGTGTGATTTTACGGTTATTCTTCGTCTGATAAAGGAACAGTGACAGAACCTGACAGCCTCGTGGACAGTAGTGATTATCTCATGCCGCCCCCTAGTGGAAATACACGCCATTCACAAGTCAACACTAAAGTTCTCACCACCAGGACATTTCCGAGGAAGCCGGGTCCAGTGCGGAGCCTGTCTGGAGCGTGCTGTCTCACAGACTGGAGGTACATGCACATGCCGGTCAGGAAGTCTTTAGGCTGCCCGATGTCCATCCAGAATCCTGCCACACACAAGCGAGAGAGAGGACTAAAATTATTTAAACAACAGCAGCAGTGAAATTTAAAAAGGAAACAGGGTCATTGTCGACGCAAGACATGTCTCTTTTCTGGATAATCTCTGTGAGAGGAGTCTGTTTAGAGTTTGGTTAACGCCGCGTGTCGCGATGTCAGCTGGTCCTTGTGGAGAGTCACAGCGACAAAATGGAGTCACTTAATCCATCCGTGGTGGTGAAAAGGAATCACCTCAAAATACCTGCCCCTCCTCCCTTTTCCCAAAGACTATTCGATTCATCGATGTGGGCTGAATTTAGGGCTGGATGATACGGCCAACATTTACATCACGATATATTTCTTAATTTCAGTCGATAAGATATAATTCTCCTGTCGATATGAACAGTAAAAGCAAGAAACGTGATGTCTCCCTCAAACACAAACCTATTGGATTTGTCAATATTAATATTTTTAAAGTAAATTTTAAATTGAGTGCTGAGCTGATGACAGTGCCCTCTAATGACCGTCAGTCAGAGACAGATGCTGTAGCTAATGTGTATTGAAACATTTAAAATGTGTTTAAATATCATATCGTTATTGAAATATTTTATATTGCGATATATATTGATATTGAATTATCATATATGAAGTTATGCCTTAAAGACTCACTTATAGGCCACTGATGTTCATCAAATACAAATTAAACATGTTCCTTAACCCTTATCTAGAACACTGCTGCCTGCTGAAACTAACAAGTTCAGGATGAAAACCAAACAGCATCAACAACAGGCACTTGCTCAATTCCCTCTTCGCAAATAAAAGCAAATGAAGTAGCAACACGTGGTTTTTGCCACAGAGTCAGACACAGGGTTTGGGTAAGAGGGGCAGTACCTTGCAGCTCCATGGCATAAAGGTGCCCCTCCTGAGCCATGACTGGGAAAATCTCCTTCTCGATGGAGGTGGGTCGCAGCTGTGGAGAAGCAGAGAGAATACATCATCAAGAAAATGAAACAGAACCTCACTCTAAGAACCCTGTCAGAAAGCCGGCGATCAGGGTCAGCAACGTTTACTCTCCATCCATCTGGAGCTCACGGGTCACTCACCTGGATTCTGCTGAGCATGGAGGGGCTGAAGATGTACATCCCAGCGTTGATCTTATTGGAAACGAAAACCTGGGGCTTCTCCACAAAGCGATGAATGCGTCCAGTCTCTCCCTCATACACCACCACTCCATACTTTGAAGGCTCCTCTACTTTCGTTACCTGCAGCATCCACATGATCACAGGGTCAGTCCAGAGAGAGGCGCTATGCACTCATACATCTGTAAACAGCCCTGTGCATAAAGGTGTTATATTATGAACACACAGCTTTTATTTAACCCCTGTGTAAAGGCATGAAATGGAAAGGAATGCTTTGGAACCACTGCTCCATCTTATTAGCAGCCCTTTAACCCAGAGTCAGACCTACATTCTGTAACTCTACACCTGTTTACAGTGCTGTGAAGTAGATGGAGCTCATAAAATGGACAGTGAATGTAAATCAAAGGCAGGTGTTTCTAATGAAGTGGAAGTGAGACTGTGTTGATAATAAGTTCTGACTCACGACAATGGTGCCTTCTTTGCCGTGGTTCTTATGAAATTTAAGCATGTCTTCGAACGGGAAGTCGCAGATGACGTCACTGTTGAGCACGAAGAAGGGCTCGTCGTTGTCGGTCAGCAGCTCTCGGGCCAGAGCGAGTGGACCGGCTACAGGACGAGACGTCAGAAGAGTTAACATTATTGAACGCTCTGATACAGATTTTTATTATATAACCTCCTGGGACTTCGAAAACAAACGATTCATTCATTCATTCATTCATCTTCTATAAACACATCCTGTTCAGTGCCGCGGTGGGTCCAGAGTTTAACTGGAACACACCATGGACAGCGTATCACACTCTCACCCAGTCACCCACACGCTCGCTCACCCGGTCACTTGCTTGCTCGCTCACCCTGTCACTCACATGCTCACCCATTCACTTGCTCGGTCGCTCACACGGTCACTCGCACACTCACTCACCCAGTCACTCACACTCTCACCCATTCACTCGCACTCTCACTCACCCGGTCACCCAGTCACTCGCACACTCACACTCTCACCCATTCACTCACACGCTCGCTCAGTCACTCGCACACTCACTCACCCGGTCACCCAGTCACTCGCACGCTTACACTCTCACCCATTCACTCACACGCTCGCTCAGTCACTCGCACACTCACTCACCCGGTCACCCAGTCACTCGCACACTCACACTCTCACCCATTCACTCACACGCTCGCTCAGTCACTCGCACGCTCGCTCATCCGGTCACCCAGTCACTCGCACGCTCGCTCACCCGGTCACCCAGTCACTCGCACGCTCGCTCACCCAGTCACCCAATAACTCGCACGCTCGCTCACCCGGTCACCCAGTCACTGGCACGCTCGCTCACCCGGTCACCCATTCACTGGCACGCTCACTCACCCAGTCACCCAGTCACTCGCATGCTCGCTCGCTCACCCGGTCACCCAGTCACTCGCACGCACGCTCGCTCACCCAGTCACTCGCACGCTCACTCACCCGGTCACCCAGTCACTCGCACGCTCACTCACCCGGTCACCCAGTCACTCGCACGCTCACTCACCCGGTCACCCAGTCACTCGCACGCTCACTCACCCGGTCACCCAGTCACTCGCACGCTCACTCACCTGGTCACCCAGTCACTCGCACGCTCACTCAACCGGTCACCCAGTCACTCGCACGCTCACTCACCCGGTCACCCAGTCACTCGCACGCTCACTCACCCGGTCACCCAGTCACTCGCACGCTCACTCACCCGGTCACCCAGTCACTTGCACGCTCGCTCACCCGGTCACCCATTCACTGGCACGCTCACTCACCCGGTCACTCGCACACTCACCCGGTCACACTCTCACCCAGTCACTCACACGCTTGCTCACCCGGTCACTCGCACACTCACACACTCACCCATTCACTCACAAGCTCGCTCAGTCACTTGCACGCTCACCAGGTCACTCACACTCTCGCCCAGTCACTCGTTCGCTCACTCAGTCAGTCACACTGTCTTTCTCTAAACTGAAGACCCTTTCAGTTTAACCCAGGTTTATTATTATCTTAAAAGCCTGCCGCTCCTGACCATTTAAAGGGTTAAAGTTAAACCAACCTGTTCCCAGCGGCTCCTTCTCATGTGAAAGGGAGATCTTTATCCCGAGCTGTTGAAGCCAGAACAGATTATTATTAATCGCTCAGCATTTACAGCTCGACACAAGGACGCTGCTCTTCTCATATCCTGTTAACTTTAGCGTCCACACGTCATTCCAGAGCAAAACATGTACAATCAAATGAGTCTCACCCTCTGCTCCTGTGCCTTCATCTCCCTCTCCAGGAGCTCAGACATGTAACTCACGGCCAGGATGACGTGCCGGACTCCAGCCTGTCCGTACGAGCAGAACAAACAAGGTGATGCCATTATTCTCAAGCAAAGAAAGTAAAACCTGAGCGAGCAAACATCCTGCACCTGTCCTTATTTACTTTCATTCTAAGGACGTCCTTATTCATTCATCCAGGGTTCATTTTTCACACACTTTGCAGTGAATACAGAGGATGCTCCACCCCCACGAAACACAACCCACACTAGGTCTGTCACAACACACACCCTCTGAGATCGACAGTTTGTCCTAGAAATAACTAGTGAATAACTAGTGGTCAGGCACTGCACTGTGGGCACAAGCTCACGCCCAAGAGACTGACCATCGAGCATTTTCAGAACGACCTACCTACCTTCACCAAAGCCTCCACCTGATGGAGGAGAATGGGTTTGTTGCAGAACTCCACCAGGGGCTTGGGCACGCTGAGGGTGAGGGGCCGCAATCTGGTGCCATATCCTCCAACAAGAATCAGAGCTTTCATCGTGGAAAGAGTAAAGAGCCGTTAGCTGTAGGCCGAGACGGTCAGGATGCACAGGAGCATCAGGTACAACCGGCTTCCACCTGAAGAACCTGAGAAGGAAAGGAGGAGCTGATTCAGACAACACACAATGGAGACGTGACGCAAGGAATATAGATGCCATTCATTCTTCACCACAGTAACACGATTCCGTACGTGTCTGTGTCCTACGGCCTTCGGATAAACCTTCCTTTCCTCACCTCCGGCTTCTTTCAGATTATTGATTATTATTTACACAGAGCAAATCAAACATTCATAGGTCAACATTAAAGATGTAGACTCTATTTCCAAGATAAAATCCTCTGGACCCAACCCCCTGTCTGTCATCTACAGCTAGAGCGCTCCCGATCTGTTGATGTGATTGGCTCCCTAGGTGTGTGAGGTATGAAACTCTGTCTGTGTGAATCCACGTCTCTGAGATTGTGTTTGGAAAAGTGCAGCTTCACATTAGAAATGTTCCACCACTACACCTTCTAGCATCAACAGCACGACTCATACACACACATCGGTGTTCATTCTGATTAATTCTAAGAAACATAACCCATACACACAGGGGACAAGGAGAGTTCGTGGTGAGTAAGTGATATTTCAAACAGCCTCCAACACTTCATTCTGACAGGACTCTCTTTGACACAGAGACACTGCCACAGTCTTTACAGCAGGTCCTATCTATTCTAGGCTGAAACGGTGGAAACCCATGAGAAGGTTTGTCCATATTATGATTTCCGAAATCACTGTATAATTCTCCGAGCGTTAGAAACATTTTTCCACCCCGCACTAAGCTGCACAACTTTCCCTGAGAGGAGCCCAGCCTCAGCTCCTCTTTATCCTCATTTACCGCCTCAACTGTCACAGCCCCGGGACAGGGTACACACTCAGATACAGCCATTACAGCACACCTGGGTCAGAGAAATTATGATGTTAACAGAGATATAGAAGAACAAACCTTCACCGAGCCGTCACTGCTTCGCGCTCCTCACAAACTCCGCTGAACCTCGGATTAAAGAGCGGCTCTCCGGCTCCAGAGCGGCGGCCACAGGTATCAGCTTCTCCCCGCCTTTTAAAGTGGCTCCAAAAGAGTGGCACACACCGATGTTTCACTGAATGACAGCCCGGAATACGCACTCTGATCCCCGTAGCCGAAACAGGAGGGACGGCCTCCTCAGGACGCAGCGGGTCAACGGTCAGCAGAGCGTACCACTTCCTTAAAGGGGAACTACACAATTATTCATTCACCGTTCGTCTTCTCGTGTCCTTTAATTAAAAACACTTGCATGATTTCAAATAATTAACATCTTTCAGATATAAAACTGAATAAATCAAACCCATAACCTAATTTCTAGAGAAACCATCAGCTCATTGTGATCATGGTAGGTGCCAGACGTCTGCAGATTTAAACACTTTTATAATTACGTTAAATGTTTACAAACTCATCTCCAGAAACGTTTTTTATAATTTTTTAAATAAGTTTTATTTAATATTCAAGTCAATAGTGGCATTTCCGAGATCCCCAAGTGAATGTGTGTGGTTACAGTTTAATAACAGCCATTTATGCAATTGTATTTTTAAGAGTATTTTAGTGTATTTGTTATCTCAGGATTAGTATTCGCTACATAATCTTTAAAGATAAATTATCTGCACACCCCCTCGCCTTCTGCATTAATGGTATATTCCACTGTGTGTGATTTGGACGCGCCCCATTCGTCCTCAGCTTGAGCCAATCAGCGAACAGCAACGTGGCGCGGAAGTGAAAACACGGCGCTGTCAGAACAAAACAAAATAAAAACAAACAAAAAAAAAACTTTAAATAACCCACAAAAGACATTATTATACACGATATTAATGTATATGGAGTCAAAAATATTAAGTTACATATACAGTCTGCTTCTGAGTTTGACTTGAGCGGAAAAGGTATGAATTCCAAACAAACGTATGAATTAAACGCTTCAGCATTAATAATAATAATAAAAAATAAAAATATATATTAAATAAATTATATATATATATATATATATATATATATATATATATATATATATATATATATATATATAAATAAATAAATACAATTATTATAAATAAAATTTTTTAATGATGAAACTACAGATTAAATTATAGGGTTTCAATACAAATATAGACGTGCTTAATTAAAAGCTATATTCATGAGTTATGTATTCAGATGTTATTTAAAAGTCTGCACAGTTCAGTGCCATAACAATCTCCAGGTCTGAGATCAGATAGAAACTGTGTTCTGTGGTGAACAGGAGCTTTAGGAGCGTCCTGAGGTGCTGTGTTTTGTACAGATTCTGAAGAATATGTAAATGTTCTATCAGCCAGTGTGACGATTTCCCAGAACCTGTTACAGCCACAAAGGGGACAACCCCTCCCTAGAATACTCTTCCTTTCAGAAGCAACCTTGGGCTACACTGAACATAGTGTAGAGTCAAATAACATGAAAAGATACGGCTCAGATGTCCAGTCTAGAGTCTAACCACTGGACACAAGGCTGTATTTAGCCTCATTAATGACTCCTGCAGGGTTGTCCCACAAAGCAGGATTTATGAGTTTAGCCAAAGACCTTAAGCTTAAACTCAAATGTGTTAAATAGGAAAAAAAAGCTGAGGGACATTCCTACTGGACAGTTCTCAGATGTGGGTTTAAGTTACTTGGCTACACAAACAATGTGAGGAACAGGTCCCAGCCTCCCATGTGATTAAAATACCAAGGGCTCTCAAAGACACAAGGTACCCTCAATTTACTAGAACCTGTATAATTCTGAAAAACTGAACCCTAAAACTAAACCCATCAAAAGTGAGTGCAAATGCAACCCCTATTTCAGCTCGTTTGTCGTTATTCTTTAAACCTTAAAGCCTTTGACACACCCAGCCCCTCCCACCAGGGCATTGATTTTACTCAGAAGCCACATTAAGCTGATACAGCTACACTTTTAAAGCTGATTGACTATCCTTTCTGTCTGTGAGGAGTGTGGTGTGTTCTCTCTGTGTCTGCGTGGGTTTCTTCCGGGTGACTGTCTGTGAGGAGTGTGGTGTGTTCTCCCTGTGTCTGCGTGGGTTTCCTCCGGGTGACTGTCTGTGAGGAGTGTGGTGTGTTCTCTCTGTGTCTGCGTGGGTTTCCTCCGGGTGCTCCGGTTTCCTCCCACAATCCAAAAACACACGTTGGTAGGTGGATTGGCGACTCAAATAAGTCTATAGGTGTGAGTGAGTTGCCCTGTGAAGGACTGGTGCCCCCGCCAGGGTGTATTCCCGCCTTGCGCCCAATGATTCCAGGTAGGCTCTGGACCCACCGCGACCCTGAACTGGATAAAGGTTACAGATAATGAATGAATGAATAAATGACTATCTTTCTTCCCTTGAGAATAGATGTGTCTCTCTAGATTTGTGAGGGGTTTCACTTATTCAGATTCGCTCAGTCTGTGTAACACTAACAGTGAAGGAGCATCTTTGGGCTAAAACCTAAATCTGATTCTGGCCTTTCCCTGTCAAAGCCACACGGTGGCGCTTCAGGGTGCAGTCTTTGCCACCAGCTGCAGAGGCTCGGGTCACTGTCTGTGCAGTGTGGTGTGTTCTGTGTCTGTGTGGGTTTCCTCACACGTGTAGGTAAGTGGAATGACAGTGTGAAGGTGTGAGTGTATGAAACCCTCCACAGATGTGTGCGAGTGATTGACGCATCCAGGTTGAATCCACTCAATAACTTAATAAAGAAGAAACGACACAAGTCCAGAGTTTTCTTAAATAAATGTTTTATAACTCACATTCAAAGATGTCATATATTTCTTAAAAAAATATCCATCCATGCAACAACGATAAAGAGGGAAATAAACTTTTTGGGTAGTACTTTCTCTACAGGTGCTATCTCACCTCGATGAAAAGACCCAGAGAATCCGCCGCAGAGGAGTCCACTTCGTCCTCATCACAAGGTTCCCTCTTCACTAGCCGCGGTCTTTTCTCCTGCTCCGGCACAAAACGGTTTTACACCCGGATGGTCAAGGATCAGAACAGAGATCCAGGCCCGTGTTAGTGCTGACCCGGGATCAGTTTCCAATCCTGATCAGCACAGACACACAGCAGGGCACTGGCTTTAAAGGACACGTTTAAAAATGATCATGTTGCCAAAAGGAAACCCGTCAGAGCTACAGCCTGTAGACACCGGTGACTGTTTCCACTGATTATTCTTATTATTATTAGCTTTATTTGACTGAATTTTTCTTTTTCGCCTGAACTCACAGAACCCCTCAGAGTGGGACGAAGCGTCTGGAGCCACACATCTCAGACAGGAGAGAAAACCCTACGTCTAGACACAGTATCTGCACCGTTTGTGGATGGAGGCTCTTTTTCTCACTGTAAAAGTTTAACACAGTTAATGTATAATACATGGTCAATTCATACGGGAAGATGTGTGTGTGTCACACTGATCTCACTCTTTCAGGGTTTACACAACTGCTGAGGGCAGTATTTTCACTTAAAGGGAGAGCACACACAAACACACACACACACACACACACACACACACACACACACACACACACAAAACCATCACAGGATCTGCTGGTCTTTGTTGGAGCTGACAGATGTCGCCTGATGACCGTTTCCGAAACAGAAATCACACACCACTTCATTCACAAATTAAGCTTCTGTTGGGAGAGCTTCTTTAGCACTGTGCAAAAGTCAGAGACCACGCTTCATTTATTCCTTTTCCAGTCAGAACAGCCGTTCAGCGCGAGGCCACAGTGTGGACACAGTGAATACTGACAGATCTGAGGATATAGTTCATTTCTTTTGTTTAAATATATAACGTATGCTTCTCTTTTACCCACAAAAAAAAATCAACAGCGTGTCTTCGATGAGAACAAAGCAGCCGCCTCTGACTTTTGCACAGATCTAATCACATCACGGCTGACGAGTACTCAGAGTCTTCTCTGAAAAACATAAGAGACGCAGTACCTGAAACGACAGCAGGGGGTAATAACGACAACAATACTACACTGGTAATATTTATATTACTACAATATGCATGGAACTGCATTTCATTACAAAAATATGACCCAATGGGGCCTGTGATGTGCCAGAGAGGGAAAATGGGGCAGAAATAAATCCACTCGTTATTAGAAAAGGCAATGGCTACAGTGCAACTGTTTCGACCTACACAGAGAACACCATCACCACGTTAAACTACGGGGAGAAGACTCTCCACCCACAGACACCACAAGCTAAAGGTGAGGGACGGTGACCTTAGGTTTCTTCGTTTTCTTTCCTCTGAACTGCATTGTGACGTGCTGATGGCGGATGAAGTATTTTTATATATTTTTTTTAAAATGAGAACACAGGGGAAACAAACAAAGAAAAAAAACTCCAAGAGCAGTGCTGCAGGCCTAGTGTCAAAGCCCACAGTGAAAAAGACAGTGGTTCACTTTAAGCAGAGCCACGTCTGACAGAATGAGGCTTTTAAAAACATGGGCTATGATTCACGCACACGGTCCCACAGACGGGCCCTGGACGGGGAGGACTACCACGGACGATAGAAGAGTACAGATCTTTACTAAAACAAGGAATACAATGTTAAACTGAGGGTTACAGCTTTAAAAACTGAAAGAAAAGTAATAATGTGACCTTAAACTGGGTTTTTCACTGCGAGGCTGTGGACGGTGAACTGATGCTGAAAGGTGGGCTTCACCTTCTTTTTGTCAAAGTGAGAGTGGGCCGGGTCTCATTCTCCTTTTACAGTAAAGCTTTCACAAACCATTAACGAGCTCCAATGCTCCCTTTTCCGAACCCCTGTAGAATACTGACATCGGGATTTAGACAATAACTCCCCAGCCACCACATCTCTGTCCTCCATACACACGCTCACACACACACACACACACACACAACAGAGACTGAGACACACACACAGACAGACAGACGCTTTTCCCTGCACCGACCCGCAAACTGTAAATAGGACCTGACCCTGGACGCACCCTGAGCTGTGGCTCCCTGCTTAACGTCTAACCTCGACTGCACTTCTTTGGCCACATGGTGGCGACGAATCCACAGGACGCATACACGCGCACGTCCTCTCCTGTTTGGAGGGGCCGTTTCCTGCCATTTCTGTCCTGAAGGTGGGGGGCTGTGTAAAGCCCGTCGCAGAGGTCACTTCCATTTCCCCAGGAAAGCGAGGCTGCTCCTCCCTGGCTCCTGAACGTACCAGTGTGCGATTCTCTCACAGAAAAACGTCCCTACTGCTTTTCCATGGCCACATTGAGTTCAGTATCGTTGAGCGTGAGAGAGAGGAGAGATGGAAGGGCGGGGTTATGGCTGAGTGGGCGGAGACAAAAGGATGGTGGGTGGGGGGAGGCTTCAGCTACTGATTGTCCTCGCGAATCGCTTCCAAGATGTTGATGAGGCTCTCGAGTCCAAAAACGTAGCCTCGGTCGGGTCCGTCGTGCACCGTTTGGTCGTCGCGGAAGCCTTTGTATGTGCTGTGGGCAAAGTCTATCATCCGCACGTCCACGCTGAGAGGGGGGTGTGATCGAGTGTCCGAGGGTGGAGGAGGAGGATGATCCTGGATCAGTAGGGATGGGTCTGGGGCAGTCTGGCCAGCCAGGGGCTCTTTCTCCGAGGGTGGCTCGGCCAGCTCGGGCTCCTTGCCCTCGTAGATGATGAGCAGAGAGCTGGAGTAGAAGCGGTACGAGGCCTGGCGCTCCAGAACGGCCTTCAGGCTGCGCAGTTTGCTCAGAATGGGCTCAAACAGGTCCTTACGCAGCTGGGCGCCGTTGTGCATGTACTGGTAGAGCGCGAGGCGGAATCCCTCAATGGACAGGCCGCGTCCGTAGTACTTGTTGCGGCACAGATAGTGGCCCGTGTCCATCTGGTAAACCTGCAGGACAAACGAGACACGGTTATAAGGGTCCACTTTAAACACTTTGTAGATTCTCACTTTCAGCTCAACTACAGACACAGGAGACAAGGCCCAAACTCGAGACCGGGTACATTTCTTAAAACCGTTATTATGTGCTGTTGATGATGGAATGCTGTTATACGTTGAGGTTCGTTGGTACACTTGGTCTGTTGTCTTTCTGCTTTTTTCAGTTAAATACAAAGTTTAAATAATTGATACATTATTTCTGTATTTATTTGCATTTTGCATCCCCAAAGTTTTCACTCAAATAATACACAGTGTAACCTCGACATACGAGTGAATCAACTCAGTAATTAGTCGATCTGAGTTACGATCGAGTTAACTTACACCAGCCTCCACTAGGTGGCCCAGCGAGCGCTCAGTTCACGTGGTTATCTTGCTGTGTATCTCTGTCCTATCACTGTTTTTTTGTAGCATTAAGTGTGTAGTAAGTGAAGGTAAGCGATGAAGCACAGAAAGAACAACTTCCCACAACCTCCTCCACCTCCACCTCCTCCACCGACGTCCTCTGATCTTCAAGGTAAATCCACTTAGAACCAGTTTATTTCTTTACATTCACTTTTATCATGTTAATTATTTAATATTTATACATTATTTGTTATTTATAAAATGTATTTTTCTTATTTAAAAAACACGGGGCAGGAACGGATTAATAGTATTTCAATTCATTTTAATAAGGAAATTGTCGCTGACGTACGAGGAAATCGAGTTACGAGCTCGGTCACTGAACGAATTAAACTCGTAAGTCAAGGTCTTACTGTATTATAATTCTATAAGAAAATTAAATCAATGTAAGTAAATCCTGTCTGTAACTTCTCCATAATCCTACACCTAACAGACTCTCAAAGACTCTCAGTTAGAACCAAGCTGTGTTCAGGAACGAAACTCCATACAGTGGCCTCTGAGGCAAATTACAATGTCCTAACTCCATGGTCATGTTCACAATCATCAATCACCAACTTGAGAGCAGCGGCTCCTAAACGCGGGTCTAAAAAGCAGACGGAGGTATCGGTGTTAAACGGTTGAGTAAAAGAAGAGCAGTCAGCTCCACGAGAGTGAAATGGACAGAAATAACAGGAGGACCGTCACTCAGCCCAAGGGCCTCATTCCTCACCTCGCGGCCCATGTCAAGGCTCTTGAATGAGAAAACAGGAAAGCCATTAGTGAAAGCCGCTTCCTGCACCAGTGTCTGACCAGAGCACAGAGCTGTACTCTACGCAGCGGCGGATATGGACTCAGCACCGCCCACGGGTACCGAGGACATGCTTTTTAATGGTCTGACCTAGTAACACAAACAGGTCCTGAACACATGAAAGCGGTTCTGCTCTAATAGGTTAGCTATAAATTAAACTCCCTGCCAATTTTTATGTTTTGCAAACAGTTCCTAAGGGGACTGCACACACAGCAAAGACACAATACTGAGAAACAGAGTGCCTGCTGTATCTACTGAAGCACATATGGCACTCTGCTCAAATCTTTTGGAGTTCTTGTTTAGTGGCTGTTCTCTTGTGGTTCAGAGCGAGTCGAGTAGGGACTAATCTGTGGCGTGTAAACCTTGCAGAGCGCTGATTGTCCAGAGAGAGTCGTCACTCTACGCCACGCAACGCAGACGACCAGCACCAACTCTCCATCTGTAAAATCTCCAGCTGCAGCAGAGATCACGTTTGTTTATATCCGACTCACGACGGCAGCTCGTAAAATGATGCCGTGGTCTTTTGAAGGGGTTCAAACGCTCCTTGGATTGGTGGCCGACGAAAGAATCCAGCGAGAGCTGGACGCTGCAACAAGGAAGGAACAAACTCTACTGATCTGTCTGAACTGATGACGGAGCTGTGTTCAGTCCCAAACAACAACACACCATGAGTCACAGGAGTGTCGCAGTCTTCCTCACCTGCATCCCACACACTCGCACGCCCAGAGTGGCAGAGGTGCTCTGCTCACACTTCTTCATCTGGCGAGCGGCCTTTTCCTCTGAGGCGTCGTCACCGTGCTGCCTCGTGCCCATCTTCAGGTCCAGGATGCAGGGGTAGCTGAAGTGGTGCACCACATTCTCCAGCAGGAGAAATTCTGAGAAGATTCTGGGTCAAGGAGCTTTTACTCAGACATAAAGGACAAACAGTGCCAACACTTTAGAAATAAGATTATTAGATCAATCAGCTCCAATCCAGAACAAGGATCCACAGGCCTTTCAGCTTCAGAATGAAGGCATCACCTGGGAATATGTCCTTGATTCAAAATACCACAGCAATCTCCATCAGGCGACTACTAACACAGCACTCACTGTAGCCTACATACTCTCAGCAAACACTTCTTTTAGAAACGAGAACAAACTCACACCTACTTAGTTTCTGATTTCTGGAGCGCTCTGATTAGATTAAGACTGATGGCTGCTACCAGCAACATCTTATTAACTACCACAGCATTTAGGACCTAGGCCTTCATCAGGTTTAAAAGATGAAGATGACCAGCCTCATTTAAATACACACTGAAACAGAAAAACAATGAGCACTTGTCCAATTAAAAACAAGGTAGAGAATCAACCAATGAAAGGCTATCACACGTTAAACACTAGGGAGCTCAGGCAGAAATGTGGTGGCTGGCACCCACAAGTCCCTCTCAAAACACACACACAAAAAGAAATGCATTGGTATTTGACAGACGTTCTGCCAACCTTCAGTCTGAGGAGTGGCTCCAGTCAGGTGCAGACGGTCATCTGAGGACAGGTCATTTGTAAATTAGCAAGGTTCAGGGTGGTCACCTGTGTGAAATGTCTCTTTTCTCCTAAAGGAGTCAGGAATGTGGGAGCACAGCGGATCTAATCGAATCGGACCCGTCTCTAGTTTCCGCAGCTGTACAGACAATTATGTTTGGCTTTGACAAGCAGGGCTTCAGGGATTGATTCGACTTCATTTGGACAATAGCAAGACCACCAGGTACAAGCCGAACCTGATCCCTCACCTCAGGGACCTCCAACTTTGTTCAGTTCCAGTGGGACGTGAGCGCCCAGTGCGTTGGGCACAGATATCTGTGGAAACTCCTGGACTGGTGCGAGTGTGTGCGGTACTTAACCACCCAACTGCACCCCCTAGTCACTGTGTAAAATACCCAACAGATAACAGAAGGATACTGTAGAGTTTCCTCTCTTTGGACTCGGAGCGCATGCGGCTAAGCTGCTGCTTGTGGCAGCGGAGGCTCCAGGGGTTGTGGCTGATTTTCTCAGAGCTCAGGCCGCTGTTGCCATCTAGCATCTGGAAGGGCACGTCTGAGTGGATCTGGAGGTCCAACCGGGGGCTCTTCAGCTCCTGCAGACTGAGGATACAGAGAAAGGAACACAGATGTGGTCAGACTAACACGAACAATCTGTTGCCTGGTCTGGGTTTCTGTAGGTCTGGATATCATTAATACAATAATATGTTAATAATAATATAATCATCCTACACTCTCAGAAAGGTACAGTACAGGAACAGTATTGGTCACTGAAGCTACAAACAGTGTAGTGTATCTTTAAAAGGTACAGCAGTGGTGTTAGAGTCCAGTTGTGTTCCCTAAAGGTTCATTACATTCTCTTCTCCAGAAGGAGAGGGGGATCTCTGTAATCTTTCATTATACAACTGTGGAGAATAAAAGAACACAATAAAAGTGAGACCTTGTTTTTCTGACAGCGTAGGTACACACTTAAAGAAAGGAGACAGGTAAACAGAGCAACACACACACACACACACACACACACACACACACACACACACACAGTTACTGCTGCACCGTCAGGAATAAGGCTTGGTGAAGTAGATTTTCTGAAGCTGAGTGAATGGTGAGAATATGAGCGAGCGCTAGACTCTACACCACATCGACGAGGGGTTTGCTGTTTTTATTTTGCGCTGGCTCTAATCTCTTAAGGTTGTAGTATGTGACTCAGCTGGCAAAATACACTGAATGCAAATGTAATGACCCAAATCCACAACCTCCCCACAGGCTTCCTCCATCAGCGGCGTGTGGCAGAGGGACGTGATGCTTTCAGAGATCCTAACAGAAGAACACAAAACTGCGAAACCAATCATTTAAAGGTGTACACAAGCGCACCGGTGCTGGGATCTACTTCATTAAATACCACCCATTTAAACCAACTGTAGAATGGATCATGTGCCAAGATCACATTGATCCACGTGCAGAAGCGGAATATGAATGACTGAAAGTCAGTTACTGTCAGTACACGCCGGCTGCTGTGATGCAGTTGTGCTGCACTTTTGTAACTGTGCTCTTCCACAAAACAAGCTGCCCGAGGGCGATTATGTCACATCAACATGGAGATTACATCACGGCCGCAGACATACATCACTCTTCCGCACGAAGGACAAAGGCAGTGGGTGCACGCAGGAGTTATCTGTAACACACAGAAAGTGCGTGGCAACAGTGTCCTGTCAGATCAGTGCATTAACAGATGACCCTCGGTGCGTGTTCATCGGTGGTCAGTGCTTCTGTGTTATAATCAATAAAACAGGCCAGTGAGTATTGGCAGTAGTGCATTAATCACAGCACCATGAAGAAGGAGCATCTGATCTATTTTCTCAAACACTGTGCCAGTACAAATCTACTCTAATGTTGAGATCAGATAATGTTTCTGTCTTTCACCACGTTCACTGTGTCAGATTAGAGCTATAAACTGGTGCCGTGCCTTGGTCGGGAGACTGGGGACACTACACGTTTGGCACGGACCACTCCTCGTTGCGTGATGTCATCGGGAGGCGGGTCAAATAACTAAATCACGGCTACAGAGGAGCTTTAGTCATTGCTAAAAAATATGTCAAAGCAAATGTATATTTTTAAATTAAAAAGCTATTGTTGATAATTTGTTCGAGCAGAGGACGGCCCCCTGCGAGTCTTGATTCCTTCCTCCAGCTTCGAGGGAGTTTTTCCAGCCACTGTCGCCTTCTGCTGCTCACCTGGGGTTATTATTAATTAATTTCAGTTTTTGTTTTGATCCTCAGTTTCTCCAAAGCTGCTCTGTGACATCATCAGTTCGTAAAAAGTGCTCTACCTGACTTTATTAGCCCCCTTTCACCCTGTTCTGAGGTGATCAGCAGTGGCTCTGAGGGGTTTAAAAACTCCAGCAGCACTGCTGTGTCTGATCCACTCTACACCAGCACAACACACACTAACACACCACCACCACGTATTGTGTTCATCAGCAAACAGAAGTCAGTAGAGCCTTACTTCTCGCTGCTGTCGCTCTCGTGGGCCGGCCGGTCCTCCTTGTGGTCGCTGCTGGAGCGGTGCAGGCTGCGGCGGGAGTGTTTCCGGCGCGGTTGGTCCCTCTCGGGCAGTTCTTCATGGTCCAGGCCCTCGCTCTCCACGTAAGGATACGCCACCAGGTTAATGTAGCCGTCCATGTCCCCCTCAAAGCACACCAGGACCACACCTGCACAAAACCAGCAAGAGAGTACAACTAGATTTATATCAGCCATTTTAAATATTTAAAAGACGCTTACAAAACAAATCACACAAATCACAGCATGAATACAAATGAATCCCAGCATGAAAGGAGGGGAAGTAAGGGCAGGTCAGAGAGGCCAATTAAGACTGGGGAGAGGTTAAGTCACCAGAAGAGAATTCACCAGAGGTCTGAAGGTGAGGTGAGGGCATTTTGAATCCATATTCAACCTCTAAGATCCTCCAATCAGGTGCTGTTGGCTCCTGCTCACGCTCAGTAAAACGTAAAGGTTTTTAAAGGAGACAACATGAGCACTGAACGCTAGATTTTGACCCAGAGAGGTTAAGGTGACAGCTACATCATAGTTAGGAGTTGTATTGAGACGGATTTGGTGGCAGGCGGCGAGTGAAACAATCGAGTCACGATGTGAAGACTAAAGGAAATATTTGGGACACATCACAGAGATGCACTGTCCGAGATCCCCACACTGTACACGCTCACAAGCGACATCAGGAACGACCCTGAACACGACCACAGCGGTGCCCCGTCGCCCTTTAGAGTGAACACAGGGTAAGAATGAGTTCAGTGTTCATCAAATGATTTAAACAAAATGTCCAAGGACTGACCCTTGTGGAACCCCCTGAGTGAGAGAAGTAGAAATAGCACTTGATAAATCTACATCCACGGAGAATACAGACAGCATTCCCAGCACACTGTGGTCTGTAAGTAAAGCACAGCTATGAACAGACCAACAATTCAGAATCGCTAAATATAGAACAGGAGGATTAATATTCAAAACGGTGTCCTGGAGAGTGAATACACATTTGAAATATTTAGCGCTTTAAATGGAGTCCCCACAACCCGCTCCGCTCTGAGAAGGAGGAGGTGGGGGGGGGGCTGATTCCCGAAAGCGTTTCCTACATGACGTCAGCATGATTGATGGAGCAGTATAACGTCTCACGTCAAGAGAAAGGGGAGAAGCCTCGGTGGGCGACAGGGAGGGAGAGTGGAAACAGAAGAAGGGGCTAATAATCATGCATCATCCTGTTGGGTGGCCTTTTTAGCTCTCTGATCCCTCCTTAGTGATGTCAGCTCGGTCACTGGAGCTAATGAATGGAGACAGCGCTGATGTCAGAGCAGGCCTACATCAGTAGATCTGTGTGTGTGTGTGTGTGTGTGTGTGTGTGTACACTAGCGACTGAGTCTGTTTATGAGCCAGCGAAATAAAGCTCCTGCAACACTGTGCTAATTCAGGAAGGGCTCAGTTTAATGGGCATTAAGGATTTAGCATTTGGCTTGTTCTGCCGAGGCCTTAAAGATGCAGCTCTCTACTCATGGCCTTCCCCAGCGCTGCTCTCCTCCAACACAACAGACAGAGAATTTAGGTTCTTTACAAACAGTCAGATCGGTTTATGCACGTGGAAAGAACACAGCTCCTCGTTACTGTTGGGTGTTTGAATGAATAAAGGGCGTCTCGTTATGCAACTGAAGCAGATCTGCATTAGATAAAAATAACACAGGACACTTAATATTTAACACGTTATAAAGGTATTCATTCATTCATTTTCTCTAGTCCTTATCCAGCTCAGGGTCGCGGTGGGTCCGGTGCCTACCTGGAATCACTGGGCGCAAGGCAGGAACACACCCTGGAGGGGGCGCCAGTCCTTCACAGAGTGACACACACTCACACATTCACTCACACCTATGGACACTCTTGAGTCGCCAATCCACCAACCCATTCACTTATATATTTCCATATGTCTTAATTCGTATGATAATGAGGTATTAATGTGGTAATAGTAGTGTCTTAATGAATGATTCGCTTTAAAAGAGGGTGTGACCGCTGTAAATCTGGTAACATTCACACACACAGCAGGCCTCCTACAAAACACAACTGCAACTTTCAGCAGTAAGCGCTAGCGTCTCGTCTTTACTGTGCCCTCCCAGTGGCCCGAGACGTCTCCCACAAGGATTATTATATCTACAGCAACAGTAAAGTCTGATAAACCAAAGGATACAAATTAAACCCAAGAGGAGGTGACAAACGGTCTGACAGCGGCTGTGGAGCGCTGAATAATCCTGAGGTTTCTCCTGGGTTCTGGACACAACATCCCGATTTGTAAACACACACCAGAAGAAGACGGAGCAAAGAAGGCGCCAAAGCATCAGTGGAAGGCTGTTTCCTCTGCAACATTTCCATAACAGAGAGGAAACCGACATGTCCAATGACACAAAGAGCCTACGTTATTGGCTGTGACACGGACTACATGAGCGGGTGGATGTCAGGGAGCATTTAATAAAAACCAGGTGCACTGACAGAACCAGAAAAAGTAAGGTAAAAGGCAATTAGACGCCTTCAAAAGAGACTGTGTGAAAATGATTCACAGCTGTGGGGTTGGCTTTAAAACATTGTTTGTTTTGATCTCCAGCTGCTCCACTCAGCCGTCGTATCAGGATGGAGTTCCTGGGATAAGAAACACTCAGAGAAGCGTAGGCAAAATAAACACAGCAAGACAAAAGAGGACTGATCTACTATTAGCAGTCCCTTAGCGTTTACCCTTATTGTCTGACTGGGCGTAGCCTAGGTACGAATCTGCAGCCAGAATCTGCACCTCAGCTGCTCCATGGGCCTCCACACTAACCACAGCCTCCTATTTTCACCTATTTATAGCACATTACTCCATTTCACACATACCTCTAAGGTTTGTGGCCAATTCTTCCAAGCTCGCTGTCACGCAGAAACAATGCCAAGCCTTTAGCTCATGGGGACAGCCCTATTTTTAATCTCCAAACGATGGAAAAAAGCGAACAGTGGGCTTGCTCAAGCACGGCCTGAAATAGGCGCCAGGAGTTTTAAGGTGAACGTATTTATTTACTCCAATCGCAGTCTGAGGGCGTATGGAAAACACGTCGAGAATCCAGCGTAGGAGACGGACGTTAAGTGAACACCGAGAGACGAGCTTTGATCTGTGTCACGTATGCTTCCATGTTAAGGACAAACAATGGGCACTGGGTTACAGACCACGTGCACCAAGAGCAGGAGTCCGTTTGAGTTCAACACACAATAGAGACAATATCTGAAAAACAAATGAGGTCAAATGTGCTGAATAACTACTGCAGACGAATCAGAAACTCTGTGTAGGTGCTACATCAAAGGTAGTGTCATGCTATTCTATCTTAAAAACATAATACACTTGTTAATGTGAGATTAATGTGGCCTTCTGGTCTAAAACTAGCATTCCGTAATGATTCCGGGTTCTAAGTGTTACTAGTTGGACCCACTGAGTATAACTCTGCATACATTAATTTTTCATTCTGACCAACGTGCTCCATCAACTCCTCACTGACATAACCAAGTGACCTGCAAAAGCACTCTACAGTCCTAAAACAACAGACTAAACCCTGTCCCTGCACTCTGAGCATGTGTAGATAAGCTCCAGGAACCAAAACACAGCGTGACCATAAAGCGCTGTCTCAGTGCTCCCAATGTGGGGAGATATTACCACCCTATCAGCAGGAACCTAGAAAGATAACACAAGCAATGACCATTGCAGTGCTTTTATTAGACGCTGTGACTGATAGCAATGCGCCGCTACCCTTCACGAGCAGAACGGGGTAACAATGAGGATCAGATTGCACACAAATTGCACAGTGTTCTCAGTGTGAAAACATCAGGTGCTGGAAGAGCTCACGGCTACAGTCGTCGGTCCCTGCTTCTCCTCAGCCGCTCCGACAAAGGACGTCATAACATCCCTGTGCCGGGCACCTGGCTGCGAGCTGTGTTTTCTGTGGTTGCTAAAGCAGAGCAGCTTCAGCCTTAACAGAATCAAGAGGAGGATGAAGAGCAGGCTGCAGGAAGTGTTTTAAAGTCTAGATTAATGACCATGTCACTTCCTCGGTTACTGCCACTCAGCCGCTCTGCTCCCTTCGCCCAGCTCTTTTTTTTTTTTTTTTAAAGATACACCAACAAGAAAAAAGGGATTTGCACAGTTTGTTTGACACAGAGTCCATCGCTCTAAGATTATAATCTAAATTGTAGTCCAATGCTGTTCACCATCAGTCAAACTATTTGCATAAACATGTAGCAGGACTGAGTAACTCTAATGTAAGATGTCGAAGATGTTCCTGATAAATGACCCAAGTGGACCTTCAAGGCTTTCAGAAACCCTCTCTATTAAGAAGCCTGTGTTTTAGAGCAGCAGCTTGTGGACGTTACAGGAGTGGGCAGGGTCTGCTGTCACCGAGCCGCAGAGGAAACCGCAGTAGGTGTTTAAGGGCAGTGCAGGAAACGAGCGAGGGAAGCAGACTTGATGACGTTTGCATTAACAGGGAACACGCACTCTAACGCCCGTTTCTGTAAACATGCCATATTTAGCCATGGGGCTCATTCTCGCCTGCACTCCCAACATCTGTCGTTCCTTATAGCCGCTGCCGTAAGGGTCTAAAAATGACCCGAGGGGTGCCAACAGGGATTGGAGTGCCAGAGCTCAGCAGAGTTTACTGTGAATCAGACGCTGATTAAACAGTCACGCTGAGGCCAAGAGAAGAGTGCAGGACTTTAAAAAATGCACAGGTACTTTCCAAATTATCTGTTATTCATCACTTAAAATAATACAAATATAATCAGAGAAAAACAGCAGCTGATTCCCTAACCCAGCTACATCAGGAGAATAATTTAAACCAGCTCCAACAATAGATGGCAAAACCAGACACATACACCTCTCTACAGTAGTGACTCTAACTCACGAAGCCTTAGTTACACAAACATAGCACAATAAATACATTTAAAAATGGCAATTAATACCCTTTCCCCTGCTTTGGAACAAGGTTCTGTTTCTTAATGAAACATCTGTGACCTGCTTTGGTCCAAATCCCTGTGTAAACCGCCCTGTTCAGAACGCCCGCTTTTAGCACCTGTTCCTTTAAATGATAATGAGCCGCTCGCTGTTCACCCCGACCCCGAGCGCACAGCAGTGAGGAGCGAGGAGCAGAAGCTCTGGTTTTTAGCCGTTTTCACTCTGTTCTCTGTCTTCTCCGTTTTTACTCAGTGCTCTTATTTCTCCGCGCTCGTTGTGTCTGTTTTGCTGAGTTTAACCTCGTCTTTGCGCTCTCACATAAACACGGGTCCAGCGCTGTGATTGGACAGACTCAGATGAGGGGGTGAAGCAAGTGAAAAGTCTCTGCACTTGACGGCAGAAGCATGTGCGATGAGGTGATCAAGTAGTGACTGTGACAGACTTGCAGCTTACCTTTGTATTCCGGGGTAAACTCCTTCATCTCCGGGGGCAGCGACTCGTAGAAGCGCTGCTCTCGGCTGATTAGCGGCTTGCAGACGGTGTGGTCGTCATAGCGCATCATGCTGGTGTGTCCCCCAACCTGGTGGACGAACGGTTCCAGCGGCACACCGCTGCCGTGGCTGCCCTGGCCCTGGCCCGTGCTGTGCTTGCCCGACTCCATTGTGTGCGGGACACACATGGCGTTGGGGGAGCGCGTGGCGGCAGGAGCATGGGCTCGGGCGCGAAGGCCGGGCGAGCGCGGAGTACAGGGGGGCGGCTGGGAGCGCACGCTGCCGCCTGGAGGGGGAGGAGCCAGTCCGCCGCCGGCCACGCCCACCAGCCCAGAGAGTGCTGGGACACAGCCTTAGAGCTGCAGCTTTGTCCTGAGGGAAGAAAAGAGAGGAGAAACGTTAGAACAAATGTGTGTAATATTTACAAACTCTACGATACAATATTAACCTCAAATTACACTTGTATTGCGTTCGTAGACGTAAATGTTTAGTGTTATTTATGGGAATGCTTACTTACACAGCTTTGTTTGTAAATGCTGTATTTACAACTCTTTGTCAAAAGCTTTTTTAAAGTTAAATAAGGCTCTCTTTGCTTAAGAATCTTTTTTAGCAAAAGTTTAAACGACTGTTTTTCTCTTCATTTGGAATTTAACGTTTTCACTTTTACAGTTCAGTTTTTCGCATCTTTCCTTATTTTGGAATGAGCCACTCACGTGTCTCTTCTTCTTAAACATTATTATTTATTCTTGATAATTTATTACACATGGGTCCCAGATCTGAATAGAATCGCCTCCTGTTCCCGGTCCAGACTGAGGTTCACTATGTGGTGATGCCTGTCATATCTCACCATCCAGGTTTAGTTTCTGTACGTACATTTATTGCAGACAGATGCCATTCCTAAATGCATGTCATTTCAAAAGCATTTTCAGGGTACAAGTCTCAGTACACAGCAAACAATCATCAGCCTGCGAAGCAAACACAAGAGACGGCCTTCACAAACAGCGCTAACCCGTATGTGCATGTCAGAAAGCTGCTCTGACCACTCATTATCCACTGATCTCCGGTCTGGTCTGGATCCTTCATTACATCAGCCTGCTCCTCATCAACAGCCGCAGACCTCGACCTCTTATACCCGGCCCTACAGCATCGTAACGCCGCTCCAGATCCAGTCGGGACATGCTCTCAATGCGCTCTAAAATTTAATACTCCCCACATGGCTCAGCTACATGTGCAAGTTTCATCAATGGTTATAAAAAGATCCGGAGACATTACAGGAGCAGAGCAAATGGAACCAGAAGAAACCCTCCTGGACTTGGCAATAAACTCGGCTCGGTGAAACGGACGGGGTTCTGACGTCCGGGTAAAAAAAGGCCTGTGGAATTAGCCAGGTCATTATTCCTGTACGAGGACGGCAGCGAGCTCCTTAATTGACAGGACTGAGCTGTCCATACACAGAACTGCATTCCAGACATCTCCAGTTAAGCCTCAGCCCTGGTCTGTGCTTCTGAGAGGGACTTTCACACGAGCCAAAACACTCTGCTGTATCCCAGAGCCTCTCACACTCACAGTCACTCACTCACACACACTCACACCTGTGGACCATTTCACATAGTCACTCCAACTACCACCTGTGGGAGGAAACCCACGCAGACACAGGGAGAACACACCACACTCCTCACAGACAGTCACCCGGAGGAAACCCACGCAGACACAGGTAGAACACACCACACTCCTCACAGACAGTCACCCGGAGGAAACCCACGCAGACACAGAGAACACACCACACTCCTCACAGACAGTCACCCGGAGGAAACCCACGCAGACACAGGGAGAACACACCATACTCCTCACATTCAGTCACCCGGAAGAAACCCACGCAGACACAGAGAGAACACACCACACTCCTCACAGTCACCCGGGGGAAATCCACGCAGACACAGGGAGAACACACCATACTCCTCACAGACAGTCAACTGGAGGAAACCCACGCAGACACAGAGAGAACACACCACACTCCTCACAGTCACCCGGAGGAAACCCACGCAGACACAGGGAGAACACACCACACTCCTCACAGACAGTCACCCGGAGGAAACCCACGCAGACACAGGGAGAACACACCACACTCCTCACAGACCGTGACCCGAGGCAGGGACTGAACCCAAAGGACTTAACTGTGACCAAGGTTCCTTGGATTTAAATGTTTATGTGGATTTGTGGTTTAGCTCCTCGTACCTGTAAAGAATAGTTTCCATCGTTTACGTTTACGTGCACAGAAAGGTCACACAGTCCGTTTGCTCCACAACAAAACAGCAGCTGCACAAAGTTTAAAGCGTCCTACACAACAGGTTACAACAACAACAAGGAAATCAACAGCCACAATCACATTATTCCCCTCGCAGTCACATGCTCCACGTCCAGGTGAAGGTCACACAGCACAGCGCCATCTCTCTGCCACAGTGCTCTAATAAAATTGACCTGAACGGCTGTAACAGGAGAAAGGTGACTTTCACTGTAATCAGACTCACCACACGAAGGAATGGAAAGTCCATTCACACGCTGATCCAATCCCTGCGAACCTCCCACAAACCTCAAACTCTACACATGTGCAGAACTCCGTCTCCCGTTTAATCACTGTGGGATCTGGATTTGCCGTGTTTATGAGAATGAGAAATGAGAATATAGTCTTTTCATGAGGCTCTCAGCCCTGAAGGACAGGCGGCACAGCCTTTTTTTCTTTCTTTCTTTCTTTTTTGTTTTTTTAATGTGTGTATTGCAATGTTTTGTAGGAGCTACTCATGTTCATTCACATCTCGTTATCCTGCTTTCAAAGGTGAGGAACCTTGTGTTATGTCAAAAGCACAGGAACATTCAGGAACTTTCAGTGCACACTCCCATTTCAGAAAACATCCCTGAGCCTTGTCCCTTCTGTAAAATGAGAAGTAAAAATAACCCCAGGTTAATAATCCTGTACGAATGAAAATGTGGGGGAATATTCCGTCATATCCCAGGTTAAAGGAGGTTTTTTGCAGGTGGAGGAGGCAGACAGTGATAAAATACAGTGGAACCTCTACTAACGAACTTTCCAAGATACGAACCGGGCATTTGAATATTTTTGCCTCCTCCAACGAACCACGACTCTAGAAACGAACCCGAGCCTCCTCCGAGCCGGCGGCTGGAAATGGCCACTGACCCCAATAGGAGAGTCTCCCAGTGCGCCCAGACTTGAGTGAGATTTTAAGATTAGCAAAATGTAGCTTTAGCAATTTAGCAATAGTGTAAATAGCAGACAACGCAATTTGTGCTAAGTTAAGCCGTATCTACGCTTCGTCTCCCCACATTCACCGCCTACTCTCCGTTATTCCACCCACCCCCCCACCTCCCGTCATACAGCCAGCGCCTGTGTTACTCCTCCAGCCAGTCGTCACGTCTTCAAGGTAGCGATGTGTAACCACTTACAACTTTATTATTTCTTTTTTATTACTGTTTCCACTGTATGTATTTTTTACTAATTTGAGAGTGTTGTAAACATATATCAGTGCAAAAAGGGTGACTTTCGGGGTGGGGGCTGGAACGCATTAATTGCTTTTCCATTATTTTAAATGGGGAAATTTGACTCGAGAAACGAACCGGGTTACAGAATGGATCAATTCGTAGGTAGAGGTTCCACTGTATACACAGTTCAAGTTTGTGGCTAAGTTCAGTGGCTCAGCGATTCACCAAACTCAAAGGAGAGACATTTCTGGTAGCTGTAGGTAGGTTTTGGGCACAACAGCAACCTAAAGACATGTTATAAATGTGTATCCTACTCCTCCAGTTACCATTAAATGGTATACAATACTAATTATAATAATTGTGTGAAGGATTAGTACAGTTTTAGCCGGCTTCTTGCCTGTTGTTTATTTGACAACAGCACTCTTCTTAAAAACTCCAGTAGCACTGCTGTGTCTGATCCACTGTGTGAACTGAGATTTCACATCCAGTGTGACTCCACCATAAACATTACTGACGGCCTTTGGTAAAACATTATCCCAGTTCACCACCTCCGAACAGGGCTAAGGCCTTCAAATCTCTGCGGTGTTAAAAAAGCTCCTGCAGATATTTTCCTGAACCCAAGGACCAAGCAGTTTCTAAAGTACTCCACCCTGCTTCATTCTTGTATTCCCGCTCATTCTCTGGCTGAATGTTTCGCTCTTAGCTCTGGCAAACCTTCCCTGTGTAAGGTGTTAGAACTTGTCCCTCGTGTTTTGTAAAGACAACTCTGTAGAGATTTCTATTCCTGTTATTTCTGTTCCTGTCCAAACAGTCCGTGAGAGGGCACCAAGATCCTGCAGAGTGTGGTCAGCGCCTCTGATACTGATGAATCTGAGCGGTTATGTCCTCCAGTGATCTCCTTATTTCAGTCTAAAAACCCAAACGGGTTGTGCTCCCAAAGCCACAATCAGAATCGGCTCCAACTGAATTGTTCTTAAGCAGAATAAACACAAACAACTACAGAACAAGAGTCATTACCCCACAGCGCTCATCAGCCTCAGACGCAACATCCTTCAAATCATTTCTAGGCATCTTCCTTAAACCAGAACCAAAAACACAGCATTAGGACAGAGTCTTACGTGAAGAAAAACCACATGAATCATTGCAGTCTCACTGTTTTTAAAGTGGCTGTTGACAGACTTCCTCTATTCAATTAAAAATGAATAAGCTGGTGCACTAATTGCAATCAATGCCTTTTATTAATTATGAAAAACCTCGTTGAGAGCTCCAGCAGCGTGTATTATTTAGTTTAGAAGCCCCGCCTCAACTTGCACCAAAGTCCTGGGCCAAAAGGTACATCCCAAATCATAAATGTGAATGTTTGTTCTTTTGTAAAGGCTTTCAGAATTGTCATGCTTCCAAACAATCAGCGCTTGATGAATGCAGACAGTGGACTTTAATAGAATCCATTGCCTGACACTCAAACTCAAAACACAGTCCATAAACACACAGAGAAGAAGACAAAGGCCCTGTGGTCCTCACGCGAAGGCCTTACGCTGGGAACTGCGCTGTACGCTCCATTGTCCCTGCTCATGATCCATGCTGCTTTATTAATTAGCAGCTAATTAGAAAGTCTGATACTCATTACAACACACAGGCGCTCATAGAAATTCAGAACAATGCCAGCTGCTGCCCGAGGCGTACGAATGGAAACAGAATGACCCCATTCAGTTCAATAGAGACAGGAGACACGTAAAACACCAGGCTATGAGCTGTAAGACAGGGGCCTGGGTGGTGTGAGAGTCTTTCCAACACTTCCTCACTCTGAGACGGACGCACGCAGGTTTAATCTGTTAGTTCACTCACAGTGAGCTGAACATTTGTTGCCTGGCTTTTCTTACATAAGGTTAATCCTTGTCAGGAGCATCAACTCGAGCAAGAGGCCTGTGAGCACAACAACAACAACAACAGATACAGGTCCATGAGCACTGGTTAAAGCAACACTAGGTAGTATTTTTACCTTAAAACCACAGATTCAAAATCACTGTGATGCTGCACTGAGCTCTAATAAAGAGCATAGAACCTCTGTCATTGCTACTCTGGACTCAACACTGCAGAAACTGCACTATGTAACTAGGAAACCAACCCCACTTTCTCCCCCTTGATTTTTCATTTTGTTTTGTTTTGTTCCAACAAGTCAGAAGAGCCCAATATCACGTGTGTATTATGCATCATGAAGAAGTCTTATATTTCCGGCATCCACCCAGGTTTAGTTTCATGAAGCGTAGTGAGAACGATGCCCCTGGGGATATTCTACAAACCTGACCCAAAAACATCCCCCGTGTAGATTCTGGGAGAACACAGTAAGAGCACAGTAACTAATCCAAGTTACAGCATTAAAGGGAACGTCTACGATTGTGGGGAAACCGTTCTAAACTCAAACTCTTTTAAGGTGGAACTGTGTGTTTTGAGAATAAAAATGACTGAAGTGTAACTGTCTAAGTGTTTAATCACTGTTTGAATTCCCACAGAAACTCATGTGTAACTCGAGCTGTTTAGTTTGTAGCGCTGTCGCAATTAGCCATCCCCTGAGTTAGGAAACATTTCCACCTTATGTGATCCGCAACAGCAACACGGTGTTATCACCCTATGGAGCAACATCCTCATCTCGGTTCGTGCTTTTCAGCGTTTGGAGTCAGACAGAGAACATGTCAAATGTTGGTTCAATAATTAAATAACTAATAAGATGGAGAGGACCTCGTGGAGCTTGAGTGGGTTTTTCCATCACACACTGAACCGACACTATAAGCCTTTCTTTACCAACAACAACAACCCATTCTGGACCAGCATTCAGAAACACAGCGGCAGCGCAATGATCTCTTCAGGGATCCACAAACAAACCCAAACACAGACTGATCTCAGCCTCATGGAGATGGAAGTGGGACGAGCTACAAATGGCAGTTTTTTGGTAATTGTGTTTGTAAATTATAAAAACAACACACAAACACACACACACACACACAATAAACAAATTATGAAATTCTGATCACATGTTCGTGATTTGACGGGAGACTCATTGGATGGGGACCCCAGCACTGGTTGTAGAAACATATTAAATATTAAAGAACCCTCCACAGTGTTTTATAAAAGTGAAAAGCCACGCCGTATTAAAAAATTAAGCAAGTCATTTCTCAGTTCAGAGTAACACGAGCTCCTCAGAAATTACACTCTCTTCTTCTCTTCACACAGGTCCTGTTTCTCCAAGTCGTCTCGCCTCAAGAAAGGTTCAAACTTCCAAAGAGGCTTCAGCTTAAAGCAGGAAAACAATAGCAGAGTAAGAACGACGAGGACGAAGGTTTAGTTCAGAAATCCAACCGAGAGCTGCGGAGAAACAGAAAGGACCTTTACAAGTAAAAGCAGTCCGTTCTCGATGGTGCTCTGAGAGTTAAAGGACGCTTGCTGAGCTGCTGGGTTTCGAGTAACACATTCTGATCCTGACTTGCTGATCTTTTCCAAGATGAACTTGTGGTGATGGATTAGCCCAAGGAGAGGATCCCCACCTCTACACTGCCCTCATTTTTGTGCATCTGTTAACACCTCCACGGATGATGTCTTCATCATCCGCTGACGGGGCGAACTGTAAACTTCGCCTCTCTACGGGGATCCTATCCACACCGGACCAGACGAGAAGCGTTCCCCTGCACAAGGCCCACCTCGACTCCTGGCACAGGCACAGGAGCAGATCGAGACTGGTTCATTTTAAGATTAAACATCAAGCAAGTGCAACCTTAAGTGCGTACAGTGTCTTGAATATTGTTTTCTGGAGGATTTAGGTTTGTGCATCACTTTTAAAATCAAAAATGATCATCTAACAGCAACATTCAGCACCGTCCACTTCAGCTGCGCGCCATGAGAAGCACAGTCTGTGTAAAACTGGACAGAATGTGCTGCTACCATTTGTTCGCGCAGCACCCACCCAAGCGTGACTCACCGTCCTTACATCACACCTCCTTATAAAGGGACGAGGGAATGGAGACGGGGGTGGTGCTCGCCGTAAGAGGATGCTTTCCCTCATCAGAGAGCAGTGAATACCGCTCAAATGATGTGTCCCTCCAAAATAGAAAACAGGACCCCGTCGTTATCACGCACAGCCCTCATTACGTCGACTGAGGGAGCAGAATTCGCTGACAGTGCGAGCGCTCACTTAGAGAAATTACTGACAAACCCGCTTCTAAATGCAACCGCAATCACAGCACTGCATCTGGGAGAAAATGCGATGGCATCATTATCCAACAAGCGAGGGCTGCACTCTCACGGTCCTCTCTGCAAACACACAAACACATATCTGTGCTGCACACACCAATCCAGCAGAGAAGCCTGTGTAAATGTCTGCTCACAAATAGCAGGAGCATTTTAATGAGATGCTGCTGTATCAAGTGGCCTGCTTACACCAATAACAGTCTAAGTGGTCTCAGGGTTTCCAGCAGTCTGCTGGATAACGCGCAGAGCTCTGGCCACAGATGCTGTTCCCATATTCTGTAAACACAAGGGGTCTGGGGAGTCATCGGCACTAAAATAGAAGCAAGGTCACATGTGATGTCGATTTAGAGATCGCCAACATTCGAGGACAAATAATCTATCGTTCACAGTAAAAACACACTCGGGGGAAAATGCTGCTGGACGCTGGAACACTGTTTAAAAGAAGCACTATGGAGTTACAGTGCACACCGTCAGCTTTACTTCCAGGAGATGTGTTTCTGTATCAAATGAACCTTGCAGGAATAACACGCTTAAAGTAGGCAAAGATATCCCACTCTTTAAAGGCACCGTGTAGCAGCAAATTTGTTTCTTGGTCATATTTTTTTTTTTTAACCTTTGATTTAAACAGACAATTCATTAAGAACATGATGAAGCATCTCTCAAGACTTGGATGAAATGTTAAAAAACATAAAACAGACTGAAACACATCCCAGTTTTGTTAATTATAGTTGTTTGCATGGTGCAGGGCCTCGGTGTTACACTGTCCACTGGTGTGATTGAGTGCAGGAGTGGCCGAGTGAGGGCCAGCGGGCGAGTGGCCGAGTGAGGGCCAGCGGGCGAGTGAGGGCGAGCGTGAGAGTGTGTGAGTGAGGGCGAGTGTGCGAGTGAGGGCGAGTGACTGAGGGTGTGTCTGTGCATAAACTGTTGTAATGTCACAAAATTGAAATGTAAACAACTTGTAGTTAAAGTTAAAGCGCTGCACTAACCCCCTCTCACTGTTACACTTCAAAGCCAAAGTCCTGGGGCACGGAGCCAATATAAAAATAGTCTCAGTCCAAAAGTTTATGGCCTGCACAGAAACATCCACGAAAACAGTAAAGCAGCCAAAAGACATGTCCGTTTAAAACAGCTTTTTGCAGAATATCAGCCTCTGATTCTGAACCTCAAATTAAATTTACACAGTGTGGCTTAAATAACTACAAGTTACGATTTATTATTGTTATTATTATTACTATTATTATTATTTTGGCTCCTGTGGCACCCCCTTGTGTAAATAATTTTTACAGCACTGTACTGAAACACAGTGTAGGAGGAAATGAGGGTGGCGTCCTACCCTCTTCCAAAAGTTACATAGTGCAGTTTCTGCAGTGCTGAGCTTGGAGTATCAGTGACAGAGAGTCTATTCTCCCTGCTAGAGCTCAGTGGAGGATCACAATGACTTTGCAACTGGAATGTGCTCCTTTAAGGCTGGCGCTGAGCAGATAGTCAGTAAAATGAACAATCCTATGGGGAACAAAGTGTTAATAATCTCCAAGCTGTGACCCGAATGGCATCCAATGAGAAACCAGCACATTTCTAAATTAAACAAACAGATCTCCAGTCTTTGATTTTGAAGCTCAGAATAAACGCCTCATCTGAGCCCGAGTGACTGATCTTCCGACGTGGTTGAATTAGGTCACATTCCAGTTGATATGTGACCTCCTGCGTTCAAACCTTACAACCCACTGATAGCCCCCACTCCACCTCAGTGCTGAGAGAAGTGTCTGCACCAGGGGCTACAGATACTGTGGACCAAGGCCAGAATTCTGTGTTCTGCCTGTACACATCAGCTGCTGACACATAAACATTAATAACACACAGACATTAAGACATCTGCTTGATTAATCTTCGCACTTCTGTAATCTCTGTCCCCACTCTCAGCTCCTCTGTGCCCTCCCTCAGCTCACTCCTCTGTCCCCTCCCCTCAGCTCACTCCTCTGTCCCCTCCCCTCAGCTCACTCCTCTGTCCCCTCCTTCAGCTCACTCCTCTGTCCCCACCCTCAGCTCACTCCTCTGTCCCCTCCCTCAGCTCCTCTGTTGTTCCACGGTTATGGACTGTAGTCCATTGGTTGCTGTGCATACTCCGTTACACCCTTTTAATATCCTTCAAATGGCCAGGAGCCCCACAGGAGCCCCACAGGAGGGGCTTATGATTTGTGTTTGTTATGCTGGTGCGAGTGGATCAGACACAGCAGTGCTGCTAGAGTTTTTAAACCCCTCAGTGTCTGGACTGAGAACAGTCCACCGACCAAAAACACCCAGCCGACAGCGTCCTGTGCAGCAACAGATGAAGATAAAGAAATAAATCTCTAGCTAGATTAAGAATGTTCAACATTGTTTTAGTTGTGCTTTAATTTATGGATATAAATCAAAACAATCCAGAAATACACAAACATTTTGTGCAGAAACAGCCCTCACCGGCATCTCTGGGAGCTGTTACCCACGACTGCCAGCTTCACCACGGTCGGTGCCAACAAAACTAGTAACGTTACGCAGGAGGAAGAGCCGCACAAACAGCATTAATCTGTGCTTTGCCTCTTAAGATATTCCGATGTGCTCTAATGTGGCTAGTACACTGCCAAATGAGATCTGAGGTGCTCTAACCCTTACATCACCTCGTTCTGTGAAAGGACACGGCCTGCAGATTAGAGGCTATTCCAAACAGCCATTCTTCGGGCAGTTCCAAGTCTCGCTGGACATTTCTAGGAACAAAGTTTCTCAAGCTTGTGGGGACAAAGAGTTCAGAGCCATAAATCCAGTTCCTCGAGCTGGAGTTTTGCCTTTTTTCATCATAAAAGTGACAGAGAGATTCATAGAGCAGACTGAATAACAATTTTACTGCGAGAAGAAGTGTATGTGACTCCAAAACTTATTTTAAATAAACAACAATGATGTGCCCTTAAAAAATCCTCCATGTGCTGCTCTGCAGTCGGTTTGCTCTGGAAATCGTTCTAATGTGTTTACGAAGCCCCAGTGTCTGTAAATGGGTAAAAAAAAACAAAGTGTCTGGGTCCGGTGCTAGGCTTTCTCTCTCTCTGCTCACGGCAGAGAAACGCCATCTGGAGGTTTTTAGACAACGGAGAGACTCCAAACGCTGAAAAGCACCAACCGAGATGAGGATGTTGCTCTATTCCTGCTCCATAGGGGGGTAACACTGACTTATTTTTGCTGTTTCTGATCACTTAAGGTGGAAATGTCTCCAAACTCAGGAGACGGCTAACTGCGTTAGCGACAGTGCTACAAAACTAAACAGCTCGAGTCACACATGAGTTTCTGTGGGAATTCAAACAGTGAATAAACAGACAGTTACACTTCAAACACATACAAACATTTATATATACCCCCCCCCCAATCCCATTCCACTTTAAAAGATGCTTAGCTTCTGAATGTAAACAACCAGAGAGAACTGTGTTTCCCCACAATCGTAGATGTTCCCTTTATATATAAAATTTTTAAAAATTCTTTATATTTAAGGGATGTTTATATCAGTCTTTTGGTTACAGCCTGTTAATATGGAAGTGGAAATATGGAAAAGTGTGGGGGCTTGTTAAAGCTGGAGCAGATGATTTGTCTTAAAACTTTCTTAAAACACTCTCTACATCCCAATCGCAATCAGTAAATCAAACTCTCTTAGACTCCCTTTCTATATAAGCCACAGTCCTGTAAACGCCCTGTCCAAACCTTTCACTTGGACTGAACGAAATGACTGGATGGACGTTAGCGCTGTTCAGGTCCAGTGGCCGTCCCCTAACAGCGCTGAAGGAGGGGCTTTATCTAGGGGCGGGGTGTAAATAAAACTTTATCTCTGATTGGTTCTGTGGCAAACCTGACATCACATACACCACACTTAACTCCGCCCACAAAAAACTGCAGGAAGAAAATGTAAAATTCTCTCAAAAGACAAAAGCCAGATCACCTCCACCACAACCTCAGAATGTCTTTAAACAGTGTACACTTTGGCACCAGACAAGAATTTTAAAAGGAGAATGAGCTGCTGAACACCTATAAAGTAAATGTAAATAAGTGTAACACAAACAAACAGTAATGTAATCTGTAACACTCAAATGCCGCCGTGTTCCTGGAGACCGGTCCTGAACTTACGGCGACTGTGGTTAGATCCAGGTGCCGATGTTACTGTCCTCGGCCGAGGATGCAGCTCCTCGCTGTATTCCAGGGTCCACTGGGCTGAGGATTACTCACTGTGAATGAGTCCGGCCGTGTGCGATGGTATGAAGGAATGAAACTATTCCAGGAACCTTCTCAATTATAGTAAAATCCTTAAAAGTTCAGTTTTCCAAAACAAAGTTAACAGCCCCTTCAGCGCTGGCTGCGCTCCAGCACACAATGAAAGCGTAGTGGCTCAAGAGAGTGCCTTCTGCTGTTTTGACAAAATAAGAGGGAGGGCTTTAGACAGAGGGAGGGCTTTAGAGGGGGAAAAAAAGGAAAGGAGGGGCTGAGACAAAACTGTGACCAAATGAAAGAAAGAGACAGACGCAAGTGGAGCGAGGTGACCCCGCTAAGCCTCTTTACTGCGGTGACTGTACTGTTTGCAGCAGTGATGGTAGATTAGAGGCCAGCAGCCACTTTAGATCTTCACTCCGACTGCAAACCATGCAGAATTACAGAGCTAAAATTAGCCCCCGACGATCAAGGATGGGACCCAGGGGACAAAGTACAAACCAAGGGTGCTATTAAAGTAGGGAAGAAAAGCAACAGCCAATCAGACCCAAGAGGAAGCTGTGCTGCACCAAGTTCCCTGTTTGAATCTGCTTTAGCTTTGGCTGGGTTTATTTTGTTGTGTTTGGCCGAGAAGGAAACACGGCTTCAATCCCTCAAAAGCTTAGCACAAATATTGTGGTGTGTACAGGAAAGATTTCAAATAAGCATTGGCTCTAATGTTCACAAGGCACAAGCTCGCGCCAAGACACTGCCCGGAAAGGAGTAAACAGTCACTGCTGGCCCGGAAAACCATAATCAAGAACAGCCGATGTCAGTTTACGATGCTACTGAACACTCCTACCACAATTTAATTCCGAAGTACTTGTCCGATACGAACTTTTCCCTGATCAATTAGGGGTGAGCGATATGGCTCTAAAATAACATCATGATACTTCAGGGTAGTGCTGGGCAACGTGAGCACAAATCAATATCACGATTAATTGTACGTTTTACCACGATTACAATTAATGAACGATTATATTGTGTTTAGATTTATGACCCTCACAGTTCAGTGACGAGGCTTGTGCTGTAAATAAGCTCCAGTGTTAAAGCTGGGATAGTTTCTCTAATGTCGCTGGGAGCTTGTTCCTCTCTCGTTTTCAGAGCACTGTTTATATTTGGTGTGTGATTGTGCTTTGGCTTTGCTCAGTGTTTACATTTGACTCCTTTTTGTTCAGTGTCGTCTTAATTAAAGTCAAAACACAACACGTCCAAACCGCAGACGCTGTGTTTTCCTTTGATACGAGCTGCTCGAGTCGCTCGGTCGGCCTCTGAGTTTAGGTTCTCCTCCATGTGGCAGACAGGGGCACAATCACGTGACTACAGCTTGGTAGCATGGTTTTAAAGGGACAGTACATGAACACAGTGGAGACATAACAGAATAATAATAATAATAATAATAATAATAATAATAATCATAGATACAATTGACATAGACAAGATTATGTCTATTAGAAGTTCTGAATGTCGATTTTGGCGATAATATTCTTGGTGATTTCACTAAACACTGAAAAATACTTTCAAGAACACAATATTGCAACAAAAAAAGAAATATATTAATAATAAAGTTTTATTTTACAACTAACATAACAATTTCAAACTTTCAGGAATGACACTTTACACCATACTTCACTTTGAATAAATGATTCATGTAAAGAGCGTACGCCGTAATATCGGTCACTACATGATGTCATTACATAAACAAGTCAGAATATGATGATTATCACGATATTGATATTTTGTATTGTTTTAAAAATTCTGACGATATTATTGTGAATGATACAATATGGCAAAGCCCTACTTAGTATACTCAACAAACTGTGAATAGTGATTTATAGATAATGGCCCATTCAATGCAAATACAACACCGACAGTAAGGGCGCCCCTGCTGGTCATCATTTCATTAAACATATAACATTTGAAAGTACTCGATGTGGATTTTTTTTAGTAAAAAGTTGTATTGTTGCATGTGAATGAGTCCTGAGAGTATGATCCATGGTTACTGCCCTTTCACACTTCATCATTTGATCCACTGAAGTGTCTAGCCCAGAAAAGAGAAGTTGCTTTCACACCAGCCTCGTCTTTATGTTTTTTAACTGTTGTTGGGCACAATCATGGTGTAGAAAAGAATTTCACTTAGCTCAATTAAACACAGAGAAAACAGAACCCGAACTTACCACAAACAACTATGAAACTTGTAACAGTCTGATACCTAATATCTTCCCAGTGTAAGACTGTGGAGGGATGATTAAATCCTCATAATACACACTCCTACTTACAAACAAGATAGATACACAGAAACAAGAAGAAAAAGCCACAACATTTTTTAGCGTCCATCAACTGTTCAATCATCCCTTGCCATAACATCGCTCCCCAATTCCTTCCTCAAAAGAAGACCACAAGACGTCATTAACGAACAGAAAACAACCTGTGCCTCCCCTGAACACAATCCACTTCCTCCTCGAGTTTACAACCGCAGCCTCTTTCAGCAAGGTTTCGAGAAGCACAGTCCAGCAACCTCACTCCTCTTACCAAAGCCCCGACACGTAATCACCATGATATCAGCAACTCAGTGCACACACTGCCTCTCAGACCTGCTCAATCAATCCCTAAAATTACAGTCCCCTCCAGAATGGAGTGGCCGATGAAGGATGGGCCCACTTACAAAACAAAATATCCAGGGTGTAGTGATAAATACATGTCAATGCCTTTTGGTTTCAGGAGAACAGCGATTTGGACAGCTTTGTACATGAGAAAAACACTATATTGTTTAACACACTGGCTTTAAACATCTCAAACAATTCTTCAATCTCTGGAGGGAAATATTTAGTCTGAGTGCTGATCTATTCAGGGGCTGAAAAAACTCCTCTCCATTCCACTTTAATGTGTCATCTACGCAATGAACTAAACACTCAACATCTGTATTTCTTCATCGGTGCTGACTGAATATTTTCCACATCCTATCTGCTGATCTCCCTGAAGAGGACGTGGTGTAATCAACCTGGGACCCTACAAAGACACACACTGAGTCAGCGTTAAAAAGCAGGGCTCTGTAACAATACAGCGGCTTTCTAAGACACAAATAGCACATGGCTCTAATCAAGTGATGCTCTGTTATGCGAGCTACACCTGACACCCAGACGGATCAATAGGAAAAGAAGTCTCAGAGCTTAGGGCTGAAAGGTGGTTGGTTCGATTCCCACAAGCAGCAGGAAAACTGGGGACGGTGGGAGTGAAGGAACAGCACTGTCCTCCTCATCAGTCCATGGCTGAGGGGCTCTTGAGCAAGGCACCGAACCCACAACTGGGATAACTGCCCCTCTCTCTGGGTGTGTGTTCACAGCCCCTAGTGCACTAGTGTGTGTGTGTGTGTGTGTGTGTGTGTGTTCACAGCCACTGATGGGTTAGATGGTGAAGACAATTTTCTTTGTATGTTACACAATGACAAATAATTGAACATCTCATTTCACATTTAATTTTCAGAATGAAAAAGAGTCTGCAGAGACTCAGACTCGGAGCAGCCATCTGTGGCGAACACCAGGGCTTAAAGCAATTCCGCTGGATGCTCCTTTGCGTCTACTCAATGTCTGCAGCCGGACTCGGGGTCCCGTGTTCAGCAGGGGTTTCTGCATCTACCTCTGGAGGAGGAGGAGGAACAGGACATGGGGTCTACGCTGAACTTGACTTTCTCCTGGTGGATCTCACAGGACAGAGACTTTATCCTGCCAGCCCCTGCCATTCTGGGTAATGTCTGAATAACCCCTGTGTGAACAGAGCCGGGAATGTTGCGGAGGATCACTGTGAACTCATGCGGCCCCTCCTGAACACACTGCACATGGCGCCCCCTTCCTGAACCAATGCGGAACTTTTCCAGCTGGGAAAAGAGCTACAGCTTGTGTGAAAACAGCTAGTGTCTTAGACGTGAAGCACTGAATAGCACACCCTTGTGGAGCAGTTTCTAAACACTGGGAGACATGAGCCAGTTCGTGCACTTCCCATTTAAAATAAATTATAGATCTGGACAAAACTAAAGCTCAGTAAAATCACAATATAACTACACAACTAACCTAAAATCACAAAGAATAAACGAGTGTCTAACCCTTTCACAGCCAGGAGACAATGCACTCTCCACATCACACAGCCTTGCCACAGACTCGACTCATGACTGACCGACTCCTGCTAAGGGACACGTTCACAGTAACTGGAAAACGAGGAGTAGGAAAAAGAAGGGGGTGTAAGTGCTGACACGAGTGAAAGAATGAGAATTCCTTGAATGCTAGTCAGGCTACAGTGTGAAAGAGTTCACGGAGGTCCACATTTGTCGAGCATGTCTTGGCTCACAACATAAGGCACACACAGCACGGATGCAAGAAGAGCTGGGGACCCGCAGAGTTTCCGTCAGCTGGACACTCAGTTCACCCCACTACTGTACACATTCGCTTATGGGATCATAAGTCTACATCAGCACGGCACCATCTTCACATCAGCACATCAACAGCTGGGAACCAGGCATTTTCATGTGCTTTAGCATTTTACTTCCATTAAATAACGAAGCTGTATCTGAATTATTCATTCATTCATTATCTGTAACCGCATATCCATTTCAGGGTCGAGGTGGGTCCAGAGCCTACCTGGAATCATTGGGTGCAAGGCAGGAATACACCCTGGAGGGGGCACCAGTCCTTCACAGGGCAACACAGACACACACACACACACACACACACACACACACACACACACACACACACATTCAGTCTCACACTCACACCTACGGACACTTTTGAGTCGCCAAGCCACCTACCAACGTGTGTTTTTGGACCGTGGGAGGAAACCAGAGCACCCGGAGGAAACCCACGCAGACACAAAGAACACACCACACTCCTCACAGACAGTCACCCGGAGGAAACCCACGCAGACACAGAGAGAACACACCACACTCTTCACAGACAGTCACCCGGAGGAAACCCACTCAGACACAGGGAGAACACACCACACTCCTCACAGACAGTCACCCGGAGGAAACCCACGCAGACACAGAGAGAACACACCACACTCCTCACAGACAGTCACCCGGAGGAAACCCACGCAGACACAGAGAGAACACACCACACTCCTCACAGACAGTCACCCAGAGGAAACCCACGCATACTCAGGGAGAACACACCACACTCCTCACAGACAGTCACTCGGAGGAAGCCCACGCAGACACAGGGAGAACACACCACACTCCTCACAGACAGTCACCCAGAGCAGGAATCGAACCCACAACCTCCAGGCCCCTGGAGCTGTGTGACTGCGACACTACCTGCTGCACCTCCGTGCCACCCTGTATCTGAATTAGTTCTGCAATAAAAAAAATGTATTGGTTCAGACCAAGACAGAAACACCCACAGCACATAGTTTAGCCTTCACGGTTTTGTGATGTCACACGCTGATAGGAAGAGCAGGAAAATTAATTAATTAAATGGTTAATGAGGATTTCCCAACAATTGTCATGTGATTAACCCTCGCTCCTCGCTCGGTGTGGTCATTAAAACTTATTCATTTCAGGAGTTACCACTGGGAAATTATACTTCACTCAGAGCACTTGCTGCTTTTTCTAACTCTTATGGGTCGAGGCAAGAACAAAGCCAGCTGAGGACGAGCCCTGCTCCAGAAAACATCCTCTCATAGACCCTTCCCACCAAAAGGTTCTGTTCCCATTTATGCACTTAAATTTGAACTTTTCAAAGCATGGCTATGAAAATAAACAGGTTCCAAAACCTAAAACCAGTTCACAACCCAGAGTCCATTAGGTTGGAAGGGGCTCCCACAGTGACCACAGTGAATTTTGATCACTGCAGGGTTCTACTCTCCCCACAGACTGGATGACCACACAGCGGGTAAGACGGGTTAGAAGGTCAGCAGAACACCCCCGGACGCATGAGATTTAGGGAGCAGCCCAAGTTCCAAGACATTCAAAGTTAAAGAAGCTTCACAATCTGCTGTGATGCTCTTGACAGTCTGATATAATCTGATTAGTTTCCTCTACAGAGTTGTTTGCTTGGGTATTTATATGATACTAATAATAGTGCATTGTTTTTCCATTTCACTTCGGACGTAAAGGATTGATTTCAGTTCATTTTCTTTGTTTAAGTGTTTAGGTGTTTGTGAATCATATCGTGAGAAATCTAAAACCGTAACCACAATCGAATCTTCTAACAAGCCGATAAAAAACATAATTCCCACATCTCAGAGTGTCCCTCAGATCCCTTTTCCTTTTCTGGGAACGTACAAAAAGGTATAAACCATAAGAAACAATAAATGTAATGATTTTTACTAAGTGTTTTGTGAACTATAAAACAAGGGCAGCAGGTGGCGTAGCAGGTGGTGTCTCTGTCACAGCTGCAGAGTCCTGAAGGGTGTGGGTTCGAGTACCACTCCGGGTGACTGTCTGTGAGGAGTGTGTTGTGTTCTCTCTGTGTCTGTGTGGATTTCCTCCAGGTGACTGTCTGTGAGGAGTGTGGTGTGTCCTCCCCGTGTCTGCGTGGATTTCCTCCGGGTGCTCCGGTTTCGTCCCACAGTCAAAAACACACGTTGGTAGGTGGATTGGAGACGCAAAAGTGTCCGTAGGTGTGAATGTGTGAGTGAATGGGTGAGTGTGTGTCACCCTGTGAAGGACTGGTGCCCCTTCCAGGGTGTGTTCCCTCCTTACGGCCAGATTCTGGGTAGGCTCCGGCCCCACAGCGTCCCTGAACTGGATACACTCTTACAGACCATGAATGAATTAATGTTTTGCAAACTCAGCTTTGCTAAATCCAATTAAAAAGAAAGATCTTTGTAATAAAATGCACAGTTTAGCATCGTTTTGAGCGCTGATGGTATCCACAATCATGTACACAAAGGCATCCTGTTACGTAGCTCGGCAAAATAAAAACAAATCACACATACGAGTTAATAGTACAATGAATAGTATTAGAATAAATATAAAATAACATACTTTACAAAACAGAAACAGGCATTAAGTCACAGACATTATGACCATTGTCTCATTATCCATCACACATAAAATTATGTTTAAAATCATTATGAATATCTCAGTGCCAATGCCACAATACAGCACTACACTGCTGTACACTATCAGCTTAGACCTGAAGGCTTAGCTTCCCCCAAAAAAAACAGAGTCGTCGTCAGCACACATCTCTATCCAAACATGTCACATTCAAGTGCCCTTGAGAGTCCACAACACAGACAGAGCTGCATACGCATTCCTGCTTCGCAAAACTGCCCAGAGATGCACCAGATACGTAGGAAAGGAGAAAAGGAGAAATAAGAGGTGGAGAGAAAGACGGATCATTACACACTGAACATCCATCCGTGAAAAGCTCAAGCCTGTGGCTGCTGTCAGTGTGATCCCTCTCTCCGAAGCAAACCACAGACTGTGTGACATTTAAAAACACAGGACGAACGACTCAGTATAGCATGCGTTCATTATAACCATCTTTCCACATCACAATCCATCCGTACCTAAGCAGAGAGGACCGAGGAAGACGAGCAGGAGACGAGGTCCTTTCTCCTCCTGACGAGAGACAGCCTTACGCAATGACCCCTAACGTCTTCATCTCAGGACCAGGACACACACCGAGAGACTCTCTCATTAAACAACACTGTGTTCCAATAATAACCCTATCACCATCCTTTACACCAGCAGGGAATCTCAGGAAGGTCATATTCCTTCACATTACACACATTTCTCCACGTTTACACGTCCAGTCCTTCATGCTTAGGAACTGACAGGGAACCACTGCCTGATATTGATCACACCTCACACCCAGGTGATCACAATAAATAATCAATAACACTGGATTTGGGGTTGAGTGCTTCATCTTCTGCTTCCAAAGCTGTGGCTCACACAGAAAAGAGCTGCTAGCTCAGTGCAACTGCCCATTCCACCTTAAACGGCCTAGAATGGGAACCCAAACACCAGTTAAGGTGGAATGGTAAATCTGAAAGAGACATGTACCTTTAAAGCAATTCTATGAACTTAAAGATACAGATAAAACGGAGCTGAATTCACTAGCTTCTTACTGGTATATTCCAGTCCACCTTAAAGTTGCAGTAGCTGCATTTGTAGGGTAGTGATTTGATGACTTAAGTGTATGTAATCTTGAAAATGTAAACGTGGGAGATCTTAACACTAAACCTAAGAAATTATGTGTTTAAATGCAGATTTAAAATTGATTTCCCCAAATTAGCCAAACATTCCAGTTTTTACTTTACATTTCTTTTCTGACTTAGTTTTTAAAGTGAAACTAACACAAGTTGGGAGCTTGTCCTTTTCGATTACACAAAATACAGAATACACACGGATAACTTTAACATGTATCCACATATTAAAGCCGGGTGGATGTTATAATGATGTACAGTAATTAAATATGTTTTATACTCCATCATGAGCTTCCACTTTATAATTTGGGGAAACAGAGCATTATGTAAACCATGTCCATTATCTAATACGAGGATATCACAATATTACTAACAATAAAATAAAGGAAAGGGAATGAGAAACACAGACCTCGTGGGACCAGGCTTTTCTAGGTATTTAAAGTTAAAACAAAGAGTTCATGAGCGGAAAATGTAGTTATTATAAACTGGATTAGTTTTACAAAGGGATTCTTCAAGCATCAGGTTAAAATACACACTTTAAATACGTTAAATAAAACAGGATGTGTCCATTTTTAAACCCATTCTAATTTAAGTGAAGGCAGACACAAAATGGCACAAATACTGTTTACTAAAAAATGAGGAGAGCTTATAATAACGTTTAAAAAGCCATTTGTACCATATATGGTGTTGTGAAGGGCACTTATATAGTGTTTTATATCCCCTACACCTTCTTTACACTTCTAATTATCCACAAAATCAATAAAACTAAGAAACCCAACCCCTGCAGTCCTACTGTACCTACTGTATTATTTAAGGTGGACCGGAGAGATCTAGTGAGAAGCAGCTAGCTTCAGCTTCAGAGGAAGCGGTTAAAGAGCCTTCACTTACCTCTTTAAAGACAGAAGCCTTGGTCTGATATTCTGTAGATTTGTGTGAACTTTAGTCTTCTCCAACACTTTAAAATAAGCCGTGTTTTACTGCGCTGAAGTCCAGACAGAGGCTCCTAGCTTGTGGTGGCGAGAGGGAGACGTCCAGTAGACGGTGGCCTGGATTGGATTTCATTATAAATTTCGTACATTATTTACGTATTAAATGAAACGACTGGCTAGATAAGTGCTTAAAATACAGATAAATAACGCTATCAACTTCACAATAAGCCTGGAACATAGGAGATGGAGTTATCGCTATCTGTCGTAACACAATGCTGTGCTGTTGTTGGCTTTTAACGTTATCTCGAATCCAGTCTTACAGTAAAGGCCAAAATACGGGCGGTAAGTTAAATATCAATCCAAACAGAGAATAACTAACATGCCTTCACAGTCCTTCACAGTCCTCTTCAGTCCCAAAGAAGGTCATGTAATGTTATATATTTCCCAAAGTCACAGCTACAGCTCCAGAATGTTTTTCTTCCACCTTAAACACAGTAACGTTTATTTCATGCGGATGCTTCTATGATTCTCTAGACTTCCTTCATGAAAGCTGGGGCTGGATCTCTCCTCTCGGCAAATAAACTGTAAATAAACAACAATTTGTAAGTAAACACGTCCCCGACGACCGATGAAAGCCGTTACGGTGTTAATATTCTCCGTCGTCCCTCAGAAAATCAGCCCCGAGCAGCAGCAGCGTCCAGCGGGTTGGGTTTACTTCAGCTCTCTCTCACTCTCTCTCTCACTCTCTCTCTCTATCTGTTCATTCTCACTCACTCTGTCTCTCTCTCTCACTCACTCTCTCTCTGTTCATTCTCATTCTCTCTCTCTCCCGGTCACATTCTCTTAACTATAGAAATATTACTATGAATAAAAACAGTATTAATAACAAGGAATAACAAAACAGCAATATTAAGAATGCCAATGCAATTAATATAATTAGAAAATAATATAAAACCCAGCAAGAGTGCTGTCGTCACAATTTTAAACATTTTTCCTTATTCCCCAATAATATTTATTTCTCTAAAACATTTATCCTGATTTTTTCAAGATAAAAGCAATTTCTCAACAGTGCTTTTACTTCAGAAAATATCTCAAACAGAGCGCCCCCTGTCCCGATTTTTACTTCTGGGTCCTTTCAGTGACGTCACGAAAATGTGCACTTCTAACGGCAGTTTAAGACACATTAGGATCGAGCCTCGTTGTGCGGCGCTATTATAACGGCCGATAGAGGGCGGCAGAGAGCGGGTCTGAGAAAGAGGCGTCTCCGAGAGAAGAAGAAGAGGAAAACAAAGCTGAGGGTGGGGGGCCGGTTTATCGTGGAAACGGAGACACAACAAAATACCACCTTAAGCATTTACAAACTCCACCTTAAACATTAACAAACACCATCTCCTGCTCAACAGCCCCGGAGCTCGATGTCTGCAGCGCTGAAGGATGAATCTGGGGTGAGTTTTTGGGTGTATTTACTAAGTGGCTTCTTATTCTAATGTTCAATTCCACCTTAAATCCTGGAGCAAGTTACATTCAACAGTCGCACTGTTTAAGGTGGAACTGAATGTCCCAGTATGAAGACGTTTTCAGAACAACTCATTAATTGCTGCAATGAACCAGAACTGTTCTTATGACTGAGTTCAGTCAAATCCACAAAAACATTCGAGCCCTAATCAAACCGTTGAGGTACTTGAGCTGTGTATTGTCAGGGAGCTGGACACCTGCTCAGGTGTATTACACCTGTCTTGTGTTTCAGGGATGGTCTGAAGTTTGAGCTCGAGAATGGGAAGCCCAAGCTCGTGGTGGCCAGCTGTGGTAAGTTCATGGCAAGTTTATTCACTTCACTCCATCCACCAGCCATAACGTTAAAGCCACATCCTTGTTCCTTCACTTCTACTTCTGTTGTTCTGCATACTTTGTTAGTCCCCTTTCCTGTTCTTCAGTGGTCCCCCACAGAGCAGGCTCCATGTGGTGGCGCTGCAGTGACTGACGTGGTGGTGTTGTGTTAGTGTGTGTTGTGCTGGTGTAGAGTGGATCAGACACAGCAGTGCTGCTGGAGTTTTTAAACCCCTCAGTGCCACTGCTGGACTGAGAATAGTCCACCGACCAAAAACATCCAGCCGACAGCGTCCTGTGCACAGGGTCTTATGGGCAGTGTTCTGTGGGGGTCCTGACCCTTGGGGTACAGGGTGTGTGTGTGTGTGTTTGTGTGCATGTAATGATTTAATGTACTGTAATTAAATTGTGACTTACTTTCTGTGAATTTTCCAGATGAGTCTAAATCTTGGAGTAAAGTGGGACAGTATCAGGTAGGTGTAGCTTAGTGTGTGAATTACACAGATATCACACACCGTGTCTGTCTCTACAGTGAACTACATCAGTCATAAACTACACTGTACACACACAGCTCCTCTCTCCCTCTACAGTGAACTACGTCAGTCACAAACTACACTGTACACACACAGCTCCTCTCTCCCTCTACAGTGAACTACGTCAGTCACAAACTACACTGTACACACACAGCTCCTCTCTCCCTCTACAGTGAACTACGTGAGTCACAAACTACACTGTACACACACAGACAGCACTAGAGTTCAGATTCACACAGATGAATAAATAGAAATAATGTGTGTTAGAAATATATACTGCACTGTTAACATCTATAGTCAGTCGTTTCAGGATGTGTGTAGTGCACTACAGAGGGAGCATGGAGTGATAACCTCTGGGTTAATCTCAGGCTTTTTGGTTTTTTGATGTCTCTCTTTAAGAGGTGCTATGCCCCCTACTGGACATGCATGAGAATGCAGCCATTTTCATATTCACCTGGACGGGGGGTATCTCAGTTTTATAAAAACTAACAGATCCTCACGAGCCCCAAAGTGACATTTCTGACCTTCAGTTGAATCATTAAACCTGGCTGTTAAAATTTGTGGAATGCAAATTTGCATCAGCTGTATAAAGGCACTGAAATTGTGTTTGTGCTAAAAACAGGTACCGCAAAGAACCAAGACACAGAAGAGCACTGCCCACGTAAAACACAGTCTTAAAGAACCTGAAAAACCCCAGAGGGACAGAAAGGTGGACCACCCTGTAGAGAAGGGGACTGTCCTCATTCGCAAAAAAACCAAGGTCAGGGTCAACAAAGAGCACAGTGATGTCATCGGGGTGGGCAGGGTGCGGTCAGAGAGCAAAACCAAAACAACAGACGATTCCTCTAAAGTCACAGAGAAGATGGTGAAGGAGAGCTTGGTGTGTTTAACCCAGGAGCAGCTTCAGCAGATCCTCACCACCATCAAAGCCTCGGGGAAAAACGAACAGGACGAGACAAGCACAGACTTTAATAATGGTGAGTTTGGTCCATTGTTTGGCCACAGTGTTTACATCATGGTTTGTAGTATAAATGTGGTCCTCACTTTGCTGCTGTAACAGCTTTAACTGTTCTGTGGGAGGTTTCTAGTAGATCCCCTCTGTTTTGTCATAAGAGCATTCATTCTTGTCTAGCAGTGGTCATTCTAATTAATTTTAGAGGTGTTGGATAGCTTTGAGGCTGGGGATCTGTGCTGTCCAGTCCTTCCTCTCTCCCACAAGCTGGAAGCACACAGTTCTCCTGGTCTCTTTTGCTCCAGAGACCAAAGGTGCTGAGCTTTCACCTCCTCCTGGCGCTTGACCATCTCTTATTGCTGTATTGCTGTGGTTTAGACTTCCCCTTTTCGACACACCTGCCAGGGTCCGTCTGTGGATATTGTACAGCTGTGTTTTAGATTTTAAGAACTGATAGCAAAGGGTATTGAAAAAATATTTGGCCATGAAGTGAGCATTATTACTTACTACTTATACACTTACATATGTACTGAGGCTGGGCGTCGCTGACCGTATCTGACTCTAACAGGAGAAGTCCCGGCTGCTACAAAAGAGGACGGTTCTTCAAGCGAAGCGATGTGTAGTGGAGCTCCTGAGCTTCTCTTCGACAGCAGCAATCACAGACATCGAAACTCACAAGGAAAAGGAAACAGTGAGAAGTAAGAAATAATACATGAAGTACCATTCCTTTTAAAGCAATAAATGAATTTGTCGCATTGTATTTAAGACCCTTGCAACATCCTAATAATCAAAACCCATGATTTAATCCAGTCAAGTTCACTCTCACAACATCACAGTTCAGCTGTGAACACCTTCCTAACTCTGAAATCTTTTTGGTTTGCCAGGAATCTTCATTAATTCCTCCATTTATTCTGAAACACAGTAAACTTTGAAGCAGACTGTCGTTGAATAAAACAAATTACATGCATCTGTCATTTTCTGTTCACAGAAACAGGACACCAGCGGATTCGTCGGCGTCAGGCCTGTTTGGCACTTTAGGAGAAAGAGAGCGAGAGCGAGACGCGCTGGAGGCCAAAAGGGCACAGTGGAGGAGAGAGCTTGGTATTAAATCTGAGGGAGAGTGATTGCACAATCAATATTAGAAGCCTTTGTGTGGAGACTGACAGCTCATTAAACATTGATCACGGTGTAGAAAAGTTGGGAGGTGACAGAGATGGATGAGTTGTGTATGTTGGGTTTCTCTGGGTTGACTTGGTTCAATCTGGGTTTTCTGTTCGTCTGCAGATGAGCAGATGGCCCTTAAAAAGCAGCAGAAAGTGAACACGGAGGTTGTGCCGCAGAGTGAGCCTCCTGCTGGACACAGATCCAATGACCATCCTGTGGAGGTAAAACTAAATGACTGTTGATGGTGTATTACTGGACAGTGCTGTACAATTCTTGCACTGCACTTGAGATGGCCCAACAACGTTGGCTTCCAGTGGGAAGCTTCTGTTTCCTATTTCGTTTTCACGAAAGATCTAATGCAATTATTTACATTTTTAATGCTGTAGGTTCAAGATGAGAGAACAACGGACAACAAACACAGCAGACCAGCGGCTTCTCAGACACACAGCAACCAGAAGACTCTCCCCTCGGCCACCCGCTCTGCCTTTGTGCTGGGGGTAACCTTTGTTTTACGTTTAGTTATGATGTGTGAACTACATTTAAAGAAAGGCTAATCATGAATATAAACGCTGATAAAAAGAATTAAACCATTTTAATTTTTAAGCAATGGCCTGAAGGTTAAAGAAGTGAGCTTCGTGGCTAAAATGTTTCTAGTTCAGTCTTTTGGACTGGAGGGAAATATGGCAGAGAGTGTGGAGGAATAGCACTATCTGCTCCCTCAGCATCCACAGCTGAAGTGCTTTTGAGCAAGGCACGGTACCCTCAACAGCTTTGTTTCAACGTAGGAAGCCACCCCACAGGACCATGCCTTCAGCGAGGAGAAAAAGGAGCAGCAGAGGCGCTGGCTGCTGGACTTGGAGCAGCAGAGAGAGGAGGCCCTGCTCCGGAGGAGGCTGGAGAAACAGATCCAGAACCAGGTAAAAACCTCAAAATCAGAATCGCTGATTTTTCATGGAAATTGCTAATAATGTCCATGTCAAACGTATTTTTAATGTCAGAGCAAAATCAGTTTTAAAGAACGCGATTTAAAGGATGTATCTGCCCTGCTTTTGACCCAACAATGACGATACACTTCAGGAGAATTTTGCAATTGTGTTCTCAGACTGAAGACCACGAGCGCTGGGCCATGCACTTTGACTCTTTCCAGAGACGTCTTCCCTTGCAGCCGCCCACAGTTTCAGCCTCGGACCGAAGAGAGCCAGAGGTGATCAGTTCCCTTTCAAACCACCGCTCACCCTCAGGAGCTCTGTCCACTGCCTGGGAGGCCATGAGCACATGCGGAGGGGACAGCATGGGGAGAGCCAGTGTGGACACCACTCAGGGCTTTCAGCAGAAATCCAGGTTGGTTGTTGTAAGAGTGAGAGCCCGAGATGCACAAAGGGGAACACTGTTAAACACTCTGTCTTCTTTTCAGTTACCTGCGCACCATGACGGCTCTGCTGGACCCAGCCCAGATAGAGGAGAGGGAGAGGAAGCGCATCAAACAGCTGGAGCATCAGGTAGGAGTCAGGGAGTGGGTGTCTGGTTCTTCATGTTAATCCAAGGAGCATAGGCTAAGGCCCCGTCCACATGGATCCATACTTCCTATGTAGTGCAAGTCCTGAAATGACTGAATTTAGTTTGAGTTTCAGACAGAGACAGACGCACTGTGTTACATTCGTCCACACGAGATGAGAACAGTGACAATGGTATTTTCAAAAATCTCCACCTTGGAGAGTACTTTTGACCTCAGTTTTCAGTCAGTGACATTTTCATGTGGAAGGGAAGTACAAAACACAGGAAAAAAACTCCCTGGACGGGGCGCCAGTCCTTCACAGTGCTACACACACTCACACATTCACACCTACGGACACTTTTGAGTCTCTAATCCACCTACCAACGTGTGTTTTGGGAGCGTGGGCGAACACACCACACTCCTCACAGACAGTCACCCGGAGGAAACCCACGCAGACACAGGGAGAACACGCCACACTCCTCACAGACAGTCACCCGGAGGAAACCCACGCAGACACAGGGAGAACACGCCACACTCCTCACAGACAGTCACCTGGAGTGGGACTCGAACCCACAACCTCCAGGACCCTGGAGCTGTGACAGAGACACTCCCTGCTGCGCCCACACTTCACGCAGATCTGAAATATAATTTGGACCAAAGTAGGTTTTTTATTTTTATTTTTTTTAATTGAGAAACAATTACTGTAATTATAATTTCGCCTTCTGCTTGTGCAGCGTGCCATCGAGGCACAGGTGGAGGAGCGGAGGCGTCAGAAAGAGAAAGAAAACGCAGTGCGCCAGGCGTTGGAGCAGGAGGAAGAGAGGAGAGTGGCGAGAGAGAGGGAGCTCCTCCAGCAGCAGTTCCTCAACGACACAGAACGCCAGAGACAAAAAGAGGTGAACGCAAAAGGGGAAATGTTATTCACTTTTAAAATGTGCACATACTTTCACAGTATTTCTGTCTGAAATGAAGGTGAATACAGGGAAATCCATACAGCTTCGTACTTATTCTTCTTGATTATTCTGTGATGACGATAGGAACCACAAGCAAGATTTATGACCTAGATCACTTACAGATGATGTTCTAGATTTTAATCAAAACACACCATGTGCTGCTCTGCAGTCGGTTTGCTCTGGAAACCGCTCTAATGTGTTTACGAAGCCCCTGTGTCTGTAAATGGGTAAAAAAACAAAGTGTCTGGGTCCGGTGCTAGGCTTTCTCTCTCTCTGCTCATGGCAGAGAAACGCCATCTGGAGGTTTTTAGACAACGGAGAGACTCCAAACACTGAAAAGCACCAACCGAGATGAGGATGTTGCTCTGTATCTGCTGCATTGAAACAGCAAAAATAAGTCAGTGTTACCCCCCTATGGAGCAGGAATAGAGCAACATCCTCATCTCGGTTGGTGCTTTTCAGCGTTTGGAGTCTCTCCGTTGTCTAAAAACCTCCAGATGGCGTTTCTCTGCTGTGAGCAGAGGGAGAGAAAGAGAGAAAGCAGATTCGTTTATAGACACTGTTTTTGAGCACACACTAATGACTTGAGAGCAGCAAACGGTAAGGAAACATCTTCAGAATTTTATAAAAAGTGTTTTTTGATTACAATCGTGAACTATGCCTTTAAGGTGGAAATGTCTCCAAACTCAGGAGACAGCTAACTGTGCTACAAAACTAAACACCTCGAGTTACAAATGAGTTTCTGTGGGAATTCAAACAGTGAATAAAAATAGATGAGTTACACTTCAGCCACACAGTTGTTTTTCTTCTGAAATACACCGTTCCACTTTAATAGACGCAGAGCTTCTGAACATAAACAAACAAGAGAGAACTGCGTTTACCCACAATCACAGACGTCCCCTTTAAGCCCAGATTTGTGGAGCGTGCAGTAGGAATGTAACTCTCTTATTTTTGGGGCCCTTGGATTTGAGACTTATGTTTTCTGGCTAAACAAAGAAACCCCTGCTTTGTGGAACACCCTCCAAATCCTCGTCTCGGAGCTAAAATAAAATAAATGAATATAAGAAGCTGTTAAGTACGTTGCATGTCTCGGATGTCTGGTTCCTATCACCACGTCCTCTCAGTTCTGGCTGTGCACGGTTCTCCTCGGGGGAGCAGTGCATGGTTACAGTTCCACAGTTCCACAGCTCCTCAGCGGCCGGTGTTGGAAATCTCCTGTGGGTTGTGTTTCAGGAATTCAAGTCACGCAAATCCGAGGAGCTGTATCTGAGCATTCAGAGAGCTCAGGAAGAGGCTCAGAAAGACAGACAGCTGCAGAGGATCAGGGAGCTGGCCAAGAAAGGCCATGACGTTTCGAACCTGCTGAAAAGTCTGGAGTGCGAGTCCATCTCACACGGTACAGTCTCAGAACCCTTTATTCAGGATGAAGTCTTTGCTCTGATGTAAAATATAAACTTTAGGTGTGATTTTCTCCAATTATTTCAGCTCAGAGAGGTCAGAGCGCCGGGTGTGTGGCAGAAAGAGGCACAGCACAAAGAGTGGACACTTCTCACACTACAAGAAAGGACACAGCAGTTCAGACTGGTAAATACTCTGTAGTTCTACAATTAGACTGTTGTCCATCTGTATACTTTCTGTTTCCCCCTGTTCCTCAGCGCTCAGGACCCCCACAGAGCAGGTGTGATGTGGTGGTGGATCATTCTCAGCGCTGCAGTGACACTGACGTGGTGGTGGTGTGTTGTGCTGGTGTAGAGTAGATCAGACACAGCAGTGCTGCTGGAGTTTTTAAACCCTGTGTCCACTCTCTGTCCACTCTGTAAGACACTCCTCCCTCGTTGGTCCACCTTGTAGATGTAAAGTCAGAGACAGTAGCTCATCTGTCGCTGCACAGTGTGTGTCGCTCGTACTCTAGTCCTTCATCGGTGACACAGGACGCTGTCGGCTGGATGTTTTTGGTCGGTGGACTGTTCTCAGTCCAGACACTGAGGGGTTTAAAAACTCCAGCAGCACTGTTGTCTGATCCACTCTACACCAGCACAACACACACTAACACACCACCACCACGTCAGTGTCACTGCAGCGCTGAGAATGATCCACCACCACATCACACCTGCTCTGTGGGGGTCCTGAGCGCTGAGGAACAGGCGGAAAGGGGGCGATACAGGGCTTTGCCTCAGTTCCACAGTGTCCTTGTTTATTGTGACACTAGGATTTCTTTTGTCCTTTTTCAAACCTTTCTATGACGACTAACTCCCGCTCTACCGTTACTCCTCGGCAGACGTCAGTGAAGTAAGTCCACCTGTGAACAACTTTACTGTTACTACCAGCCACCACCATCAAACTCCAGCTGTTCCAGGCGAGTACAAGTCTCCTCCCAATGTGAAAAGATCCCGACGTGATGCGAGGCTGGCTGAAAGGAACGGCGGAAAAGAGAACGTCTTCATGGCACTCAGAGAAGCGGACCCTTACGAGGCTTACGCGAGGACAGATAGACCTTCTGCTCAGCAGCCTGCGAGGAAGCCCGAGTGGAACACACAGAAACCCAGCAAACCGTTCATCCCCGCGTCAGAACGCTACCCCCAAGGCCTCCAGAGACACAGGCAGGAGAGCAGGATGCGCCGGCAGATGGAGCTCATGACATTAGTGGAGAGGAACACGTTCTCCAGGACCCCTCAGCAAGACCCTCCTCCAGACGCTGTAGCCTCGACTCAGCGGAACGTCAGGGAGGTGGGCTCAGTGCGGTGCCGGGGGGATCATGGTCAGGAATTTGACTGCATGCTCTTCTGTGTTGTTAACATCGTCATGTCACTTTTTTTCAGGGAGTGGATTCACAGAGAAGACCACCCACCGCTACCACTCAGAGGTACACAGATAAACATTGACAGTCTGAATTTCTCCACCTGTGGGGTACAGCTAGACTCCGCCCTCTGCTTCTCTGTAAAGATGCTCGGATACTGTGCATTCTTTCATTACATTAGACTACTGTCATTCTCTATTCTGTGGGTTACCGTCTAATACGCTCTGCCCTCTTCAAATTCACATTCAAGACTCTTAGCACATACTAAGAAACCTGCCCCTACCTCTGACTGTCTGTGAGGAGTGTGGTGTGTTCTCCCTGTGTCTGCGTGGGTTTCCTCCGGGTGACTGTCTGTGAGGATTGTGGTGTGTTCCCCGTGTCTGCGTGGGTTTACTCCGGGTGACTGTCTGTGAGGACTGTGGTGTGTTCTCCCTGTGTCTGCGTGGGTTTCCTCCGGGTGACTGTCTGTGAGGAGTGTGGTGTGTTTTCCCTGTGTCTGCGTGGGTTTCCTCCGGGTGACTGTCTGTGAGGATTGTGGTGTGTTCCCCGTGTCTGCGTGGGTTTACTCCGGGTGACTGTCTGTGAGGACTGTGGTGTGTTCTCCCTGTGTCTGCGTGGGTTTACTCCGGGTGACTGTCTGTGAGGACTGTGGTGTGTTCTCCCTGTGTCTGCGTGGGTTTCCTCCGGGTGACTGTCTGTGAGGAGTGTGGTGTTTCCTCCAGGTGACTGTCTGTGAGGAGTGTGGTGTGTTCTCCCTGTGTCTGTGTGGGATTCCTCCGGATGACTGTCTGTGAGGAGTGTGGTGTGGTCTCCCTGTGTCTGCGTGGGTTTCCTCCGGGTGACTGTCTGTGAGGAGTGTGGTGTGGTCTCCCTGTGTCTGCGTGGGTTTCCTCCGGGTGACTGTCTGTGAGGAGTGTGGTGTGGTCTCCCTGTGTGTAGGCTTAGACTGTGGTTCTAAAACCACCACCAGGTGGGATTTAAATAATATAGGAGCTCCAGAATGGTGCCGCAGTCTAAACACACTAGTGCCTCTAACAGTGTGCTGTAACAGTGTTTTACATCTTCCATACTATTGATAGTTTTATTAAAGCAACACGAGGTAGTTTTTACCAATTTCAATATCATTTGTGATGCTCCACTGAGATGTAAGAGGGAGAATAGAGCCTCTGCCATTGCTGTTCCAGGCTCAGCACTGCAGCAAATGCACTATATAAATCTAAAAATCACTCAGCAAATATAGGCAGAGCCCAGCAGCAAAAATACACAATGTTACAGTGTTCCTTTTAACGTTGTTGTCATCTCCCTCCAGCAGAGGGCAATCTCCACCCATCCCAGCCTTGAGGCACAGACTGCAGCAGGTCCCCCAGTCGTTGGCCCCTGAGAGAGAGGAGCCTCCAGCAAGCAGCGAGGAATGGCCCCCGTCTTCTGACTACGTTCCTTACGTCCGCACCGACGAGGTTTACCACCTGGACCCCCTCGCCCCCATCTCCAGACCCACCACGCACCAAGCCCCCAGCAGGACCCACGCAGGTACAGACATAAACACGAACTAATACAAATGAGACATAAATGAGAAATAAACTAGTCTCATGAGTGCAGCCTCTAACACAGCTTCTGATGATTAATTAGATGTGAACGGTAGCACACAGCCCCCTCCAGCGGTCCAGCGGGACCCTCTATTACACCCGGAGCTGCTGAAGAGCACCGAGAGGCAGCAGGCCATTCTCAAGGGGCTTTCTGAACTCAGACAGGTACGAACCACAGGCTCGCAGATGATTACACCCTTAACACACAATACACTGCATGGAAATGGGCTCCAAGTGTCGTGAGGTAGTGTGCAATATTGATTTAAACCAATTTTTTAAGTATATTTCTATTTAATGAACTAAAATAAACTACACTGACGTAGTCGTTCCCAAGGTTTTCTGGAGCATCCTCCTTTTGACTCACTCTAACACACACAGGCCCCTCTGTAATGTCCTGACCTCAGTGTGGAGTCAGAGTTACACACCTACCTCACACCCCTCCCGCAGTCTGTGACAGTGACGATGCTTTGTTTCAGGGTCTGTTGCAGAAACAGAGGGAACTGGAGAGCTGCTTTAACCCTGTGCTGCAGGGACACAGCAGGAACCCGTCCCCAGCGTTCCAGCCCCTGTGAGGGTCCTTCTCCGCGGAGAGTGATCACCCTTGGGCCGCAGCACTTTACTCCACTCCTTTATTACAACTGTCACTGAAAACAGGAGCGGGATTTTAAAGGTTTGTGTTCAGGTGCGGAACAGGTTCTGGTCACAGACCACACGTTCCAGTATTCCCAGTAAACCCCAGCCATTCCTTTATGTCGCTCTGTGATGTATTGAATGTATTGAGGTGGTTGATGAGGGGTTGTTTTAACTGATTGTGGTGTTATTTATTGGGGTTGACTGTGTTCACACTTGAACTGAATCTGAGACGATGTGAATTTGATTTTGATCTTAATGTGAATTAAAGTATTTTGGAATTTCTCACATTTCTTGTGGACTTTTATTAGTAAAAGTGGTTTGACACTGTAGCTGTCTCCAAAGCAGATTTAAAAACTAAAAAAATAAAAACAATGATCTGAATGTAATATGTTCTGGATTAATATTGAGATGTTTAAGTCCATTCTCTGTGACCCCTTCATCTTGATCAGGGTCAGAGGGGGTGTGGAGTCTAACTGGAATCAGTGGGCACACCCTGGAAGAGCACCTCGTACACACCCTTGTGGTCAATCGGTCTCTGTATCTCTCTCACTCACTCTCACACACACACACACACACACACACACTCTCTCTCTCTCTCTTACACTCTCACACAAACACACTCACACTGTAGAGTACCCTCGTATGTTCAACCCAACGCCGCAGTGATATGCAGTAGAACAGCGCCACCTCCAGGTCCTACTCACACAGAGGACACAAATTTAAAACCTGAGAAAATCAAAGATCAAAACCATACCGAACCTTTACAATGAATGTTTTTTTTATGGATTATTAACAAACGGCTGCTCCAACTGTTTAAATGTTTTTTTTAACTTGTTTACAGCATCATTTTAAAAAATAACATTAATGTTAAAAGCAGGGTTTTGCCTGTAGTGTTTTTCCAAAAAGAAAAGTAAACCAGACAATTAACTAACAAAGCTTTCCCAATACAAATATTTACAAAATGAGAAACGGTTCCGGTTCTGTTCCAAACAAAGAAAGAAAAAAAAACTGTCAAAGCTAGATGTCAGTATTTACAGACGCAGCCTGTTCACCAGCCGCCGAAGCTTCCTCTGCGCGGAGGATAGCCGCCTCCCTGGAAAGCGGGATTGCCGTGCCAGGCGTAGTTCTGGATGAACTGGGTCCGGTGAACCTGTCCCAATCCCACTCCCTGCTGAACGCCCCAGACGCTAGACGCCGCACCCTGTGCCAAACTGCTCCATGCCATCTGGACGTTGCTGTTGGGCAGGAACCCTCTCAGACCAGAGTGTGTGACCATGCTGAGGCTGTTGGCCATTGACCTCAGTCCAAGGGCGCCGTTTTGAGGGCGAAGGCCATGGCTGTTGAGACCCACAGACCCTTGAGGCCACAGTGTGTTGCTCTGCAGCAGCATCCTATCCACACTGACTAGAGTGTTATTCATGCCATAAGCCACAGCCCCAGGCACTGGAAGTAGACCAAGCATGCTGTTGTGCTTCGCACTCCCTCCGGTCGCCAGCGCAGCACTGTCCCGGGCCTGGGAGCTGGAGGAACTGCTGGGGAGGATCAGATTCTTTGAGGTAGCCACTTCTGACGCCGCCTTTTCCCGACCGCAGTCATTCCCGGCTTCACTGGCCTTCGGTGGGGGTTCAGCTGGAGCATCTGCAACATCCGTCTGGTTCCAGGACGGCTGCAGGTCAGCAGAGATGTAGCTGTTTGTGCCAGGGGAAACCACCGGGGCAGCCACAGGCTCGTTCAGGCCTCCTACGGTCACTCGCAGGTCACCGCCGGTTACAGGTTGTGCTGCCTCTTCAGCTCCCTCCTGGGGCAGGCTGATCTGTTCTGAAGGGGAGGAGGTTTCTTCATCACCAGACTTCGGTTGACTAACTGCTTCGGTTGTGCATGTTTCTGTCAAACCGTCTTGGGGTAACTGCCCTTGGGAAGAACCTGCCTGCATTCTGGCCAGTTTAATCTGAGAAATCACTGCTCTCAAAACCTCGTAATCTAACTCTCTGGATGACGCAGAAGTGGGGGACGGCAGAGGAGCTTCGGTTACTTGGTTCTCAGCGGCACGGTCGGGTAAACCCTCGTACGGATCAGTGGTGAGGGCAGACTCTTCATTTGGAGCAAAAGATGCACTGGCCATGGGGTTTCGCGCTCCTGCAAGTGAGGTGTCCATTTCAGAACACAGAGACATATCCTCTTCCCTCACTACAGACAGAAAGCACAGACGCGTTACACTGACCCGTGTGATCATGTTAAAGCTCTGGTTCGACACACTGGCATTGATCTACATCTGTTTTAAGCGAGTAATGTTCAGAAACTGCTAAAAATAATGGTTCTCTTTCATCATTCCTTCAGTATCTCACTCTGGGAAATGCATCGTGTGAAGGACCATGGAGACAACTATGGCACCACGTCACAGCAGTGATCAGGGAGCACCCCGTCCCCTATATAAGCAGGTGCAGAAGGTTCCACCTCCATCAAACGAATCCTGTAAAAAGCGAGGCACCTCCGACACTGACGGTCAAATCAAGATTCTAACACCACTTGGAATCACAGCTGGAGATTGTAGACATGGCCCTAGTGCACTGGATAGTTGTGACCACCTCAGGGGGCAGATCAACAGGTCAAACACACAGAGACGACCTTCAGGGCGTGGGTGAAAAGTCTTTGTTGCAGGACACAAGGATGGCTTTGACGGTGTGGATGACTGGGCGAACATGTCCTTGTCCGTTTCCACTGAAGAGGGGGAGATGCTCAGTGAAGACGACACCAAACCAGGGGCGAGGAAGTGCTGGTCTGTGGTTTCTCCTCTCTTCTTAGGGGTCAGGTGGGAGGGTTAGAGACGACAAACACGAAAGATGGTGTAGCCTTCTGTTTCTGAGCCAGAGTGTCTGGTTTGAGGGACTCGAGCCCAGGAGTTGGTTTGATCTGGATGCTTGAGCAGGCTCTTTGGAGGATGGCAAGGGAGTATGTTGCATGTGGAGCTGGCTTTCAAAAGCGTCTGAGTGTTGCACCAAACAGCTCCTTAGGGATGAGAGAAGCATAGAGGGTGCCCAGCTTGTCCTGTTCACAAAGGCTGGAGAGATCTAACCAGAGAGCTCCCTCTCTCTCACCCACGGACAAGCCCAACGCACATCCCGAACTCTGGATAAGGTCTGAGATAATGGTTCCTCCAAAAATTTGCCAGTGTTCCTGCTGCTGGATCCTCCATGTCCCAGGCCAAGCGATTTGGAGCCTTTCAGCCGCCCGTGCACATGTCTGGACTGGGTCAAAGACGTCCTGTAAAACTGCAGTAGATGAGTCAGTTACCCCACACACGTGCTTGTGCTCTCTCTGCTCCTCAGGCTTGTGATTGAGTAAATGGGCGAAAGAACCGACAGGGAAAGGAGCAGGGACAGGAGACTCCACATCTATTATCTCTATCCAAGAAGGAGCCAGGACCCTTGTGGAACAGCAGTGAGAACGGAATAGGGTCCAAAAATAATTGTGAACTGTTCAGTGGAAACACGTGTTGAAGAAAAGCTTGTACAAACAAAAGGGAGTTTGGGAGCGGCACTGGCTTTAACAGGGGGCGGGGTGCTCTCTTATCACTGCTGTGAGTGGGTGATGCCACAGGTTCCTCCGCGGTCAGGGGGGCGTTTCCCATAGTGAGGTACTGAATGAATGATGAAAGAGAACGCTGTCCACTGCAACACAGACAAAGGAGCAGTGTTTAAACAGGAGTGAACTCTGACACAAATGGTGCTAAATAAATGTGGATTTCTGCTGACTTACACGTGGGTGACGTAGGGCAGGAAGGCAGGTCTGAAGCTGGCTGTTTGTCGCAGGCTTCACCGATCAGGCTGGCCATGCTGTACAGGATGTCGTCGATGTTTGCGATGACTATCCCACTGCTGGAGTAATGTGGAAACATCTCAAACCTGCGCTCTGTGGAGAAGAGTGTAAGCACAGGATAAACATTTCGCTCTTCAGTCACTGTGTGATGGAGGAACACTATTCCTCAGGTCAGACTCATCCGGGTTTGGACCAGTTATTATTTAACAGCATTCACAGCCACAAACGGAGGAATACTAAACATAATGCAGTCCTCCCTACAATGAACACGACTTAATGAAACAATTCTGAGTGTGTGTGTGTGTGAGAGAGAGAGAGAGAGATAGCTATAGAGAGAGAAAGAGATAGAGAGAGAAAGAGAGAGAAAGAGAGAGAGAGCGCTTTAATACAGCATCACCACTACTCAATTGAAGCGATGATCACCTTCCCACGCTACTCAGTGCGGCTTACAATCACAGCCTCTGAATTTTGTGTCGATTCTTCCGATATTTTATGGACAGTTCATTCACGTTTAAAGCGGATACGTTAACAGTGTCTTTGTCAGTGATCAGTGCAGGAGGCACAGCCTGAACATGGTTCAGAGTCGGCTGCTCGTTCTGAGAAAGTCACTGGCTTTGAAGCAGTGGAGCTCCCACAACAAATACATCAAGAGACAGAGACACGAACATGGTCTCCCCTATCATCATGTACCGACAGTGTGTGACGTTAGGAGTCTGTTTCCAGAATTCCCCTTATTTCTGACAACATGTACGTTACTGTGACGCAATAATTTTCTCCAGGATCAACAAAGTGTTATCACATGTTACCTGTGAGGAATATAACGTGCCGCTGTCCGATGTTCTGAGCCTGGAGCTTCACCAGACAGTCGAGGTCAGGGGCCTGTCGTGAGGGGCCGTCACACTCGTGGTAAGACAGGAACTCAACAATCTGCTTCTTGTGGTACACAGTGAGGAGGTTGAGTATACTCAGGGCTTCGCCGTTACACCTGGAGACAGAGAGAACACATGATTTATTTGTTGGAAAGACAAAAAAACATATATTAATATTATTTTTTAAACATCCAGTGACCGCTAAATGTAACAAGAGCGTAACCTAAAGAGATTCCACTGGCCGAGAGCATCCTTTTTTTCCAAAACCTTGAAGGCAGCTATTTTGTTTATGGCTCTGACCAGAGCCACGTCTCGACCAAAAGCAAATAAACCAAATAAGGAGGCACCCTGGGCTCCCTGTTCTGACCCAGCATGCCCCCACTCCGTGTTTGTGTGTTCACTGCTACAGCTGGGTTAGATGCAGCGTGTCAATGCTGTTTCACATCCTTTTTAGCCTCACACCTCGGATCTGCTGAAGCCACAGCACCTTACCACACACTTAAGAGACCTCTATCACACCATCAACAGCACAAAACACCACAGGGTGCGAAAACACACCTTCAGAACTTGTCTCTTATACAGTGTTTTGATTGAATTTCATCAATCGACACAAAAGGACGTGTAATTAAAGGAGGATCTGTTTAAAAAACAAAAATGCAGCACACCTGCTTTGCTCTTTGACCTTCTTGTGGGTTTTACAGTGTACTCGCCACCTCCACGGACTCTCGGGTGTGTTCAGCTCCTCCAGATACTGCAGAAGAGTTTCGAGTCTCTCTGTAGCAGGAAAGAAACATTTGACGGAGGTGAAAACCAATAGAAATGCTGGTCCAAGGCGAGTTCATCAACTTTCTGTTCATCAAAACTGAAAGGCAGTTGTGGGAGGAAAACGAAACCCCTGCACGCAGCGTGGTTTCACACAGATGTGACAGAGACAGCTCACCGCGTCTGTGGGGGTTAAAGGAAGAGAGCAGCTCACCGTTTTTGATGAAGTCAGGGTTCAGAACAAACTCGTCAGAGACGATAAAGCCCCCGGAAACAAACAGTTCGTTGTAGGTGCGATTCTTGATGTCGTCGAGACTGTCCACTCCAGCGAAGCTCACAGAGCGCAGCTTCTTCAGAGACACCAGCGCTGGGATCTGTTCGTTTACAAAAATACAAGGCTTTTATCTTCAGGCTCCTCTCTTTTAAAGAGAAACACCAGCCTTATTTCAGTAGGTGGCGCTGTTCTGCTGAATATCTGCCATTCATTCGTCATACTTTGTACGGTACACAATTAAACAACTTTTCTCCAGAACCAAGCAGCTACATAAAACAAGACCCCCCCCAAAAAAGCCCAAGACTGCTGCTGTTGAGCCGCCCTTCAAAGCTTAACGAAGGCTGTATATGATGTTGTACCTTGTGAACGTGGGAAGCGATGTCTATGTTCTGGATGATTATAAGCAGTTTGTCTTGATTGTCTTTTTTCTCAAGAAATGTCTGAGGATCGCACTCTGAATTCCCAAGTCTCTTCAGATGCTCCTGTGAAGACAGAGAGAAAGACACTGAAATCATTCTAAACCAAGGTCTCTCTATCACAGCTACAGCATCAACATGATTCACGCACCTAGGCCCCGTCCACATGGATCCATTTTTAAATAGAGATTTTACTCTCTCTGTTTTTGAAAAGATCCACATTCAGACGAATATGAAAACAGCTGCATTCTCACACCAGTCCAGTAGGCATTTGTACATCTTATAGAGTGGCATCAATGTATGTAGTTCACTGTAGAGGGAGCGAGGAGCTGTGTGTGTAGTGTAGTTTGTGACTGATGTAGTTCACTGTAGAGGGAGCGAGGAGCTGTGTGTGTACAGTGTAGTTTGTGACTGATGTAGTTCACTGTAGAGGGAGAGAGGAGCTGTGTGTGTACAGTGTAGTTTATGACTGATGTAGTTCACTGTAGAGGGAGCGAGGAGCTGTGTGTGTACAGTGTAGTTTGTGACTGATGTAGTTCACTGTAGAGGGAGAGAGGAGCTGTGTGTGTACAGTGTAGTTTATGACTGATGTAGTTCACTGTAGAGGGAGCTAGGAGCTGTGTGTGTACAGTGTAGTTTGTGACTGATGTAGTTCACTGTAGAGCAAGCGAGGAGCTGTGTGTGTACAGTTTAGTTTGTGACTGATGTAGTTCACTGTAGAGCGAGCGAGGAGCTGTGTGTGTACAGTGTAGTTTGTGACTGATGTAGTTCACTGTAGAGCGAGCGAGTGTGTACAGTGTAGTTTGTGACTGATGTAGTTCACTGTAGAGGGAGTGAGGAGCTGTGTGTGTACAGTGTAGTTTATGACTGATGTAGTTCACTGTAGAGGGAGCGAGGAGCTGTGTGTGTACAGTGTAGTTTATGACTGATGTAGTTCACTGTAGAGGGAGCGAGGAGCTGTGTGTGTACAGTGTATTTTGTGACTGATGTAGTTCACTGTAGAGGTCTTTCAGTAGCCTAAAACGCTGTTTTCGTTTGAATGGAAGGCCAAAACACAAGAAAAATAAACTAATCTCTGTGGATGGAGCCTGGAGCAGCAGGAAAATGTTTGGATGCTGAGGATGAAAAGCAAGAAGCGCACCTTTATTTCCCAGCAAACATCGCTCTCCTCGTCCACAGAGTGGATGTAGAAGTGGATGGTGTTGTTCTGCACACGTTTGATGATCTTCATCAGGTTGCTGTAGACCTCCGGCTGCAGCTGATTAACCACGCTGCTGATGTTGGCTGGAGCAGGTTCCACAGTGTTTCTGGCACTGGCCAAGTTTACTCCTGCACCCAAGACCAACCCAGATTGGGCTTCCACAGTGAGACAGCTAGCGGAGTCGTTTGAGGCCTCATTTCGAGGAGATTCATAAAGATTCCTACCTTCCTGCCTTTCACGTCTCTCTGAGCTCTGTTCTGCCTGCCTTTGTCCATTTGTTCTTACCATGCCCTGCACAGCTGGCTGGAGGACCTCATTACCCACGTCTAGCTGAGGGAGACTTGCCTGCTCTTGCTTAGTCTGAGCTGAACTAGAAGAAGGAGTTAAGGTGTGAGTGCCAGGAGAGAAGCTGGAGGACAGATCAGACACTAAAGCATGTTTTACAGGAGACTTATGCGAAGAAGGAAAAGAAAGCGAGAGGTCAGAAGGGAGAGTCTCTGGCTCATTGTAAGAAACGGGAGGAGGTAAAACGGTGTGCACTGTGTCTTCCCATCTATTCTCCTGAGGAATGTAAGCACTAATGCTGTCTCTTAATGAGTTAATATAGCTGTGGACAGGTAAAGGTGTGTTGAAGTGTGAGACATACTCAGAGAAAGCGGCCATAGGAGTCTGTGGGGGGTTTCTGTGGGCTTGACAGCTAGTGCAGGGAATGTAGTACACACGCTCCTCTCGCAAAAGGTCTTCCATCTCTGTGGAGAAGCCTGAGATCTGCTCGTCCACTATGCTGTCAACACCCATCAGCGGAGGCCCCTTCTGTTCCTGACTGTGGGAAACCTTCAGTTCATCAGTGAGGTTGGTGTTTTCAACCTCCACAGCCTTCACCTCGGCTTCAGGCTCCACGTTAGTTCTCTTCGGCTGAGCAGGACACGGAGGGTCCTTTTTCTCCGGACTGCTGTGTGTCGAAACTGTTGAACTTTGCAGGAAACGGGGGTCATCAACAATATCATCCCTTTTGTGGGTGTACCTCTCTGTCTTTAGACCTGGAAAAATAAACAGAACAGAGCTCATCTAAGCGGGTTTCTGCTCAAACGAGTTAAAGGAGCAGCTCAGTGTTTTATAGAGTGTACTGCCTCTACCTGTTATAGGAATTAGCACCCAGGGTATTGTTCTTTCTCCCAGTAAGTTCACCCCACGTTGCTGTCCGTTCGTGTCTGAACAAGGACTGAATGCCTCCAGGCTGCTCAGACTCCCAGCAGTTTCCTCCTAAAATGAGAAGCTTCAGTCAATGAACCTCATTTCAGCCAGCATCAGTAAAATAGAGAAATACATTCAAGTGCCACCCAAAACCGTGAGTCGTGATAAACAACATACTACAGCCTCGGCCGTGGATGTTCTAACACGAAGGAACGCACAGATAAGGGAACTGCCCCCTGACGCTGACACGTCTGCTTCTGTTTATAAATGTGACGATGTTCATAAAATGCAGGGCCTGGGATGATATCTAAGGCATGGTGTGGAATTAATGCAGTAAAGTAAACGATATTTTTAGGCTCATTAGCTTAGCTACGAAACATGCTGCTCTTCTAAAGTCCAGTAAACACATCGTAAAGGTCGGTTTGAACCAGCACTGGAGGATGAACTGATGTTTATAATCGAAATCTCAGTCTAAAAGTGAGATGTAGGTTTAAATGCGGTGTTTATATGTCCTCCCCAAATTTTCACAGTGGAAGCTGTAGATCTAAACACCTCAATGCTGAATATTTCTACTGATATAAGTGTGTAACAGGCCTGTGCTTGAACTTTCCATTTTATGAACAAGGAGTGTATAACATTAGATACAAGAATGATTACAAAAATGCTTAAGTGAAACAGCATGTACTCTACAGCTCTGAATTAATACTTTCATCATTTTAATCATTTACAGAAGTTAAAAGTTCATGCTGTTTCCCGTCGTTCATTAATCCAACATCAATTCTCCCCAACAACACACAGCTCTCTGCTCTCGGCTGCAGATAAAAACCCACCTCTGCTGCTTGCCCCTGCGCTGTCTGTGCCCGGACTCTTCCAGGCGCCTTCTGTAAAAAGCAAACACTGCGCTAATGGCTTTCCTCAACTTTGCAGGTTCCTCTGTGACATTTTATACTGCAACAGACTAGTGGCAAGATGCTTCTGTGTTAAGTTTACAGTTTTAACTTGTGCATTTGCTCAAATCGACACGGTACCTTTCCAGACACCTTCCTTCTTCTAGCCCATGAACTGTCTGGCTTCCTCCGGACAGCACCGTGACATGAACTAACCTGTCTTCTCTGCGTATAAAAATTAAACAACACAGTCCCTCCACACAACAGTGCTTTAAACATTTGATTTTAAGACATGATCGGTGCGTTGCTTTGTTTTCTTCCGCTTAATTCAAAAAGAGATTTCAAAACCTGGAGGAGACAGAAACCTCTAATCTTTCTGAAATAAGGAACTTCATCATCTAGGTTCCGAAATGTTTCCATTTTACAGAACACTTTATATATAACGAAAGGAAACAAGAAAAAAGCCACGTTCTAAATACAGGGGTTAGACAATGAAACTGAGACCCCTGTCATTTTAGTGTGGGAGGTTTCATGGCTAAATTGGAGCAGCCTGGTGGCCAATCTTCATTAACTACACATTGCACCAGTAAGAGCAGAGTGTGAAGGGTTAATTGGCAGAGGGTAAGAGTTCAAAAGAGGACAAATAGTTGGTGCACGTCTTGCTGGCGCCTCTCTGACCAAGACAGCAAGTCTTTGTGATGTATCAAGAGCCACGGTATCCAGGGTAATGTCAGCGTACCACCAAGAAGGACGAATCACATCCAACAGGATTCACTGTGGACGCAAGAGGAAGCTGTCTGAGAGGGATGTTCGGGTGCTGACCGATTTGTATCCACGGCTGACCAAATCACGGCAGAATTAAATGTGCACCTCAGCTCTCCTGTTTCCACCAGAACTGTCCGTCGGGAGCTCCACAGGGTCAATACACACGGCCGGGCTGCTGTAGACAAACCTTTGGTCACTTATGCCAATGCCAAACGTCGGTTTCAATGGTGCAAGGAGCACAAATCTAGGGATGTGGACAATGTGAAACATGTATTGTTCTCTGATGAGTCCACCTTTAATATCCCCACATCCGGGAGAGTTACGATGTGGAGAAGCCCCAGAGAAGCGTACCACCCAGACTGTAGCATGCCCAGAGTGAAGCATGGGGGTGGATCAGTGATGGTTTGGGCTGCCGTATCATGGCATTCCCTTGGCCCAATACTTGTGCTAAATGGGCGCGTCACTGCCAAGGAATACCGAACCATTCTGGAGGACCATCACGAAGCAAGAAGAAAGGCTTAAAACCCCTCTGACCACTGTGCAGGACTTGTATATTTCATTCCCAAGACGAATTGACGCTGTAAAAGGAGGCCCTACACCGTACTAATAAATTATTGTGGTCTAAAACCAGGTGTTTCAGTTCCATTGTCCAACCCCTGTAGTAACCCCTGTTACGAATGCTAAACATCCTCTGTAAAACAGAACGGGTTAAAGTCAGCAGAGAGACGAGTTAAACATGAGAGTTGTAAATATCCGACAGGTGGATTGTGTACAGCCGAATCCACAGTGGAGAGTGTTTTACAATCGCAGCACACAGGGCGTATCTGAGCCTCGTTTCTGGAGTTAGTGTTAGACTCTCAGGGTTGATTCAGATTTAGCTGCTGCCAAGACTTTAACAAAGCAGGGCACAGACAAAAATACTGTTTTATATTCACACTGATAAACACCGAGTCAGTTATGGACCAAGATTTATAAATAACTCACCTACACATTCACAATATCTATCGCGTTAGGATTTATTTAACCACGTCCATATTTCAGAAACTTACCGGCTCCAACGTAGTCAACCAGGGAACAGCAACCGAACACGCCTGAGTTCTGAAGATGTTCTAACTGCCCGACTACGTCTTTCAAAATCAAATCTGTATCGGAACAAAGCCATCACCAACGCCAAACAGAATAAAAATACCGCACCTCGACGTCGTTCGTCCTCGGGCCGTCTCTGTCGTCGTCATCTGTGATTCTCTTTCGAAGGTCAATGTCACATTTGGTGGGGAGGCCGAGCTTCTTTATGCTGTCGTACAGAGCCGCTTCCGTGTCCTCGGAACTCTCGCCGTGACCCGTTCTGTCCCCAGGAGCCAAAGATGAGCCGGAGAATGTTTTACTCAGGTTCTCCAACACCTTCATGACGAGGACGCCCTGCCCCCGGTCCTTCCTCAAGTCAGTGTCTTGAGTGGTTTTGCTGAGCTCATCAAGCAACTTCACCACCTTCAGCGCCCCTTTAGCCTCGTCCTTCCTCAGGTCCGTGTCTTGAAGACCGACGCTGCTCAGAACGTCAGACAGGGATGAACCGGACTTGGGCTCCTCAACTTTAAAGTGAGAGAAGACAAACCTTTACGTAACTGTTACTATACTTCAGCTGTCTTCTAAAAAGCACCAATACAGTTATTATACAGTTACTACACAACCATACCAGACACTGGTTTAATGTTATTATCTGCAATGACCACAGAGTTATACAGAGGGAATTTGTTTTTTTTACAAGCTCGGGAGTAACCTTGCTGTGAAAAGTGCTGGAGACGAAAACATGGACAAGTTGTCCCTCAAATTTGTGTTCTGCAACAAATAAAAGTCCTCAGGAATACACTCATAGTCTGTTAGGTGTTAATACAACGTACAAATAACATTGTACATTGCTCATATTATAATCAGTGCAGCCGTCTACATCACCTCTGTGTTAGTGCATAAACACCAGAGGCTGAGGGGGCATCAGAAACACATTCCCACACAATTCTGCTTCATTTCGAACCGTACAAACACTAATCCTGCTCCAGCCATGTACACGTTTTCTACGCACCAGTTTTGACAGATGCACACGGCTGATGTTGCACTGCTCTGGTGTTTTTAGGTTGTCTCTTACTTGCAGTAAAGTCACAGTCTCACTGCTGTCACAGAACTGACAGAACAGAGCGGCTGAAGGAAGGAAGGAAGCCAGCTGTCCCCAGTGTAAATTACACCTATGCTCTACATTTACCCACATCACAATATTTAAATCATTCAAACAATGACAATGACAGTGCTCTTGGCTGGATTAATAAAGTCGGCTGAGATACTGACAAAACATTTCTTGAAAAATTAATACCGGACAATGATGGCCTTTCTCAGACCTACACCTCGTACCTGCAGATTCCTCACTGCTGATCGAGGACATCCTTAAACACTTTGGACTGATGTTGTGTGTTTCTTCTTCTACTTTTCTCTTCAGACCGAGAGCATCCGAGGCCCTCTCCTCTGCACCGTTCCCTTTCTGCTTGGCGACCTTTTTACTCATCTGTATGAGCTTTAAAAGTTCCTTCATTTTCTCAGGGTCTCCCTCTGCCGCCTCCGACTCTGGAACGCACCTGAGCTTCTCCACCATGTTCTTCGCCTTCTGAACAGGCACCGTGAACAGATGGGGGTTGTGGAAATAGGAGCGCACATAGTTTTCCCAGTTATACTTCTGCCTCGGAGCCGGGAACAGCTTCTCCCTCTCGTCCAATTTGTGATCATAGTCGAGCCGGACCCTCTGTATGAGTTTGCCCTCGCGAATGCTGCTGAGGTAGTCGTAGGCCTGCTGCTCCACCCCAGCGCCGAGGTTCGCGGGAGGGTTACAGCGCACTTTGGCGAGGGCGTGGTGAAACGCCGGGATGAAGGTGTCCATGTGCGGCATCACAGGGTCCTGGGGCACGGGCAGCAAAGGGGTCCCGGCCTCAGCGGGTCTGCTTGCTAAATAAAGTACATTATAAAAAGATTAGTCTATAAACTACCTTCTATATGATGTTATAATCACACGAAAAAGTCGGGGTTAGATTCTGTTGATGTACTCAGTGGAAGCAGGAAGTCATTTCCTACAGAGAACACATATCCATACATAACATTTATTGCTTAATTTATTGATAATTCTGCATTTAAGAAATTGGAAAATAATAAATGTATAAAATGTGGTCTGTACAAAATGTATGAGGTATTCAGCATTTTATGGGTTTTTACACTTCGCATAAAAATGTTAAAACAATTCCCTGTAGCCCATCTGTTCATTTTTAAAGGCTAAGCAGCACCTAATGTCCCTCAGTGAAAACTGGAAAACATTAATCTTACAGTAAAATCAAAGAATTAATATAAATTGAGGGGAATAAATGCAACGTCCTCAGGAAACGCCTCCAGTTCAATAAAAAATTTTAGTAAAGAGTTAAAGTGACCCTGTCTTTTTTGGTTCAGACCAAATCCTAACTTTTATATCAGTCTTTCCCCTAATTCCGGCCACTGCCATATATGGTGCATTTAAACATCAGTCTTGCAAGAAATCACATATCTAAACAATATTTAAGGATCTCTAACAGTGTTGTAATTCTTTGTGTGCAAAACTGCATGTGGAACACATTTCCATTTCGTGACAGTTATTTACCTCAGTGTAAAAGTTAGCTTAGCGGCTAGCTTCCTTTTCTCTGAGGGGAAAATCTACCACCACAGTAATCCTTACATGTAGAGTACGGACACCAACACAGGACAAACGTAATCTCATTGTGAACCTCCCAAAAACACTGAATGTGGTAGCAACGGTCTCGTTTGACTGCCACAAGCAGGGGAGGTGGCCGAAGTTAGGGGGCGCTAATAATCTTAGCAGTATTGACACCTAGTTAAACAAAAGCGCTTTTATCTAAAAACATATTCTCTTTCAAAGTCAAGCAAGTCTTGGACATTAATCTACACATATTTGACTTCTGAAAAATGTTGATTTGAGTGAGTAAAGTACTTCTATTTATTTTCAGTTAGCTAAGACTTCCAATATTGTAATTAAAGTGGCCGGAAGTTGGGGTAATTATGCTAAAGCGTTTAAAGATTCCCTTTGGTGTAATAAACATATGTTTACTCTTCATTATTAATGCTCAGTACTCACAGAATTTGGACACATCCCGCGCGTGCCGGTAGATGAACAGAGCTTGTCCACAAGATTTTTTCCAACCTGCTCGACGTTCTGGAAAATTAAACACAGTGAAGTTTTTTTTTTTTTTTTTTTTTAGAAATCAAATCATAATTTTGGAAATTCTGAACATGTTCCCACTGATAATGTAAATACAACCCACCACCAGTGTTGGACATCTGATTCGAGGAGAGCAGGAAAAAGAAACCACTGTCACTCACTAAGTTCACCAACACCTGAACACAGAGGGGAAACGACTGGTAAAGCTTGATGTGTGACAGCGTAGACACCAGTATGTTTAATAACACAGCCCTTAAAGAGATACGTACCAATCCCTCCTCCTCCAGCCTCTGAAACAATTCAGTCAAGTTCTCTGCTGATTTGTTTTTTTCCACCACCACCTCAAACAGACTGCAGTGCAGCCCTCTCTTAAACACTGGAAAACAAGAACACGTGAAACAGATTCGTCAGGTCACAGTGGGCATGTATGAGTTTGATCGTCCGTACATGATCTTACATTGTGGCGACGTCCAGTGACGTGTTATATATGACACTGCAGTATGTTCTCAGTATTTCAGATAAAAGAGATATGGTACAGGCACAGCATCGTTCACCACAGGTACAAATAGTAAAAACAGTATCACCATTCCGCAGCACGGTGGCGCAGCAGGGAGTGTCGCAGTCACACAGCTCCAGGGGCCTGGAGGTTGTGGGTGCGATTCCTGCTCTGGGTGACTGTCTGTGAGGAGTGTGGTGTGTTCTCCCTGTGTCTGCGTGGGTTTCCTCCAGGTGACTGTCTGTGAGGAGTGTGGTGTGTTCTCCCTGTGTCTGCGTGGATTTCCTCCGGGTGACTGTCTGTGAGGAGTGTGGTGTGTTCTCCCTGTGTCTGCGTGGATTTCCTCCGGGTGACTGTCTGTGAGGAGTGTGGTGTGTTCTCCCTGTGTCTGCGTGGATTTCCTCCGGGTGACTGTCTGTGAGGAGTGTGGTGTGTTCTCCCTGTGTCTGCGTGGATTTCCTCCGGGTGACTGTCTGTGAGGAGTGTGGTGTGTTCTCCCTGTGTCTGCGTGGATTTCCTCCGGGTGACTGTCTGTGAGGAGTGTGGTGTGTTCTCCCTGTGTCTGCGTGGATTTCCTCCGGGTGACTGTCTGTGAGGAGTGTGGTGTGTTCTCCCTGTGTCTGCGTGGATTTCCTCCGGGTGACTGTCTGTGAGGAGTGTGGTGTGTTCTCTCTGTGTTTGCGTGGGTTTCCTCCGGGTGACTGTCTGTGAGGAGCGTGCTGTGTTCTCTCTGTGTCTGCGTGGGTTTCCTCCAGGTGACTGTCTGTGAGGAGTGTGGTGTGTTCTCTCTGTGTCTGCGTGGGTTTTCTCCGGGTGACTGTCTGTGAGGAGTGTGGTGTGTTCTCTCTGTGTCTGCGTGGGTTTTCTCCGGGTGCTCCGGTTTCCTCCCACGGTCCAAAAACACACACTGGTAGGTGGATTGACAACTCCAAAGTGTCTGTAGGTGAGAGTGTGTGAATGTGTGTGTGTGTGTGTGTGGCCCTGTGAAGGACTGGCGCCCCCTCCAGGGTGTATTCTCTCCTTGCGCCCAATGATTCCAGGTAGGCTCTGGACCCACCGTGACCCTGAACTGGATAAGCGTTACAGACAATGAATGAACGAGTATCACCATTCCCTCACATAAAACAATGGTCATAAGGCGTGCGTTAGTGGTATCACTCGTCATAATAACAATTTTAAAGACAATTTATAATGATAGGGATAATCTGACTTGTTTAAGTAAATGACTTCATGCAATTAAGCACAATATGCTGTAGGTTTATTATGAGAGTCATTGAGGCACACCAACACATTTTTTTTACTGTAGTTTTATTTTTTACATTATTTGTTTTCATCCAAAATCCGCATCTTTTGAAGTTACTGTTTATTTAAAAATAGTCAAATATTCACAGATTATTTTTCTACTGAATGTTTGAATCTGAACATTTGAACTAACATTTATTTGTTGTGATACAAAGTGTTTTCACAGTTTCAGGGGAAAACTGCACATTTTTACCAGTTAATAACAAACAGAATAACGACCCGCTCTCACCTTCATGACTCCCAGAGTAAAGGTCCCAAGAGAAAAGGGAGGATGAGATTATCCCTTTCACCTGGTCCAGCTTCATGACTTTACCAATCTCCACTTTATCTGGTCTGAAACATACAACATTCATTAACCACGCTGACTCAACAAGCACCTGCTGTGGCCTGATTTGCCTGTGACAACAACTAAAGCACAAAAAGAGGAAACCGAGAACAGAGACTTACAGCTTGAACGGAAGAAAGGGCTCGGAGTGGGAGCGAAGACTCGTGTGGTAAACATCTTTTCCGTTATTCACAAACTGCCCCTTCCAGACGATGTACCCACACCTCTCTAAAGCAGCAAAAGACAGGACAAGACTTCAGCACAAATTGAAAAATATAGACTACAATCAGCGAGGACTGCTTTCTTTTTAAGCAACACACACTGCACTGAACTGTACTCTGTTAGTGATATTGATTATATTAATATTACAGTACATTATGAAATATTAAACTGACCTCTGTCTGTTCCAGATTGAAGGCTGTTTGACCTGTAGCAAAAAAATAAACACCCAAGGTGTATTTAACTCACAGTTTAATGATTTAATAAAGTATTAGAAACATACAACGGCATTTCTCAGATACCTTTGCAGAGGCATAGGCTTAGGGCCCACTGCTGATGCTTCTTTGCCTTTGAACTGAAAGGAAACCACTGCGTACGGACACACATGCCTTGGCCTGGACGCGAGGTCGAAGTCTACGTACTCATAGAAATATTGCTGCAAAGGCAAATCATTTTAAAACTGTTTAAAACAGCCATAATCACAATTAATCACATTCCATTAGTGAACACCTAAATAAACCCTACCTGAGTGTACTCGAACGCTCGGAACGACTGCAGCGAGGTCACGCGGTTGGCGTTCTTGGAGAAATGGCTGTCAAATTTGGGCGTAGGGTCCAACGTTCGGGACATGTTGTCATGGATGCTCTTCACTTTACCCTAAGAGCAGAGAATTGAAGATTTAAAACCTGACATATTTAATCTGAGACAATACTTCTGTGTCACCGGTTTGTGGCGTGATTTCTGAGCAACCTTTATGACTTTAAAAATGATGATCTCTCCAGTGGAGCCAGGTTCATGGGGAGTGATCTGAAGTAGGTCAGAGAACTGACACAGGTAAACACCTAAAACACAAGAACATTTTTAGGCTGAGGTGTATTTGAGCCTTATGACGTAACCATAGCGACTGCACAGATTTCAATTTTACCTTTAGAAGGATTTCCCAAAATGGTCATCCAGCTGCTGCTGACCGACAGACCCTTTTCACACAACGCAGGAACCTGAAACAGACACGAGGGAACCTCCTGAACATCACTGAGCTCAAGTTACAAACAAAACCAAACACACAACAGCGAGGACGTGAGCCGGCGTCTCCTGCTTTACGAAGGAGCCCAGAGTTCAGAAGGAACACAACTAACAGTGCCAATTAACCGTGGGGACGACCGAGAAAATCAAACAGTGCTGGATGGCAGTCCTCCAGAGCGAAAAAGCCCTGAAGAAGACACCACTCACCTTGTGGGCATCGCAGAGCAGGAAACAAAACGATTCTGTGAGCTCCTTCTCTGTGCGTCCATCCTGCTTCAGCTCTTTTCTCTTCTCCATGAACTGTACACAAACATGACATTAGTTCAGTTTAACGGCTAACAGACCACTCATCGTTCATTAGGCCGCCACACAGAAAACACAACTCTACTCAAGATTTTAACATCCTGATCACCTAGGTTTCTTACCACAGACAAAACACACACTCACCTCTTTCTCCAGAGGTTCACTGTGGACCAGGCGAGGCTTGGAGTAGACAAAGCTTCCTACTGAGGCAGGGTCCTTGTAGCTTGATGTGATTATTTTTAGGATGTCACTAAACTCTCTTGAGTCTGAAGACAAGAGCTGGATCAGAGCTAGAGCGAGAGAGAGAGAGAGAGAGAGAGAGAGAGAGAGAGAGAGAGAGAGTTAGTTTGCGTGGAATAAGCCGTATACAGGTTTTAAACATTTGAACAATTTAAATATGGTAAAGAAATTAACACATCTATCATATCAGGGTTATATTCTCAGGTGCGTGAAGCTGTCGAATGTGGATCTTTTGAAATATTAAATTAGTGTCAGCTCACTTCTCCTTGTCTTTGAAGATCTTATATTTATTAGAAAGGCCCTGCAAGTTCCACTTAGAGCGAATGACTCTAACAGCTACGTCCTCCCTGAAATCAATCCATGTTTTATCTTTCTTTGAAGCCTTTTCATTTTATGCTCAATTTTTGACGATTGACAATTGTTTATCCTTCAATTCAAAGCAAAATCTCCTGGCCGTAAGTTGAAATATGAACTCTATACTTCAGTGAAGTGATAAAACAATTTTAAGCTTTAATAATGTAAGATCAAAAGCCTCTCCACGTCACATTTCTTAGTGTGAACAGAGCATCTGTACAGTTTATTATTCATTAAATTCCACCCTCTGAAAACACAATTGCAACACGATGGAAAAAAGGTTACCCGAGTGCTCCCCCTAGTGGAGAGATTTCAGCCTACTAAACGCGAGTGAATGAGTGACTGAATGAGTTAAATTCCAGACCCACGGAGCGCTTTAAAAACACACTGCGATGTGAACGGTGTACCTGGTGAACCTGTGAAACAATAACAAGCCCACAGAGATGCGCTGATCCATCCTCTCTGCTCCTGATACCAAATCTGAAACTCGAACCCAAGCTATCACCAACACTGAGGACTGACATTGTTTTGGCAGGGCTCATGAATATTAAGATCATGAATATTCAGTAGACACTCCTGTACCTTAGAGGAAGCATCAGGGGATTCGAGAAATAAATGTATTTATTTATTTATTTATTTATTTATAAATTGCGTTGTTAGAGATTTATAAAATAGCACATTAAATATCACTGATGATGATGAAACCAGGGTGAGAAGTATTTCAATAAATGTCAAACAGGTAGAAAGGTGTGAACAAGGTGTGTTAAGGAGGCAAGGAGGCCTCTGGAGAAAAAAAGGACCATGTCTGCGTTACCTGAGGAGGACCAGGTGTGAATAGGTGTGGCATTGGAAACAACAGAGCACCTGTTAGTATTTGTCTTGTGGTTTTAACCAAGAACTTGGATTTATTAATTATATATATAAAAAAATAAAAGCTCTCAGCTTTCTGAGGTATGTTTGTTAACGCTACTTTTCAAAACAAAGCGGAATTCTCCAGTCCACCTTAAATGTTGCAGCAGTCCCACTGTCTCAGGCGCTCGTGCGCACCACAGACGCCAAAGCATTTAAGGTGGAACGGAGAATTCCAGCACCGGGCTGAGAAAACAAGCAGGAGAAAGCACCTCTCTTCTCCTTGTTCCTCCTCGGTATCTGGAAGTGTGGCCTCGGCGCCTCCCTCGCGGCGCACTCTCTGCTTTTCTTCGGCTCTGTGGGCTCCTCGAAGTCCGCCGCCGGGGCTGTATCCTCCTCGCCGTCCGAGCGCTCGCCATGTTTCTGAGAGAGCGGCTCCGCGGGGCTCTCCCGATGTTGTTGCGGCCTCTCCGCCCCTCTGCCGGGGCGAACCTCCATCTCGGGATTCGGTTATTCTCCGCCTTAAGCCTCAGCCACCGGCAAGCGGTGAGCTCCGTCCCTGCGGCCGTCAGACCCCGATACACCGCGACAAACCGAACACACTCTACCCCCCGTCTCAGCCCGCGTCCGCCATGGCACTAGGGAGGCGTGACGTCATGACGCTGCAGCTCCTCGCCCCCTAGCGGCCACAGGGAAACGAACAGATCCTGCAATATTAATGTAGAGCTAAACTCTGCTAATCAGGCTTTAACTTTCATTCATTCATTCATTCATTATCTGAGCTAATAAAGCTAATTCATCAATGTATTTTTTATTCCTTAATTGTCTCATATAATAAGCCCCTAACGTTTAATAAAGCTCACTAATGACCTCCTGGTGTCTGCAGATGGTGCTCTTAGCATCCTTCTGCTCTTGGACAAGAGTGCAGCTTTTGATACGGTGAGCCACTCAATCCTATCAAGGCCGCATGATCAGGGCATTAGGGGCACTGTCCTGGAGTGGTTTAAGTCATATCTGCCTAGCAGCAAACAGTTTGTCTCCCTTGGTGGCCATACATCTCACACATCTGTGGTTACTCAAGGGGTTCCTCAAGACTCAGTCCTTGGACATCTTCTGTTTATTGTGTGCATGCTTCCTCTTGGCCACATAACACTTAGAATTAAACAGAACTTTCACTGCTACGCAGACGATACAGATTTACATCACCACTCAAACTTCTAATTAAAGATCCACCCCTCACCCAGCGTGAAAACTACATTACAGCAATGAAAACCTAGAGGAAGCACAACTCTCTCTTGTTAAGTAGTTTTAAAACAGAACTTATTCTTATTGGATCCAAATCAACTCTCTCTAAAACTACTTCTTTCTGTCTTTCCATCGACAGTGTAACTCTGTCCCCTTCTCCTCTGGTAAGAAATCTGGACGTTCTCTTTGATTCATTTAAAACAACCATATTTTTTGTTTCCCCTGCTGCTTATGTTTGTTCCTAAATAAACTACTGTGTCTGTGAGGAGTGTGGTGTGTTCTCCCCGTGTCCGCGTGGGTTTCCTCCGGGTGACTGTCTGTGAGGCGTGTGGTGTGTTCTCCCCGTGTCCGCGTGGGTTTCCTCCGGGTGACTGTCTGTGAGGTGTGTGGTGTGCTCTCCCCGTGTCCGCGTGGGTTTCCTCCGGGTGACTGTCTGTGAGGTGTGTGGTGTGTTCTCCCCGTGTCCGCGTGGGTTTCCTCCGGGTGACTGTCTGTGAGGTGTGTGGTGTGTTCTCCCCGTGTCCGCGTGGGTTTCCTCCGGGTGACTGTCTGTGAGGTGTGTGGTGTGTTCTCCCCGTGTCCGCGTGGGTTTCCTCCGGGTGACTGTCTGTGAGGTGTGTGGTGTGTTCTCCCCGTGTTTCTCCTGCTGTGCTCTGGACCACAACCCAGATGGGTATGAAGCACTAACAGAAGATAAATGAATGAATGTGTTGTGTTTCTGTGTTGTCTGGTGTGTAATTCCTGCTGATTTGTGGTAATCAGGCATTAGTCCAATAATTAATTCATTCATTCATTGTCTGTAACCCCTTATCCAGTTCAGGACAGCGGTGGGTCTGGAGCCTACCCGTAATCACTGGATGCAAGGCAGGAGGGAACACACCCTGGAGGTGGCGCCAGTCCTTCACAGGGCAACTTGGACCAAAAAGTCAAAAGAAATTCACCCTGAACTGGAAACTGTTTGTTGGCATGAGCTCTTTTTTCTCATTGGAGTTGTTCCTGGCCTTTATTCGAACACAAAGCAATGAAGCTCTTGGACGTGAGGCTGCTGTCATGCTGAAAATCAGGGGGAGGTCTCCAGAGACCACAGAGAGAAACATGAGGCAGTTTATGTCTCAGGAGGAAAACCCTGCCGATGAAGACCTGCCCACAGGAGCAGCCGGGCCATATGTCGCCCCCTGTTATTGTCTTTGATTGCATCATGGACACAAACGTATTCCCCAAGCAGTTGGAGTGTTGTTTAGGGAGGGTATTCTCTGGGCTGGGCTTGGTGTAGAGTCAGAGGCAGGTTTAATGTTCACCGTATCAGTGTGTATCAAATGAACTGTGATTTATTAAGATTTATTATCACATGCCACATTTGCTGGCTTTAGATTATTCTGAGGAAAACTGAGAGGACATCATTTACACAGAGCACTTCTGCACAGTGTCAGACTCAAATACTGTTTATTTACTAAATGAATATATTGTAAAATCCAGAAACATATTCTGAGGCCTTTGTAAATTGAAATGTGTTGTATATTATCTTTAGTTTTGCTAAAATTAAAGGAAATGATTAGAAATGGTGTTTAAAGAAGCACTGTGGAAGACTGTGGGCGACGGCGTTCACCACAACATGAGGATGATGGTCTTCTGGTGTTGTTATGAGGACTGAAGGCTTCAAACTCATCAAACGACAAAATATAAGTATTATTTATCATTTCAAGGTTTATTTATTGTCTCCGTTTCAGTTTAGCGAAGACAGCTTTGCTCCACTGAGGCAGGCATTTACACAGTCGTTCCCAGTGGCACTAATTAACCTGACAATTTCACATCTCCCTTTCTTTCTCTCTCTCTCTCTCTCTCTCTCTCTCTCTCTCTCTCACACACACACACACACACACACACAGTCCAGACAAACACTGTCTGACGCAAGCTCTGCTCTTAAGGCCACGCTTGTTATTTTCCATCCCTCCAGGCCCGGTGAGGTGAGTATTACCAAAGGGACCTGAAGGAGTTAAACACAGAACAGTTTGCAAACTTCAGACCTTCTTTAACAACAAACCTCTGCAGCACTGAGCTCTGGGTTCAGTCTGAGGTCATTAAACCTGGGCACTGACCGGAGGAGAATGGGGAGAATAGTGTGGACGCTGTAGCTGGCCACTGATGAATACATTTCCTGGGATTTAACACGAATGTGAAATAACCATTGAATACATTAATAAACACCGTGCTTATTCTTGTCATAAACAGTGTGGAGCAAGACATATCCATGGCCACAAGAGGGCTCCAAACGCTTAAGAAAACGGCGCTGAAACACACGCCCCCTGCAGGGATTAGAGGATATTCAACAGGATTTTTCACTGTGGACCCAGTAAACACACAACACTCTCTGAACGCTCTCACCGCTGAACGGTCCCACTTCAGGAAGCATTCTTAGAATTTAGTTCAGTTATTGGAATTGATGGCATATTTCTATCCAGAAAATACTGAGGAAGATATGATGGAATGAGTTCAATTAAAACCACGGTGTGTGTGGTGTGGCTCGTTTTAAGCCTGAAACTGAGATATGAAGATCACTAATGAAAAATATTCCACATAAATCTGATCCCTACGTTTTCAAATCCAGTGTTTGACCCGTCGACTGTTCACTGAGGGGCTCTGCTTTAAGACTCAATCTCCAAACCTCTTCTCTATCACTGGGTTTAGGAGAATAATTGTACATTATAGATTAATAGTTTAAAGTGCTAAAAAGACCACAAACGTCTCCAACCATGGCAGATAATTTAGTTATCTCTGTTCTTGAGAGGTTTCTGACTGCACGTGACCTCGTTTTATTTCTATAAACTGACAGAATTTAAGCTCCAGGCAGAGGCTACATGTTAGCGAACATTTAGCTTCAAAACTCCAGTGCACAGGTTTTCAGCTTAATAAAACTTTCTGACTTTAGAGAGTCACACAGAGCTGTCTGTGAAAGAATCCTGCTTTTTGGGATTCATTCCATTCTTCAAGATATGGTCATTACTGTAAAAAACCATGGCCACCATCTTTCTTCTCATTAGTTCATCTTTAAACATTTAGCAGCGGCTGTGACAGTGGAAAGAGGGATAAGAATATTCCTCAGAGTCGTCCTGAATTATTCAGCAGCTCATTAGGGCCCAGAGCTGATTAACTGTGATACATTTTTATAGATCTATGCTTCCAGAACCTTCTTTGTATATTAATGGATCACTGGAAATACTGTGTCAGGCTGAAAGAAGCAAGCTGAACTGAACGGTCTGTTCTGTTCTGACGTGGTCAGTATGTAACCATTCTGAGACGATGTCAGAGTGCGGCTTGGTCAGATGCCGAATGAGCTGTAGTTCCAGTGTAATTCCAGACTGTGATTATGAATGTACAGTTTACAAACAGAACTGGTCAGAAACTAAGCAGAAACAAGTGAGTGGGTTTTTCACTGAAAGCACATCATTTACACTGAACTACTGACCAATGTTTGGGTTATGACCCTAATAATACACACCTCACTATTATTATATACTAACATATGACAGCGACGTTTCATTTATGGGAAAATGCAATTTGTTATCACTGTAATATCACCAGGGCGCCACGGTGGTGCAGCAGGTAGTGTCGGAGTCACACAGCTCCAGGGGCCTGGAGGTTGTGGGTTCGATTCCCGCTCCGGGTGCCTGTCTGTGAGGAGTGTGGTGTGTTCTCCCTGTGTCTGCGTGGGTTTCCTCCGGGTGACTGTCTGTGAGGAGTGTGGTGTGTTCTCCCTGTGTCTGCGTGGGTTTCCTCCGGGTGACTGTCTGTGAGGAGTGTTCTCTCTGTGTCTGTGTGGGTTTCCTCCGGGTGACTGTCTGTGAGGAGTGTGGTGTTCTCTCTGTGTCTGCATGGGTTTCCTCTGGGTGCCCCGTTATCCTCCCACAGTCCAAAAACACACGTTGGTAGGTGGATTGATGACTCAAAAGTGTCCGTAGGTGTGAGTGAATGTGAGTGTGTGTGTGTTGCCCTGTGAAGGACTGGCGCCCCCTCCAGGGTGTATTCCCGCCTTGCGCCTAATGATTCCAGGTAGACTCTGGACCCACCGCGACCCTGAACTGGATAAGGGTTACAGATAATGAATGATATATGAATGTAATATCACCATATTATTATATATTTACCTTTACATTTAGGTCATTTTCAGAGCAGCTTAGAAAAGCGTTTCGCTGTTTATTCAGAAAATACCTGGAACAATGTTGTATCAGTGAGAATCCAATGTGGAGTCCGAGAGTCACATTCTACACTTTGTTTGAACATCAGATAAACGTACATTCTTACTTTCCGCATGGAATTCTTGAATTTCCATCTGTCCGTCTATCGAAATAAAGAGGAACCAACAAATTCTTTTTTCAAACACACAGCCTTTTAGTCGGCCTTAACCCTGGCCTTTTCTGATAATGCACCGGCGAGACTACAACATACGAAAAACAGACAGGGTCTCATTTAGGTATTTTAAATCATTTATTTGCTCTCAACATTACACACTTTCCAGGTTTCCCCTTCGATCAGAGACATTCAACACAGTCTAACAGACTCTGGTGGCTTCGACATCGCCCCCCACAGGGCTGTATGAACACACACTGTGAAAGAAACCCCCCCCCATTCTCCCCATCAGCCTCAGCTCCAACAGTGACACCACTTCCTTTTTCCATCATCGGCCCCAGCGAGAGAACAACAACGACTGGGGCAGGTGAAAAATAAGATATAAATAAACTACTGCATAAATTTTCATACATTTCTTTGCAAAAATAAGACAGAAAACAACAATAAAATTATATAATGTTTTTCTGATCATTTTCAAAGGTTACCTGGCGACGTCGGTTCAGTGCGTCCAAGCGGGCGTAAAGCAACGTTAAAGGCCCAAACGTTCAACCTGCACAAGATTGAACAAACACTTATTTGGCAATGGATTTTTTTTTGTTGCAGCCATAGATCATGATGCGATACACTGGTTTCTGCACACGCACACACACGCAGCCACGACACCCAGTATAAGACGCCTGGACTCCTGAGCGACATGGCACGGCATCTACCACATTATATCCGCTAGTCAGTGTCCAGTCTCACCACATGTGTGTGGTTCAGTGTGAGAGAAAACACCAGGGGCCCGTTCTATTCTCCGTGAGGTTTATTTCTAGTTCAGTTCCAGATCCACATCCTTCCAGAAGAGTCGCTGTGGATCATCTTCTCTCCATCAAAGGATACGTTCTTCCATCAAAGTGCTTTGTTCAAACCGGACCTGTCCTTCAGAGGAACTGTGACAACGGAGGGAGGGAGTGCTTCATCAGTGGTCCCTTGTAGGTGATGGACACACAACTGTGGTGAGTAGAAACACAACCTTCTGCCACTGGACCACAGCGAGTTGCTCAACTTCCAAGTCAACCATCTTCTTGATTGTCAGTGAAAACATTCCTCTGGTCGTTTCTGTCTGGGTGATTACTGCAGACATGACAAGCTCGACAACTGTACGCCAACATAAATATAATACATCTTTAAATAGAATCTGAATCTTTCCTCTCAGAGGCGACGAGACACAGAGCAGTGGAGCAGTGAGTGGAGGCAGAGAAGCTGGTCTGTGCTACGATGTGATGAACAGGTCACACTATAAACAACAGTCTCTCAGCCTGCCACCGAACACACCACAGTTTAACAGAAAGGCACGAGGTGGAGGAGAAAGGACAGTGAGAGAGAGAGAAAATGAGGTGCAAAATGAAAGGAGTGGACAGGAGGAACAGAAGGAGCTGTGGTTTCTTTCTGCTCTGCTTCCACTGAACTTCACAACTTCTCCATGTCAATACTGTACAGGTTTGTTTGGTGAGCGGAGATGAAGTCCATGTTACAATTCGCTTTTCACACTTCCACAGGCGCAGCCGTCAAGTCCGTGTGCTCCATCAGAGGGCAGTCTGTGTGCAGCTCTGAGGCCTCAGCTACCGCATCGCTAGTGTCCATGCTACAGTCTGAGGAGTCGCTGTCGCTGTGGTCCATGCGCTCCCCTGTTTTGTCCTGAGAGGGCGCTGTGAGCCCTGAGGGAGGCTGTGGACTCCGAGGGGGGTCAGAGCCCACTGCTACTTTAGCCTGTCGGATGCAGTTGAGCCACTGCTGCTTGTTGAAGGCGTCGCTGGCTTGGAGTGAGTGTGCGTGGAGCTGCCCGCTGCTGCGGAACGTCACCCTGAAGAAGTTCTTGGCTGCAGGAAGAGAACGAATGCAGTGCTTGTGTGAGGTTTGCATGTATTTATTTTTGAAAAGCACATTTTCTGTTGTCAATGAGACTACGTTAAGGCTGAAGGGACCCATCAGATTTTTTGCTTTAATGTGGCTGTGTGGACAATTTTTCATATTAGATCTGAGTCACTTTCACATGTGCTCCTCAGATTTGTGGCTGTGCAACATGAATGTGAAACGGTTAGATCAGATTTAATGCGTCTTTTTGCCTGTAGATGTGTTTAGTGCTGTTACCTCCAGCACCGGCAAAACAACAACGGAGGAGAGGCTCTGGCTACATCACAAATAGCACCATGTTCCCTACATAGTGCACTTCCTAAAACTACTACTACACACAGACAGGGCGCTACTTTGACTGGAAGATGTGACATTTTTAGACAAATAGGGTTTAGAATTCAAAAAGCAGCACCCTACGCTGAAGGTTGTTTTTTTTTTTTTTACCTACACTGTGCACTACGTAGGGTGGAGGGAGACATTTGGGATTAATCTCATGGTGCAGCAATAAAAGCCTCGTTTTTCTTCTTCTCCGTCTGATTGTTTCCAGTCAACGACCTGTTTGTGATCCTCTCGAGCAAAATGCACTGCACATCATCTACTATTGTGTCCGTTTTTCAAATTTTAATGCCACGTGTCGTCTCACAAACAAAGATTTTTTGGTTGGTGACAGCGGCAACGTTCATAAATACAGTGGAACCTCTACTAATGAACGCCTATATTAACAAACTTTCCAAGATACGAACCACGACTCTAGAAATGCACCCGAGGCCACTGACCCCAATAGGAGAGTCTCACAGCGCCCAGACTTGAGTGAGCTTTTAAGATTAGGACATTGTGGCTTTAGCAATTTAGCATTAGTGTAAATAGCAGACATCGAAATTCGTGCTAAGTTAAGCCGTATCTACGCTTCGTCTCCCCACATTCACCGCCTACTCTCCGTTATTCCCCCCCCCCACCACCTCCCGTCATACAGCCAGTGCCTGTGTTACTCCTCCAGCCAGTCGTCACGTCTTCAAGGTAGCGATGTGTAACCACTTACAATTTTATTGTTTCTCTTTTATTACTGTTTCCACTGTATTTCTCTTTTATTTTTAGTAACACTACATGTATTTTTTTACTAATTTGAGTGTTGTAAACATATATCACTGCAAATAGGGTGACTTTCGGGGTGGGGGCTGGAACGCATGAATTACTTTTCCATTATTTTAAATGGGGAAAATTGACTCGAGAAACGAACTTTTCCACTTACGAACTGGGTCACGGAACGGATCAAGTTCGTAGGTAGAGGTTCCACTGTATATCCATGTGCACATGTGGCCGCTTCAGGGACAGATTTGTTCACATTATAGACAGATACAGGACACTTACATTTACGGATGTGAACTGTAAAAATGACCAAATCTGATCTGATGAACGAGGCTGGTAATGAGAACGTAGTCGTAACTTTATAAACAGCGTTGGACAGAAGGTAAAGAGCGAATGGGGATGCAGCAGGGGATACTCACTCCTCTCTGTGTTGCTGAACGCTCCCCTTATAGACCCTCCGAGGCGAATCTCTCCGTCCTGCAAGTCCTCCCACTCCAGGTCCCGCACGGGAATGGGCTGCCTGTAGAGCTGGTACCAGAGCTGCTCGTTGTGTGTGATGGCCCGCGTGATCACCAAAACGTCCTGGAACAGGAACACGTGAAGCTTCTGCAGACAGACGGAGAACAGGGAGAGGGAGGGATGTTAGTGAAGGGCAGTGACTGCCTCTTTAACATTTTTGGGCAAGAAACAAAGGACATATTACAAGCAGAAAACTTACAATAACGAGTTAATTCACAAACGCTTTGGTTATTTCTCATCAGCAAACATTCCTTGGGATTAATGCAGGTGCTTTAAGAGTCTCTCAGAGAGAAGCATGGCTGTAGTCCTGGCATCGTCCACTGCAGGCTGCTTCATGAATACTTAAAAGGGATGTTATGTAATATGTGAGTTATCGTCGAAGCAACGTAGAGGGTGATCCGTCTGCTCTGAATATTTCCGTTTTGATAAATACACTTCAGGTTATTTCTGCACACATCCTTGAGCCTAACACATGCTGGATTTAGAAAGCAGCTGTGACGCTTGACCATGAGGTGGCTGTGGATGTGTTTGAGTGTTTGAGCGTGTTTAGTTAAAGGTGTATGTGTTTAAGGGTGACCCAGCCTGGCCTCTTCAACCTCAGATTTGGTCCAGCCCCGTTTAAAGATGGACTACTAAAGCATCCGGGCAGAGAGAAGTCTTCCTTGTGACTGAGACACTCAAGTGACACTCAGCTTCGCCCCAAAAACCGAGAGAGATCTGAGCGAGGTGATACAGGTACAGCTCTGTTCAACTACAGCCAAATAATCAATAATCAATGTAGAGAACTAATAAACTCTAATGACTCTAAACAATTAGAAAAAGTGTTCTGTGCCACGATGAGAGGGAAGGAGACACAGAGGTGGAAGCCTATGCCGAGACAGAAGCTAATGTTCCAGTCAGACCTGCTGCTGTTGGAGTGAAACGCCCATCGGTGACCAGTCAACAACCGCTCGAATGACACCAAGTCTTCAGTTTTATCCCCAGCGTCATCTGTCCATCACTCATTTCTCTCAAATAACATTTTTAAACATGCTGCGTTATGATTTAACCACAGTTTCTGAGCAAGCTTCAAAGAGAAATCTGGTCTCTGCTGTCTGAGTGTGTGTGTGTGTGTGTGTGTGTGATTCTCCTCCTCTGTGAGACATGAAAGGCACGGTTGCTTTGTCTGCTCTGACTGCACTTGATTAACAGCTTGTGAGAGGAGAGCTGCTGCTTTAATAAATCAAACAATTCACGTCACAATATTTGGTTCATAATACCGCAGGACAGTGCTAAACCCGTCACGTGGCTCCAGTGTGATTACCGCGCTCGTGTAAAACCTTTTATTTGCGCTTGGCTACGATGGCAGGCTTCTTCAGAAACAGGACAGAGATCCTTTGTGTGAAACGTTCAGTCGAACACAGTGCAGACGCTGGAAACGCTCCAAACACAAATCAGATTTGGCCGTGAACGAGGGGGAGACGGGGCTATGAGCAGCATAAGCCCTGGTCACGTTCCCTGTGAGTTCAGGTCGTCCTGCGTGAGCTGAACTCGGCCGTTTCTCAGAGGGACATCTTTGTGTGAGACGAGAGCAGACGGGTTCACCCTCAGATGTAACTTTATAGCTTTAACCTCGGATGCTGTTTCCCTCCTCGGCTCGAACTCACGGCTCTTTACGGAACGCTGTAAACTTGGAGGAATGCTCCTAAGCCTTTGGAGTTCTTATTCGTCTTAATCTGTGACAGAGGCCATAGATCAAACTCTTCTGTATAATCTCTCCTGCTCCGTCGCTGTGCTGTGGTTCTCGCAGAATGTTGAAGGCAAAGAATGTTTGTAGCCCTTAAGGTTTATTTTGGCCGTTTGTGGACACTGTTTCTTTATACGATAAAAAACAACGAAGCAGCACAGTTCCCGTCCCATCCCACATTTACTCTTCTGGGGGTTTTTAAATCACATTTAAATTATAATAAAAACAAAGCAGAACACATCTCACAAACCCTGCACCTTCAACAGAGATCGGTTTATTGAAGACAGGGACAGGAGAGAGTCCACAAGGGCAGGACATCGGTGTCACCTCAAGCCTCACACTGCTCTAGGAATTGCCCCCAGGGTTTTTACTCTACACAGGACCTCAGTTTTTTGCCTCATCTGAAGTACGGCGCTGTTAGTTCATCACTGTTTCCCACTGACTGCACCCAGGCGCTGAGATCTAAACAAACCACAGGGACAGCGCCCCCTGTTGGACCCACAAACACCACTTCAAGCACCACCCAAGGTTTCCCACGAGGAAGAGGAAGAGGAGGAGGACCTCACCCATCCTAATAGTGACCCAGATCTGCTGAGCTTCAGTGGATCTGCAGATTCTGAAGTTCAGGGGCTACTGCTGCTTCTACACTACCCACAGAATGTGAAAGACAGCTGAGGTCCTGGTTTTGTTGCCCTCCAGCTCAGTTACAGTTCAAAAAGTGTGTACGACCCTGTGTGGCCGTGTGTACAGTACTCACTGCTCCTCTGTTGTTCTTCAGCTCTCCGTGGCAGCTGAGAATGCGTGAGCTGTCGATCAGCATGTCTCTCTGGCTCTCCTCCAGGTAGAGCAGGCGCTCTTTATAGTAGCGGCACTCCGACTCGCCCGTCTGGGTGTTAATCTCGGCCACAATGCTCTGGATCATGTTGATCTGAGAGGGAGGGCAACAGAAAAGTTAAAGAACCCATAAACCTCTTACTGGTAAAGGCACTCTATACACATGGTTTACACACGTTCATCAATACAGATCAATACATGACCTTCACACCAGCTAATGTTAATGACCCTATGATTATATTGATCTGCCCCTGCAACAACTTAACCATTAACACCAGCAGTTTAAATATAGAGAACATTATATAATGAAGTGTGAGAAAATACTTTAAAGGTGCACTAAGCAGTTTCAGTGCAGGGCCTGTTTATGTTGTTGTAGCTGACCTACCCACCCAACAGAGGTCACACATCTGGATTCCAGTCCAGATTGAAGACATGCGACCTCTAGTGGCCAAGTAGATCAACAACAACAAGCACTCAGGTCCAGAAAGGTCCAGAACGCACTTTTCCTGATGCAGACAGAGAGAGAGAGAGAGAGAGAGAGAGAGAGAGAGAGAGACAGACACAAAGAGAGAGAGACAGAGCACGAGACAGATACACAGAGAGAGAGACACAGACAGAGAGAGAGAGAGAGAGAGAGAGCGAGCAAGACAGACAGAGAGAGAGAGAGAGACAGAGAGAGAGAGAGACAGGGGGTAGGGTGGGGGGTTGTTTTTGTGGTTCTACTAACTGCTTCGTCCAGGTGTTGGCGGTCCGGGTGGTCGTTGGGCGTGTGTTTGAGGATCTCCCGCAGCAGCAGCGGGTATTTGACCAATCGGCTGCGAGGGATGTCCAGAAAGTTCCACAGGTCCAGTTTGCGACTGAAGGGGGACTCGAGGCAGCGCTGAAGGAAGTCATGAACGCGGTGGTCCTGCTTCTTATGGTCCAGCAGGGCTTTGGCTGCCACCTGGTTACTGCAGTAGCTGTTGTAGGAGTCCAGACAGGGCAACTGCAAGAAGAACGACACCAAAAGATAAGTCCATTTTATTTCTGATTCAGACACGGAATGTGTTCTCACAGTGGGGCTCATTTACAGGACAGGGATGTGAAAGGATCACTCAGCTGCATCTGTAACAGATCGTCATTCTCCAAAGTAAAACCCTGTATCTCCGTGTTTGTGGGGGTTTAGTTACTGCATCATTTGAACACAGCAGCTGTCCTTCACTGTGTGAAAACTTAATGAAGAATGGACCAATAGAAACACTCCTACATTAATAACATCTTTTTACACTGACTTCCACTCAGGGTTTTTTTTCTCCTGAAACACTACTGATTCAGAGATGTTTTCCTTTGGACACACCACACGTTCTTTTAAAGATACACGGCTTTCACACCGTGTGCCTGTAGACGACTGGACTGTCGCCGAGTTTGATGTCGACAGCCCTCAGAAACCTGCAGCTACACCTTTCCCCTCCATAAGCCCAGGCCTGCCTCTCTCAGAACTCTGAAGAATGCTACAGGACTCGTGTCAGCAGGCAACAGCCACAGCCCTGCACCCAGGAGCAGCTGTGCATTCCTCCTGCAGGTCGAGGAGGAGGAGGATGCTGTCAGAGAAACTATTCACGGCAGTGAGTGATGGAGACGTGCTCTGGGGAGGAAGGGCTCCGATAGGCCGTTTTCTCTATAAGATCAGAACCAGAAACCCTTTTCCACATTTGTAAATGGCCGCCGTCTTGTTTTGCTGCCCTGGATTACGCCTCAGGGAAAGAGCGGAGCTAAACATGTACGGACCGAGGGGAGGAACGTTCTGAAAAGGTACACGCTTCATCAAACCCTTTAAGATTTAAGAGAAGATAAGATAAGACCAGGTAAGACCAGGCGAGTGTATAGTGTTTAGAGCATATTTCTTACACACAGGTGGTTCAAATGCTTTACGACATCCAAAGAAACAATGAAACGCAATCAAGGATTAGTTTTACCAAAATAAAAGTGATTTAAAAACTATTTAAATAGTGTAATAATGGTAAAGACTTCGGTAAAATTAATCAAAAATATATCAGTAAAAGCATTAGAACATTTCCGTAGATCTGGCACCTCACAGAGGCCTTTGAACAGACACAGTCCACAGAGTCAAATGTACTCTCTTTGTTTTTGGGCCGTTCTTGGGCCGTTCTTGGTCCAGTTTGGACACATCATTCAATGTCTTTTTTAAATTATTTTCTATGTTGTAAATTAATGTGGAAGACATTAAAACTATGAAGGAACACAGATGGAATTATGTCATTAAAAATGTTTTTGAATGGTAGTGTAGCTACAATTAAATTAATAAAATAATACACAATAAATTAAAAAACACACTATAGAAGTGACGCAAGAGCGAATGCACTATTACAGAGAACATACAGTGAACAGTATTTTAAACTGAGCTATAAATATGACGTATATTACTTCAATTAAAAAGGATTTGGCTACAGAAGTGCTATTAAACATAAAAAACAAGAGTAAATTACATTTTCAACAACAGCATCAGTACGATTCACACTGATGAAGGCATGAGCTGTTCAAATGGTCAATAACTAGATCATTACTAAGAGACGCAGTAACACAGGGCTCAGTCCAGATGAGAAATAAAGAGAAAGGGTCCTAATGAGTGCATATAAACGTACTGATTAAGGCTGTAGTTCAGCACAGATCAGTCGGCAGGGGATGGGGAGACTTTATAAAACCTTCAGAATGTGTGAACTCAAGCCTTTAACCATCTGAACTTTCTGGCTCTGAAACCTGACCAAAGCAAGTTGGAGAAGTGATGAGACTCCCCCCGTCCCTCCTCCTTCTCCACATCCCGCTGCTTCTTCGAGGTGAAGCGCTATTGTGAAATGTTTATGAGGGTTATGTAACCTCCACTTGATGGATCTGCTCAGAGCAAAGGTTCGCTGGAAGAACCTCCTCTCGCAGGGATGAGGGCTGAAGTAAACACTCTGAGGAGGACCCAGTGTCCTGTCCTGTCCTCGGCATTGTTCCTCCACGCTGCCTTTAGGGTAAACAGGAAAAGACGTGCAGGGGAGCACCGTCTCTCCTTCAATAACAACTCGCCGAAGACATGGGCACCTTCCTGGAGTTCGGTCCACGACGATGAGAAGCAGAAGGGGCTGTGGAATAAGGGCTGCGTCTCCGGGTTCAACACCAAAGAGAAGGATTTTCTTGTAAAGGGCTGATGGATGGACTGATATCACTGAGGTCAGTGTGTGTCACCTTCAGCACGTGGTGATGTATAGCAGCTTCTTCTAGTCCACAGCATCACAAAACCACTAGGGCCATGTTCACTGGGTCAGATACAACTCAGGCTCCAGGCAAAGGCCAAAGGGTCAGACAGCTAAGAGCTGATGGACTTGATTTTCAGTGACCTCTCTCTTAAAAGGAGCCCACACACACCACCACCTCGTAAAATCATAAAAGAGCTGAGAGAGAGAGAGAGAGAGAGAGACAAAGAGAGAGACAGAGAGAGACAGAGAAAGACAAAGAAAGAGAGACAGAGAAAGAGAGAGAGAGACAGAGAGAGAGAGAGAGAGAGAGAGACAATCTCTGATTGCGATGTTCCTGATGAACTCTACAACTTTTAATTCTAATTGTTTTCTGCAAATGAAGGTCCTGGGCTGAGAGTATAACCAAGACCAAGTAGATCTGGCTTTAACTCTTGAGCGCTGAGTGTAGACCCTGGACAGTCATGTCCACAACACAAGTGTCCATCCAGGGTGTGTTCCTGCCCTGTACCCAGGCTCCGAATAGGCTCCGAACCCACTGCCGCCCTGAACTGGATAAGGGTTACAGACAATGAATGAATGAATGAATGAACTGTTCATCTGTCTGCACTAGTAACTAACGACGGAGTCCGTTTTATTTACGACTAATGCACTGCTTATTCCAATCTCTGATATTCCAGGAGTGATTTCATGACTTGGAGGAGATCGCCCTACATTTCTTGATGGAGTGCTTGGAGAATGGTCACATAAACACAGGAAGAGTGCTCCATTAAAGAAAACATCCAGCCCAGAGCAGCCTGAAAAGCTTTGCCTTCAAAACACTGCTGCTCTGCCGTGCATCTTCTGGACTAAAAACAAACCATGTAAACAAACCACGGAAAAAAGAAAAAAGTGGAGGCAGAGAGCTCGTTGTTTAAGAGCCAGAACCAGAGCGTGGGGCGGGGAGTGAAAGGCCAGTGGGTTGGTGCTGCAGCGCCCACAAATGCAAACAAAGCCCCACCACCGCCATGAACAGGAACATTCGACAGGACAGAGCTGTTAAGTGAGATTAATAGAGCTGTGTTCTGAAAGGAGAGAGCACCCCCCGACTCTCATCTTTTTAACCCCACACAGAGAGGAGGGCTTGTTTGGAAAAGCCCTTATCAGCAGCTTTTTAAGTTCCTGGTTAAAGGACATCAGAGGGTTGTAATGCGTGGACGTTCAGGACGATATGTAAACTGACATCAATCTCCTGGCGGGTTTGGCTCTGTTACACACTCGGACACTGCTGATGTGTGCTCCGGATTCCTACTGACCCCTTGATAACGCTGCATGAACAAGCACAAGAGCTGAAACATCCGCACCACGTCTGTCCCGTCCTCCCACACTCTCAGCTCCGGGAGACGGTCCTGCTCCCCCTCATCAGCACCGAGTCAAAACCTCCATGCTGGCTGTACCAAGGCCCACTGTGGGCTGTTCGAAACGTGTGGGAGGTAAATAGACGGGGGGATGATAGGAGTGTGTGTGTGTGTGAGAGAGAGAGAGAGAGAGAGAGTGTGTGTATGTGTGTGTGCAAGTCCTTTTGTGAAGAATTCCCCACATTTTAAAGTAACACTTCGAAGTTTCATCATTGTTTACATCACTCGAGTTGTTGGGGAGGAGCTTAAAGAGCCATGGTTGTGAGTTTCCGACACTTTCCAGTGGTTATTGATGTATAAAAACTGTCAACCTCTCTCCATTTTCATACATAACTAAGGAGTAAATAAAGGACTGCGAGTCTGATTTGTTGACACACTGCTTCTTTGAAACGTGTCTTACCCAGTTCACTAAAATGTGGCCCACGTGGTCCGTGGATCCGTCTGGTTTCCTGGCCTCTCGGAGTCGACTGAGCAGGTCTGCAGAGACAGAAAGAGACACACAAAAAGAGAAGCTCACACACTCTGAGAAACTCACAGGCCGCTCTAAAAGTAACACAACACATGTCTTTAACTAAAGCCATGTAGCACTCTCCAAACAGAAGGGCCGACGCTCACCTTCGTGCAGTGGGATGAGGGAGTCCAGGGTGCCGAATATCTGGTTGAGCTCGTGCTCGGTCATTATGGACAGCTTCAACATGGGGTCATGGTACGCCTGCGGTGACATCACACAGATATAAGATTCACGACCCAGAAAAACCTCTTCAACTGAGGGTCAGCTTTGACCTCAAAAAAACAGAGTGAGGAACGCTGAGGAAAAAACTCTTAGTTTGTTTTACAGCCGTTTCCAAGGGAACTAACTATATGCTTCAGTATATCAGAGTCAGACAAACGTGTGTAAGGGTCTCCTCTCATGTGCCACACGGCCCCCTGCGGGGAATCGGAGGGTAATCGGAGCCAGGCTTTCCACAGGAGGGGTTAAAACTGGGTGTTTACACGGCGCGGGAAGTACGACAGAGTTTTAGGGCCATGGTACTGAATAATAATAATAATCTGAGAATAATTCTGAGAAAAAAGTGAGAATATCTATTATAATATTTAGACAGAGAGAGTTCCAGTGTAACGGGAAAAGCTTACCTTCTTGGCCAGTTTAAGGTCCTCAATCAGGTCCTGCTCACCCTGAGACAGCTCAAAAATGGCCTATAAAGGGGGGGTGAGGGGGGGAGAGAGAGAGAGAGAGAGAGAGAGAGAGAGAGAGAGAGAGAGATTTAATTTCAGATTTAAAGTCAAAATCAAAAATATTTTACTGAATTTCCAAGTGAGTTACTTAAAGCAACACTAGGTAAGGTCTGGTATTTTTGCTCCTGGGCTCCCCCTGCAGTTAAGGATAATTCACTTTTACAGCACTGCCCTGAAATTGAGAGGGAGAAGATGGTTCTTTCCCAACCACCTTTATAAGTTACATAGTGCAGTTTCTGCAGTGCTGAGTCCAGAGTTCTGTTCTTCCTGTTACAGCTCAGTGGAGCATCACAATGATTTTGAAGCTGTAATTTCTGGTCAAAATCCTACCTAGTGTTGCTTTAAGATACATGTGCATTGTGACATGACAAACGTATATAAGCATCCTTAACTTCAATGCAACCCAGTGCTTTTCACACAAACACCACGAGAATTTCTGACAAATCCACGCCTTCATCCACAGCGAGAACCAACACTACAGCAGTCACTCTTTAGCTGAGGGGAGCACAACTGAACTGAGCTTACAGTCCTCTCTATAATCTCTCAGTTCTGCCCTTTCAGAGCGACCCTCTACAGGACCCTAGTGGGACCCTCCGTCCCACCTCTCAGGCACTCTGTATGTCCCCACTAACAGCTGCTCTCTGTTATCCACACCATGTCCCGGAGCCTTTGAAGTCTGTGTGGCTGCAGAGACAGAGAAACTTAATGTGGGAGATCAGGGGGAGGCCGTGTTTCACACAGGGATCACTAATTTTTTACAAGCGGAAAACCAGTGGCCAGCACTTGGACGTCTACCGCTGCCTGACTGAAAAACGAGGGAGCAATGAGGGAAGCCCATCCCCCTCCACCCCTCCGTCAGATGCTCTCCATGTGAACTCGCTTGTACAGAGATTACAGAACCGGAGCCGAGGTGAGGGCCAGCATCTGCCTCCCAGTTACACACAGGACACCGCCTGTTTCTCCAGAGGAAAGTTCAGAAAATTAATTTAGTTAAATAATCTACAGACAAAATAACATCCATCACAGAGTTCTGATCCAGTTCTCTCTGAACACTCACTATCATCAGATAAATCCGCTCGGGGAAGCGACGTAAAACAACCCACGTTACAAAAATGTTCTGCAGTTTTACATTTCCACCAGAGAGGTCGCCATTTCCCTAAACTCACCAATGCTCTAAAGGAAAATATTTAATTCACCGCCGCCAGGCGTCTCCTTTGTGACGAGAAGCAGAACGATTCCTGAGAAATAAAGTTGTGTTTTGCAGCAGATTAAAGGAGTAGATTTATAACCCAAAGTATAAACAGCAGAATAAACAGCTGTGAAATAATCAGCACTAAAATCACCAGCGTCTCAAACGTACACATCACATCCTGTGGTCACAAGCACAAACAGATACACAGTGATTACAAAGAAAAATATCAAGCAGAGGAGTGTTAGTGATAGTCAAACAAGTGTTAGTGATTAACCCCTTCACACCGGGGGCAAAAACCCCTCACACCGTGCCAGGGCCCCCTCATACCAGGGGCAAAGACCCTCTCACACCGAGCCAGGACCCCTTTCACACTGGGGGCAAAGACCCTCTCACACCGGGCCAGGACCCCCTCACACCGGGCCAGGGCCCCCTTCACACTGGGCCAGGGCCCCCTTCACACCGGGCCAGGGCCCCCTTCACACTGGGCCAGGGCCCCCTTCACACTGGGCCAGGGCCCCCTTCACACCGGGGGCAAAGACCCCTCACACCGGGCCAGGACCCCCTCACACCGGGGGCAAAGACCCCTCACACCGGGCCAGGACCCCCTCACACAGGGGGCAAAGACCCCTCACACCGGGCCAGGACCCCCTCACACCAGGCCAGAGCCCGCTTTACACCAGGGGCAAAGACCCCTCACACCGGGCCAGGACCCCCTCACACCGGGCCAGGACTAACCGCTGAATCTTCACTGCGTCCTCTTACCTCCTGCCTTTTGATCTCTTTGGAGGACAGCATCTGTCCCAGGCCGACGTCGAAGGTTTCGCTCCAGAGTTTGCTGTCTCGCCGCTTGGTGATGGCCGGCGGTGCTTGTCTGCTCCATGGCCGAGGAGGAAGGATCTCAGCCCTGCTCTCACTGCGGAAACTGATGGAGCGCTGGAGGACAAGACAAACACACAACAGTTCGACCATTAGGATCACGAATCAGTTTCAGTGATAAAATGCAAAGCATCATGAACTCTTTAGTATAAATCTTTTATTCTGGGGCAAGTACACGGACACATACCAGAACAGAACAGACGTAAAGCATTATGTAATCTGAGTTCTGAAAAGCTTGAGAATTATATTTTGGCCGCAACTCTTCACATTGACACGTCATGAAGCGCTAATGCTAACTGACGCTAACTGAACACTTGGTTCTGTATGAGATTTATTTCCAAACGCTGAATTGAGAAGTGCGCTGAATCCTTTCACAGACGACACTGACAATGTCCCCATGCCCTGAAAAACCAATGTGGAAAAACTGTTCAGAGCAAGATCAACAAATATTAGCATCATCACTAATGCAGCTGTGTGTCCAACTGTGATAATGTAACAGACAGAAAGACAAAAGGCATTTAGGGCAGTTTAGTGAGAGCTCGGGCTGATGTTTTGGAAACTGAGCCATCGATCCAGAGCGACCCGCTCCCGGGGCAAAGCCCTGAACTGGGACAAACCTGTCTACGTTACCAGAGGGCTGTGTAGAGATTGTGGCGGCTGTAGACAGGGGACAGACTCCTGAATTGCTCCAGAATTTACGAGGGAATGAAGCACTGTGGGAACTTCCAGGTAAAGAGTTCCCACATTTCAGTAATGGGTTAAAATCTATTTTCTCTGGTTCACTTTTAAATCTATACCTACACAGATATGTTTCATAACTGAAGCCAACTGGAGCTAACGTACTAGCTTCATGTGGTCCATCAGCTATAAGCTCTTTAGTTCTGTTTCTTAATGAAGCGTCTGTGACCTGCTTTGGTCCAAACCCCACGAGCCCCACAGCAGTGTTCTCCCACTGTGTAAACAGCCCTGTTCAGAACGCCCGCTTTCAGCACCTGTTCCTTTAAATGATAATGAGCCGTTCTCTGTTCACCCCGACCCCGAGCGCACAGCAGTGAGGAGCGAGGAGCAGAAGCTCTGGTTTTTAGCCGTTTTCACTCTGTTCTCTTTCTTCTCCGTTTGTACTCAGTGCTTGTTGTGTCTGTTTTGCTGAGTTTAACCTCGTCTTTGCGCTTTAACATAAACGCAGGTCCAGCGCTGTGATTGGATAGACTCAGACGAGGGGGCGGGGCCATTCTAAAGACTCTGTATAGACATCAGAATCCAAGCTGCATCAGAATGCATTGTTTTATTCTGTTTTCTGACTGTGTGTTGGTGGTTTGCAGATCCACACATTGATGTACACATGCACTAAACAAGTAATTCATTTTATATAGTAATTTTTGATAATATGCCTCCTTTTAATCAGCACTCACATGCCTCAGTGCACAGGCTGAGGGAGGAGTATAAACATCCAGTACTCGTCAGCTACAGCACAAAAGGAAAAAAAGCTCTGAACACAAACAGGTCTCGGCCGAACGCCTGTGTTTGGGATTAAGGCCAAATCTCTGTACAGTTGATTTCTTGTCAGACTACAGCCTTATAGCCGTCTATCAACATGCAGTGCCTGCTTCCTTTGGCCCTGCAGAACAATGGCGTGAGTGAGAGGCCGGTGAGAACCAGACAGAGTGAAAACAGGGGGAAAGCCTGTGAACCGGGCAATGAATCAGGGGCCTGTGCTCCAGTCACACTCAGCACACAGAGCTGCCCACTGGCCGACAGCCCCAGCTTGGCCTCCAGACACACTAAGCCAACCTCAGGCTGTCTCATTTCCTGCCCTGGGCCTTGGACTGGCTTTTCCCAGTTCCACACATTTCCAGTTCTGTCTGTCCTTTCGTTTTCTCATCCACGCTCCCCTCTTTCTGAGCCAGATGTGCTGGGACATGTCTACCTGCCTCCCCCGGCCCTCTCACTCACACAGTAACAGCTGCTACCATGGGTCTGGCCCAAGGGCTCCACCAGAAACATAACTCACGCCTCACCAACAAGTCACAGAGATTTAAATAATCCACAATCTCCATCTTGTAAAAGTGCCGTTTCCAAAATACAGATGCTTTTCGTTCAGTTTGCTGACATCTGCAGACGCTGCGCTGAACAAATCTTCCCCTCGTCCCACCCCACACCCTCCTCTGAGCGCTCTGAATGTTTAACCGTGAGTCGAAGGTGAAGCTGATGCCTGTTTTAAGATGGAAATGACTCTGTAGATCAGTAAGTGCCCTGAATAATAAGACTGTGACTGTACATTAAAGTCCACAGAGTCTAACTCTAGAAGAAATGCCATTCCACTAACGTCCTGCAAAGTGCTGTAAAAGTAAAGGAGACACAGGGACAGTGTTGTACACCTCACAGCTGCGGCGCAGGAGACCTGAGGGTTAAGAGATGTGTGTCGTACCTGCAGCGTTTGTCCGATGCGCTTCAGTGGCGCGGCTTTGACCGGAGGGATGAGATTAGCCAGAGACGTGACCCGAGACAGAGGCTTCACGCGCTTGTGGCTTGGCTCCTGTGAACACACATCACAATATCATCAGACACTCAGTCAAAGCCCAGCATGGCCTCGACACACGTCCAGTGCTGGAACGTCTCATCGGCAAACATCAGAAACACTGACAACAGGGAGGTGACGTAACATCATAGTCGTCTGAAGTAGAGCTGCGTTGGTTAAAGTCTGATGGTCATAGCCATGCTTTACATTTTCTATGATACACATTTACACACATTAACTCTTTCTGTCTCCAGTTGCAGTGCTTTAGCAGTCATCTATAGAGCTCAACACACTCAGAGGAGAACACTACCTACCAGCTCTTTGCTCTGGTTATCACTGCGATTAGGGACTGGAGGCATGGCCAAGAGTGTGTGTGTGTGTGTGTGTGTGCTCTAAGAACACCAGCCACAAACATCTCAGGCATCATCAAGAACCAAACCCACAATCACAGGACGACAGGGGGCCAATGCTTAAAGCCACACTAGGTAAGATTAGTCATGTTTACTCCTGGGCTCACTACACTTGCAGAGTGTAATTTACTTTCGCATTACTGTCTTAAAACAGATCCTGTAAAGTTACATAGTGCAGTTTCCTCAATGCTGAGCCCAGAGTACCAACTAGAGAGGCCCTATTCTCCTTATTCCAGCTCAGTGGAGTGTCACAGTGATTCTGAAGTTGTCATTTTAAGGTAGAAATACGACATAGTGTTGCTTTAAAACTGTTGGTGTTAGAGTCTGAGAGAAAAGAATCAGCAGTGTTCCTCAAACGTCCGCACTGTGTTTTGGTTCTGCCTCCACACTAAAGACGACTGATCTTTTCAGTAAATGAAAGTTATACAGTTTCTAACAGTGAATAATGAGGAAGTGTGTCACTGAGAAGTTTCAGGAGCTGCTATAACGGGTTCTGTCGTCTTCCTTCATGAAAGAGGAGACCACAAACCACCACCACCTCAGGCACAAGCTGCATGGAATTATAAACAGAAATAGACTCTACGCAGTGGCACACGTTCTCAGAATGGCATGGGATACCTTCTGTCTTCCAGTCTCCATCGACTGCTCAGTCCCCATGACTGCGAGGCTCACAGAGAGTGACCAGCAGCTCAGAGGAGATCTGTGATAAACTGCATCACCGGTCATTCTCCTTCGGCACCGTCATCCCTCCAGCGCTGAGAGAGCCCCGTCCGGCCAAACGCTGCCAGAGCCGTGAGACGGAGAAGCGGCATTCACAGCAAGGTCACGGATTCCTATCGGGACGCAGAGGAGCCAGACACAGCACAGACGAATCAAACCGGAGAAAACACACGTCACTGAAGAGCCCTGCTGTTAATCTCAGGCAGGGAATCCCAGGCTTTCTCAGTGTCCAGAGAGCTTCTATCTGTCCCTCTGCACACCTCTCTCTCTGTCTCTCTCTCTCTCCCTCTCTCTGTGTGTGACATCACTGCAGCTAAGAGCTGTATTCAGAAAGCAAGGGCAATTCCCAGCAAAACAATCTCAGGCTGCTACGGTAACTCCACACAACTCAGTTACCCCATGATTCATCAGGTTCCTGAAGATAAAGTACATTCTACTCTCACTGTCTTGTGGCTGTTGCAGAAAGAACACGCAGCGTCCGGCCCAAGTTTAACCTTCTCCAATGAACTATTTAGGAATCTGGGTGGAATAAGATCGTGTACAAGTCGCTTCCAAACACTGACAGCACCAATACACTGCGCAGAAGCATCCCTCCCTGGCCCCGAACCATTTACATAGGGCTCTGATCGAGTGAGGAAGCCTACAGTTCCCTCCTCTTCTGGGGCAGAGGGAGTAAAGGAACAAACACTCTCTCCTCCCTGAGGGGCTCTGGAAGACAGCAGCTGACACCCAACTGCTCCCTGGGTGCTGGAGATGGCTACCCACCGCTGTAAATGGGTGTGTGTGGGGGGAACGACCAGTCCTCCAGGCCACATTTTGTAGCATTGAGGACATTTTGGTGGTCCTCACATCTTCTAATGCCTTTCTACCACTGTACAATGACAATGAAAGCACCTTTATCATGTCCATAATCAGCAGTGCGACGCTCCCTCACGCTCCCTGTTGGAGGGGGAAAGCTCAGCCTGGTCTATTATTGTTTATATCGTAATTCTGTAAACTCTGATCACTTCAGTAATCATCAAAACAACTGGTCGGTTCAGAAGGACATTCCTGATAGGGTCTGAACTTTGGTCAACTTCTAAAACGCCAACAAAGACCCTCTCTTTGAGCAGAGGGGCATTAACCACTGACTGAACTCTGTTGTGTAATGAGTTTTAAAGCATTCTCTTAAACACTTCCCTATCTCCAGGAGCACATCATTGAGCTGTGAGGATGTTATCAGACGTTGTTTTCACTCCAGCAGCACAAACTGAGGCAGCTTCAGAGCTTCCGTTACGCACGAAAAAGAGCAGATCCTACATTTCATAACGTCGAGCGGCTGTAAAATAACACACCTCTGAACTCACAGCATGCCGTGTCTCAGCAGGACGCTGTCCAGAGACGAGCTGCACATTCACAGACCTCATAGGGAACATTAATGAGTGAATATCACACTCCTCTTTAACATTACATAACCCTCTCACTAACCCATCCTCCCAGCACCAAACCCTGACCCGATGATCGGCTACAGACTCCGCCTACCACTCACCAGAAAGACCAGCACCGGCTGCTGTGATTGGCTCCTCGGCATGTGATGTATGAAACCCTCTCTGTCTGAATCCGAGTCTCAGACTGTGTTTGGAACACTGCGGTTTCAGAACGGGGACAAGTTAACACACTAACACATGCGCGCGCACACACACACACACACACACACACACACACACACTAACAAGAGTGCGTTTTCTGAGAGCCATAATCCGACCCCAGTACAGTACAATGTTAAATTGATGAAATCCAGATGTGCTGTGATGTAAATGCACTTTAATCTGAATTCTTTAAATCGGTTTCAATCAGTTTCTAAAGAGAAAACGTGAGGCGATTCCAGGGTACGACTTCCAAACCGCAGTAGATTTATAAACAGCTGGAGCCGGCCAGGTTTCATCACGAGCAGAACTTCAGGCCCGTCAGGAAAGCGTCCCCGGCTCGAGAGGATGCCCGGAGCACACAGAGCCGACTGAAGACAGAGCGCGCTCTTCAGAGAACCTGAAACATTAGCCAGGTAAATTCATTTAACCCTCGGTGCTCACTGTAAAAGTCCAGCACACAGCTGTTATTTTACACTGTGGAGAATAAGGAAACCCTTCTACTAGGGGGTGGGTGTTCCTATGTGGGTTAATGGTATCATGCTCTGGGGAAAAAGCTAATGTAAGAAGGCTTTTAGAGGCTTGATTACATCATCCCTTAGAGCTCCTCAAGATCCGTCCACGCAGCATTGTCCGAGCTCCTCTGAATACGCGAGCTCCGTTCATGTGATCTGCTTTCCAAACTTCTGAGGCACACACACAGACACACACACAGACACAGAATGGCTTTGGTTTATTCACACACACGACCACGGGCCACGAGCACAACTATCCACCCTCCAGCCGGTTCTGGTCTGACCAGGACGTCCACTCAGCTCTGCTCAGTGACCGACACGCTTCCTAAAATAGAGCTGATGTAACTCTGAAGAACCTGTGTCAACACAACCACAGACAACCCACACATGACCCGCAGGCTCCTAGAAAAGCGTTGTATTCACCTGATTATGTCCATCCTTCAGAGTCCTCCCACAGGCTACGGGTCAAGGGTGCTTTCTACAGACACAGCTTTTCAAAGCTTTAAATTATATAAAAGAATTAAACAATGACGTTATTTAGCACAGAGTACCTTCTTCTTCTACGGTATTCTTTAAATAAAAATGTAAAATAAAAAGAGTATTAAAGAGAGCGGCACAATGGTGCCTCAGAAGAACACAGCGACCCGATTGGTTCTCCACTGCTGGTCTTTGCGCTGGTGAGTGCGCTTCAGGGCCCGGCCCAAGCCAGATTGGAGTAAGATGGTTGTGTCAGGAAGGGCATTGAGAGTAAAACCTGAGCCGAGCCGACTGTGCGGAGTGCAGGATCTGCTGTGGCGATCCCTCGGGAGCAGAAGAGATTGTAACAACAACAAACAACAGCGGGTCCATCACTCTCCAGGGACTAAACCAACATGAGGCATGTGCAACAACGTGTACAGACAAGGGCTCACACTCTCGCCCCAGCTGTTGTTTTGGAACGCTCGGTGTGGAGCCTGGTACCAAAGCCTGTTCTGGACCAACACCTCAGGCCAAGAGAACAAAACACAGCAGTCAGTTTCAATTTTAAACACACTCTGTCAACACAGCTCTCCGCCCGGCTGCACTCAGACGTACCACTTCCCACCAAGACTTCTGTGGAACGCTGCCTTGCCCGAGTTTTAAAGCCTGCAATAAAGCTCTGAGAGAAACAGGGGCACCTTCATTAACTCGTGTGTGGTCAAACCGGACTCACACCCATAAGAGCACGGCTCTAACGTGTCGACGAAAGAGTCTGAGAACAACACGGTAAAAATGCTTCAAAATCAGACCAAGTCAAACAAACACCGGCGTGGGACGGGATCCAGTCGCACCAAAGCCCTCCGTGTGGCGAGGAGGACCACAGGCAGGTTACCATGTGTGTTTTAAGGAGAGGTTTGGACTGGCCACGCTGTTATTAACATGAAAGCAAGGAGATGGATGGCCTTTCAGCAGCCCCCTTTCTGCTGAGAGAGGGAGTCTGGATCTCTGTGTGGGAACGGATGAATCACAGCAGCAGCTGAGTGGAACTCCACCAAAACGGCGATTAGCACGCGGGGAACCAGCAGCTGGGAACAAACCTCTTCCCTCACAAACCTGTCAGAGAAACTACGGGCTCCATCAACATCTAACACAAACCCTGGAGTTCAGAAAGGTCACAGAACATCCTTCCACGGCCCTGAAGACCTCGCTCACTGGAGGAAGTCGAGTCTGAGGCTGAGTAACGGGGCAGTCTGCACGCTCAGATGTTTCAGGGGATGCTATATTGGGTTTGGTGCTTCCTTTACAATAATAATAATAAAAGAGCCCTGATACGGTCTGAGAGGTCTGATTATAGCCAAGGGGAAGGAACATACGATCCTGTCTTTGCACAGTCATAACCTGAGCTCATATGTTTTTTATGCACAGCACGCCATGCCCTGACTCAGACTTTCAGCTTCTGACTCAAAACATCTCCAAAATAAACACCTCTCTATCTGCTGTCAGTGCCATGAGGGAGAGGTTCCACGTCCTGTCCTCTCAGCACACACAGAGACTATACTTCCACAGGTAGGGCCTCCTGAAGTTTCATTAACTCTGTGTTACCCTCCTGGGCTCCTCCTGAGGGACGGTCCACTGCAGAACTTCAGTCCTGAGGGATGTTCAGGAGCTGGGCAGTCAGGAGTCTGACCTCCAGGTGAGTGCCCACAGCCCCATGCAGCTACTTCCTCACTACTCCCTCTGAATGTAAATCCTGAACTCTAATTTCACGGCTGCAACATGGGCTCCCTGGGGGACGTCCTTTGAAGGCAGGTCCGGTTTGATCTCACACTGAATACCTGCTCCTCTCCTTCAGCTCCATGATGACATAGTTCAACTGCAGACGATCTGCGTGAAGCTCGACTTACGGGGGGTTTACAGCCCATTCTTTAGGGGCAGCTGGGCTCCGGGCCCGAGTCCCAGTGTAAAGTGATATGGTGATCAGAGACGGGGCCCTGTGGAGGACTCTGCCGTGATCTAATGACAAAGCCACATGCTCAGACAGACATGAGCAAGCTGTGACGCTCTCATCCACCATTCATCAGCGCATCGAGTCACCAAACAAAAGGGCTCCCACAACGCCACGGGCCTTAGTCAGGGCTCTGAACCCAGACACAAGGCTGTTTTCTGTTTTCTCTGCTCACGATTTCAGGATTCATTCTTCCTGTGTGCGTGGGGTTTGTGTTGTCATTTACTACTGTTTTGGCAAATTAGGGAGAACCAAGAGCTGGAGTAAACATGTGTCCTGAGGGCAGACAGAGTAACTGCATATAATCCTCTGTTCTGTATCTGATTTTCTAAAGAAACTGGTCTGTCTTCTCATCAAGTCTCCCTCAGTTACACGCCTCTCTCTCTCTTTCTCCTCAGAGTCGCTAGCCTTGTTCTCTTCGCTCAGGAGCCAATGACGGACTAGATCCTGCCCTCACGTCAGACCAGGGCCAGAGCTGAAGACAGAGGCTCTGAGTTGAGAGTGAGACCGAAAGAGAGAGACGTGTAACTGAGGGAGACGCGATGTGGTTCTTTATTGACGTCAGGTACAGAACGGAGGCTTAAACACAGAGACGTTCTGTTGTAACTTAAACAAACGACCGTTTTCTTCTTTCTAATTTGATTTGAGTTAAAAATTCAGAAGGTTTGTCCTCTATGAGACGCCACGGCTTTTCTGACACTGAATACGTGTCATTTACAGAAACACCCAGTTGCTATGTTTTATGTGAAGTTCCAGCTGCTGTTACAATAAAAGAAAGTGGGTCAACACTGTCCTGTCCAGCTCCCGAGAGCCTTATCTCTGACCACTGTCATCTCTCATCTGCTATTTGCTCGCGCCTTAAACAGCGCTCATTACACCTTCAGCACCAGGGCTCTGCTGATCCATCAATAATCCACACAGATCAATCAGCCCATCACAGCACGTCCAATGTGCAGATAGTGACATACTGACAAACGAAGGCTTCACAAAGGTCCTCCTCTGAAACAGACCCAATCCACAGTAACTTCACAGTGCAGTCGTCAGCCGGACCCGTCCTGAACCGCCCTACACACTGCCTTTCAGGTCCAGTGAGGATGTAGAGGAAGCACGCTTCACGCACAACCCTCCAAACAGAGCCGGCCCACAGAGGAAAAACAACCAGCCAAAACTTTCCAGCAGTGGAAAGCCCGTCCGCTCTCTCGGTTCTGAACCGACTTTCCTCTGGGACACACATCAGTGCCAACAGCAGAAAGTTCATCGCTCAGTAAAAACCAGCAAACCATCTTCATCATCACAATCAATAATTATCATCATCATCATCAATGTCATAAACACCCTCATTGCTTTTAAAACACTACTGTCCCCATCACCCCACACCGCCGTACACCTCACAAATCAACACCGCGATGCTGAGCCTCAGTATCGCTCACACCGCCCCACAGCCGAGCTCCTGCAGCCTACCTCGGGCTCCTTGGCGGCGGCGTTGACGGGCTGCAGCTCCAGTGAGCAGCCGGCTCTCTTCACCACCACGTACAGCGGGTAATCCTCGGCCACCATGCTGTCGCTCTCGCCGGCGGGAGGAGCGGCTGAGGGGAAGGCGCAAACGAAGCGCCCGGCCACGGAGCCCGCCAGCGCTGCTGCAGAGGCTACAGAGACCCGGAGAGCGCCAGCGCCACAGAGACCCAGCGCACCACGCCGGCGCAGACAGCACGGACACCCAGCGCACCACGCTGACAAGAGCACACTGATACCCTGAGAAAAAATCAACCTCTCTCTCTCTCTGTCTCTCTCTCCTTTCGCTCTCCTTCCTCTCTCTGTCTCTCTCTCCTTTCGCTCTCCTTCCTCTCTCTCTCTCTCTCTCCTTTCGCTCTCCTTCCTCTCTCTCTCTCTCTCCTTTCGCTCTCCTTCCTCTCTCTCTCTCCCCTCCTTTATTTTTTTTCTCTCTTTCTCTCTCTCTCTCTCCTTCCTCTCTCCCTCTCTCCCTCTCTGATTTTTTTTTACTGAGCTACAATTTGCCAGTTTTTCCTACAAGCCCCGCCCTCCTGAGAGAGTGCACAGTAGTTCACTGGAACTCCAGAACGGCAGTCCTGCTTCTAGACCGCCCCTGACCAACTAGTGTCCAATAACAGCGTTTAAAGGCGGGGCTTGAATGAGAATTTGGCCAATCCTGGCGCAGGACGACTGGTCTGCCGGAATATGGGTGGAAACCAGGTAGGGGTGAGCCGCAATACCGGTGAGACCTGTGTGGAAACGAGTGGGAACCGCTGGGAGGAGAAAAAGTACGCCGCCCGCTGGAGAAAACTCTCCTCCTCCACATTGAGGGACACAGCTCTGTGGGCTCCTACTTCCCTCTGACCCCCTCAGGCTTCTCCAGTCCTCTCCTCTGACCAAGAAACACCACAGTTCTACAGATAACCCCTTCACATCACATAACTTCAGCACAGATTCTTACACTTATATAGTGCCTTTCTAGATTCCCAAAGACACTCTACAATCAACAGTGCACAGAACACCATTCCTTCCTGGAATCACTGGGCACAAGACAGGAACACACACTGGAGGGGGCACCAGTCCTTCACAGGGCGACACACACTCACACCTACGGACACTTTTGAGTCTCGAATCCACCTACCAACATGTGTTTTTGGAGCATGGGAGGAAACCCACGCAGACACAAGGAGAACACACCACACTCCTCACAGACAGTCACCTGGAGGAAACCCACGCAAACACAGGGAGAACACACCACACTCCTCACAGACAGTCACCCGGAGTGGGACTCGAACCCACAACCTCCGGGACCCTAGAGCTGTGACAGAGACACTCCCTACAGTGGCACCTATAACAATAATATAAAAGCCTAATAAAAAACAAAACACTATTTAAAAAAAATCCACATAACAGCTCAAGACAGATGGAGAGAGAGAGACAGAGAGAGGGGAGGATGAAACATAGAAGAGAAAGTGACCATACAACTGGAAAAATGGAAAGAAAGGGAGAGTGTAAGAGAGAGAGACAGCAAGGGATGAAGGTAAACAGTGTGTGTGTGTGTGTGTGTGTTTGTTTGTCTAAACCTATTCATGCCGTGCTACCAATTTGTTCCCAGAAGCCTCCTGTGCTCTGCCTCAGGGTCCGTCTCAGAGCCAGGTCTGACTGTGTGTGTGTGTGTGTGTGTATTTTGTGATTGGCTGTTGGAGGCAGCAGAATAATAACCAGCCCTTCCCACCTCGACAGGCACGGGGGGCTCACACTCCCGCCGCCAGCGGAGCAGGAAATTAGACCCAGATTTAGGAGACTTTGTTCTGGCCTAAGGTTCCTGCGATTGTGCAGCTTTAAGGTTCAGGGAAATGTGCTGCTGCTGCTGCTGAGTTGTGTATGTGTGTGTGTGTGTGTGTGTGTGTGTGTGTATGTGTGTGCTAGCTTTGAAACTCGCTCTGTGACCTGTCAGTCATGTCATGGACAACAGGGCTGCTTTCAGTGTTGAGGGGGAAGGGGGTGGCGGGGTGCCACACACTCACTCAGTCACTCAGTCACACACAGACACCTAAAGATAATTTAGCAAGGCTAATCAGTGTGTGTGTTTAGACTGTGGGGGGGGGGGGGGAAGCATAGCAACCAGAGGAAACCCACAAAGACACAGGGAGAACACAGCACTCTCCTCACAGACATGAGGAGGACAGCTAAATAATACATTTATCTTACATTGTTTTATCGCTGGGTATTTTAATAATTTATCGTATATGAATTATTATAAATGAGTGTCATCTGAATGTACTCTGAGTTTAAATAAAGGTGAACATATGAACGATTCAAATCACCACAGAAACAGACAGAAAGAGACCGAGAGCTGCTTGGATCCGACCTGAGGACAACGTTAAAGGAAGTCCCTCTGGACCACTTCCTGAGGAATTGTAGAATGAGCGATGTGAAGCAGGAAGAGACACATATGTGAGGAAATGTACATGTGGGATACACAGAGAGCATCCCGGACCGGAACCAGAACACTGTTTAAGAGACACAGCAAAAGATATTTCATTTTCCTGATGTGTTAGTGGCTGCGAGAGACACAGAGGAGTCTCTCGTCCAAACAGCAACATCCTGAACACACAACATCACCTTCTGTGGTTTAACACCATCAACAAACCGAGTCTATCCACAACCAATCATCCAATATCAGCCCTGACCTCACTGATGCCACCAAATCCTCACAGAGATGTTCAGAGATCGAGTCTAGAGCCTTCACAGAAGAGCAGAGAGAGTTACAGCAGCAGGGAGGTGGGGGTGGTACTGTAAACAATGGCCTCCCTGTTTGTAGAGTCATTGTCCACTTTATCAGCTGCCCTGATTATACAGGTGCACTCAGGAGTGGATCAGACACAGCAGTGCTGTCCACTCACCGTCCACTCTCTTACACACTCCTCCCTCATTGGTCCACCACAGGACGCTGTCGGCTGGATGTTTTTGGTCGGTGGACTGTTCTCAGTCCAGACACTGAGGGGTTTAAAAATTCCAGCAGCACTGCTGTGTCTGATCCACTCTACACCAGCACAACACACACTAACACACCACCACCACGTCAGTGTCACTGCAGCGCTGAGAATGATCCACCACCACATCACACCTGCCCTGAGCGCTGAAGAACGTAACCGTCTCAGCTGGTTGTTGTGGCTCTGTTTCTTTGACATAACATAAAAGGGTTCTCATTTCAGCCGCTGCTTCCTGCTCTGGGTTTGACTCCGCTTCGTGTCTCAAACCGCAGTGAAAAAGTCCCGTCGCACATTCTCCTGAAGTAGAGGATATTTTTGCTGACCTACATCGCAAGAAATAGCAGCAACGGATGATGATTTCCTCTTTTGATTTCCGGCTGCATACACATTTTCGGTTTTCAGGTCTGACGTGTGGTGAGACGAGCTGCAGGCCTGTGGTTTCCTGGGTTCTGTGAGCGAACAGACGGAACCTGAGCTTCCTAAGAACACCACGGAGGAAGGAACGGGCACACACAAGTTTAGAAGTCAGAATAAAGACTCTGTGTTACTTACGACAATAGTGACGGGGTGAGTGTGTTGCACTGGCCACATCTGAGAGTGTGTGAAATTGTCCACAGGTGTCAAACCCCAGCGGTCAGTGGTGAGTCGCAGTTCTTGTTCCACTAGAGAACTCTTGGTGGGACTCATGCTGAAGGTGGAATGTTTTTGTAGTTGTCATACTGAAATAGAATCAGCTCAGTAGTCGGGCGATGTGTACTGGTCAAAAAGGATGATCAGACTGTTTGTGTGTTGTTTCCACACTGTTTGACCTACAGTTATTAATAAAAATGAACAAAGGTGCATCACACAGTGAGCATCCGGCATGGAAGTGAGTTCACAGTGTACACATAGGGCTGAGGGGAGGAGTTCCAAAATTTACATAACTCCAATTATTTATGTTTATGTCCCACATTTCACCCCGACATCTGTGTGATCCTCTGAGAGCAACATCCACTGAATCAAATGGAAATGTAAACTCTGTGAGGCCTATAACAGGATGCAGAAAGAGGTTTAATTAGAAGGAAGGTAATACACTTCGGCTGTGTGTTTACATCTCTTTGCATGTGTGTGTGTGTGTGAGAGAGAGAGAGGGCCAGAAAAAGACCTGTGAACAGGGCAGCAGAGGAAAAAACACTATTCTAAGATGTTAATTAGAGACACATCAGGCAATGGAACCCCAGCTCTGAGATCACACTACTCTCCTCATGCCTCAGACGGTGGGCGCTAATGTAAACCAGCTATAACTGACCTGCTATTTTTAAACCAAACACGCTTCAGTAAGTGTTTCAAGGTCAGCATTAAAACAATTCCCAGGGCATTAACTGAAGCGATCAGTCTCACTTCGTTTCTTTTATCAGCTGAGTTTTCTGTAAAATCCTACTGCGGTGATGAAGCTAATGGAACAGGTAATAAAGGAAGATACCACTCGTGTTAGCACTGCGCTAACTCCAAATCTGAATCCTCACACACAGGTCACAAGTGTCTCAAATCTCCAGCAGCACTGCTGTGTCTGATCCACTCTACACCAGCACAACACACACTAACACACCACCACCACGTCAGTGTCACTGCAGCGCTGAGAATGATCCACCACCACATCACACCTGCTCTGCGGGGGTCCTGAGCACTGAGGAACAGGGGGAAAGGTGGGTAACAACGTATGCAGAGCAACACTCTACTACAGTCTGTAAGCGTAGAACTACAGGGTGACCGTGTGCACTGTTCTGTACAGTCACTGCCCCCGGACACAGGCTGTGTTTCTCTCTCTTTGTCCACTCCTCACAGAACGACCCTGGGTCAGTCGGGGTCAGCATGAGAGTGTCTTCAGCTGAGCAGCTAATAAAAACACCACACAATGACAGTGGAAGTGACCTCAGCCATACGGTCAGTGATGACCCCCCAGTTCTCGGACCGAAAGGCTGCAGCGATGAGGTAACTCCTCTCTTTAACGTACAGTAATAAAACTCGAAGAGACGTTCCCAGGGAAGACTCTCGAGTGCTTCATTAGCTCCTCTAGAGTCATCCACTTGTCCGTTCCACCTCTCGATCCCATGAACTTCCTTTATTTACACAACACATTTACTTTGTTTACTCGCTGCACAAGTTCCATATGATTCAAACCTTTACCATCTGTAATAATCTGTAACTCTCCTCCACCACAGACTGATGAGAGGATAAGGATGAATCAGAGACCAGTGACACATCCCACACCTCAGCTGCGGGTGGCTCAGCACGGACCCCGTAAAGCTCTCAGAGATCAAGCTCTTCACAAAGTAAAGCTGGTTTTGGAAGTGAAGTTATAGACGAACTATTATAGGAAGCTGAGGAATTGTCCACAGGGCATTTTACACCGAATTTGTAGCTAATTTGTAGCACTAACCGCACTGTTAGCATTTTTTCTGGTATAACTCAGCTCACCTCAGCTGATAGAGGAGTCCTGGGGTGAGCACGTTCACACTGTGCACTGTGAAATACCTTGGAGTAGAATGAGCTCTCCTTTCACTGTAGAAATGATGCCCAAGGTTCCCTGTCCTGTTGGGGGCGCTGTTGTGAGTCTCAGAGTCGGGACAGCAGTACTGGTCCCTGGTCCCATATGTTTATTTGTGCTTATTTCTATTTTTTCTCAGCGCTGGACCCTGTTTATTTCCCACTGTGCTCCATCACAGCAGAGAGTTAAACAGGTTCAGGATCGAGGCTTCACTGGAAGAGTCACACACTCGCTCTGATTTATGGAGCCTACAGAGAAGGAGCTCATTGTCTCTTTAACCTGTGCCCTTCGTTGCTGTTTACCATCCCCTGCTCCAGAGGAAACAATCAGAGAAGAGGTATTACTGCTGAACGTCAAACGTCTTCCTGAGAAATTCAATCCTGGGTCTTACTCTGCACTCAGTAATAATGTCAGACAGTAATTGCTGGCAGCTTCTGTGGAAATATTCAGTGAATAATTCTGAGAAATTAACAACTACATAATCAAATCATCTAAATAAGACATAAAGCCTTTGCCCTAGTGTTAAGATCGTTCATCATCTGCCTGCAACCTCCTCCATTCTTTTAGCTAGAGTTGTTTTTCTGTCTCTGCATTGACCCCATCATCAGGAGGTCACTGGTTCCATCCCCGGTGATGCCTCCTGAGGCTGGGCACTGTGTGTGATCAGGGGGCTCACTGATGGAGTGATGGGAGAAAATGTAGAAAACTTTATTAAATGACGAAAGAAATGTTCTTGGAAACCTAAAGCAAATAAAAACAATAACAAACTAAAAAGTGCTGGAGCTTCAGGACAAGGTCCAAAAAACACTGACCTAGACCCACATCATAAAACTGATCACAGGTGAGTTACGGCCTGTTTCTGGATTGTTCTGCTCTAATCCACTCTGCTCTGAAACTTTATGATCCTTGTGAGACGAACACTAATAAAACCAGGCTTCAAAATCAGGTCAACAAGAGATTAGACGTGACATTATTCAAATTAGAAAAGTCCTCTTAACGGAGACAGACGTCATTAACGGTTCCATTAGAGATGAGCTCATCAGAGGGTCCCAGCTCCGCCGCTTCTCCTCAAGCCTTGTTGGAACTGAACTCAGATCTGGAGCTGGTGTTGGAGCCTGACCTGCTGACGTCAGCGCTACGTTCCTCTAAATGCAGAAAGAAAGCAGGCCTTTGATGTTGCAGAATAAAGACCCCTGACGCTCCTCAGTGACGCTCCTCGTTTTTGTCTCCTCTTGATTGGAAATCTTTGAGGACGTTATGTAAGACTTAGATTTTCCTCTTGAGGCTTAGTCTCCCGCAGAAACACTGCACAGACAGTGATCACCTGGAACATGGAGGAACCGAAGGGAAGAGAGGACAGAAATTTTTTGGGAATCATCATGAGCAAGTGCTTTAAAACACTCAGACCCTCCCACAACAAGTAAAGATAAATCAGCTCCACAAACACTGCTCTGGAATCTCTCTCATTCCTTTATTCCTCATGATCCTGAGAGCACTGTGACCTTGAGCATCCAAAGCAAGGGCAGGGCAAAGATAACACTGCAGACACTGGAGGGAGAAAGGGATTCAGACGGAGGGCAGAGAACGGCTCAGTGGAGTGTGCCGTGGTCTGGAGGTAGAGGTTAGGTTTGACGTTCACTGACAGAGTTCAGCTTTGTAGCTCCCTTCAAAGAGCCGCGTGTGAGTGAAAGGGCACTGCTGCCTCTGCTTTGGTCTACAACCAAACATCAGTCGCTCTGAATCTAGGTCAGCGGGACGAGCCCTTTATCTCTGTCCAGCTCGACCATGACCACTCTGATCAGCACGAATACCAAGAAGAATTATTGCCTGAGGGAAAGGGAATCTCTGTATTTAACCCTTCCTGCCGGTCCTGGGGATAAAACACACGAGCGTTCTCTTCTCAAACCTTAAGGCCACAGCACACAGTGAACACGGCCCCGTGCTCCAGAAATGACGCAGTCGAGATTCCCGCATTTTTACACGTGTCAACACAACCCTAACGCAATGGTTTAGAGTTGCCTCGGGTGAACCACCATCAGTTCGTGGTGTCGCCGCAGACGGGGAAGCTTCTCCGACTCCTCAGCATCGAGCTGGTGTTAGGAACTCAGGGTCAGATAATAGAGGTAAACAAAAAGACACAGAGGGTGTGTCCTCCTCTGTCAGTAAAATGGTCACTTTGGCCGAGGGCTCATGTCACACACTTCAGTTCAGACAGAAATGGAAAGGCCGTCAGCGTCAGATTCCTCTGAAGTGAAGTGTTGAGGGGGAAGGTGTGAGGGCGAGTTTAAACACGAACTGAAACGCAGGTGGACAAAGAGTAGAGGCAGGTGATAGCCGTAATAATGTGGTTCGTCAGGGTAGGAGTCAGACTTCAGACATGTCCCTGAGCATCATCAGCCACAGTGACCCTGCCACCACCGAGTTTCACAGCCACAGTTTCTCTGAAAGAATAAACCACCACCTCAAAAACACCCTGCTGACAGGGGTCCAGAGGGGGCAGTGTGTGTGGGGGGGGTAAACTCTATGAAAGTTGAAATGTTTCTGTGACAGTGAAATACTGTAAATACTTTATCAGCCAAAACACTAAGATTTACATCTCTTCACAGTAAAAAACACATGATTTCACTGTTAAATGCACAAACCATTAGGGGGAGGTACAAGTGTCCAAAGACTGGGAGGAGCTGAGCCTCATTGGGGAGCTCCCAGCATGCCTTGCTGCTCTATATCTTCTGTGATTTTTAGAGGATTTTTTTGTTTTCTCTGTCTTTGAGAGTTTTTGATTTTTGGGTTGAATTGGGGCGATTATTTGGTGTTGTGTTTGTGTTTCTCTGCATGTTGTGACGAGGTGTGTGTGTGTGTTTGTGTGGGTGTGTGTATTTGTGTGGGTGTTTGTGTGTGTGTGTGTGTGTGTGTGTGTGTGTGTGTTTGTTTTATGGCAAAACCATGTTTCTTAGATTATACATAAATCATATGGGGTTTTTACAGTGTCCTTTTAATTTTTTTAAATCTGTTCTATTAACAGAAAAGTACTGTAAACCAAACAGTTCTTGAACGTAAAATTTACCATTTGCCAAAAATAACACTGTAAGGTCATATTTGAGCGAATATTTTACAGTGAAATTTTGGCTACGAATGTTTTACCATAATATTTATGTTTCTTTTTTTTACAGTGCACCACAGTGCTGCACACTGTCTCACTGACAGGTCTGTGCTCTGATTGGCTGAAGCGTGTGTAAAGCGTCATTTAGAAGAAGTCCCAGCAGAGAGAGAAGCTTCACAGGAATGATGTCAGTGAGCTCCAGATCTGTTAGTCAGGTCCGCTGTAGTGTAAGGGAGAAAGCAGAAGATAAAAGACTCTTCTTCAGCAGACACACACGCACACACACACACACACTCTGTGATGGGCCTGTGGTGTTTACACTGCTGTCTGCTCCCCCCCGGGGAGGTGGTGATGAGTAACGGGGTGAATCCCTCTGGCTCTCGCACGCTAACCTCTGACAGACACACCGCAGACCCACCCTCACCTCGCTGCTCCACTCCACTCATCCACTGCCATGGTCTTTAAACTCCAAACACGAGTGGCCAGGAGATTTAATCTAATATTTGAAGCTAATTCTACAGCCTGCATCAGATGTACATATAAATCATTCATAGTCTGTAACCCTTACCCAGTTCAGAGTGGCAGGGGGTCCGGAGCCTACCCTGAATCACTGGGCGCAAGGCAGGAACACACCCTGGAGGGGGTGCCAGTCCTTCACAGGGCGACACACACACACACACACACACATTCACTCACACACTCACACCTACGGACACTTTTGAGTCTCCAATCCCCCTACCAACGTGTGTTTTTGGAGCGTGGGAGGAAACTGGAGCACCTGGAGGAAACCCACGCAGACACAGGGAGAACACACCGCACTCCTCACAGACAGTCACCTGGAGGAAACCCACACAGACACAGGGAGAACACACCGCACTCCTCACAGACAGTCACCTGGAGGAAACCCATGCAGACACAGGGAGAACACACCACACTCCTCACAGACAGTCACCCGGAGGAAACCCACGCAGACACAGAGAGAACACACCACACTCCTCACAGACAGTCACCCAGAGGAAACCCATGCAGACACAGAGAGACCACACCACACTCCTCACAGACAATCACCCGGAGGAAACCCACACAGACACAGAGAGAACACACCACACTCCTCACAGACAGTCACCCGGAGGAAACCCACACAGACACAGGGAGAACATACCACATTCCTCACAGACAGTCACCCGGAGCGGGACTCGAACCCACACACTACCTTTCACTATAATCCAATCTTCCTTGGTCTGAGTCTCATATGCAACAGACAGTCACCTGGAGGAAACCCACACAGACACAGGGAGAACACACCGCACTCCTCACAGACAGTCACCTGGAGGAAACCCATGCAGACACAGGGAGAACACACCACACTCCTCACAGACAGTCACCCAGAGGAAACCCATGCAGACACAGAGAGACCACACCACACTCCTCACAGACAATCACCCGGAGGAAACCCACACAGACACAGAGAGAACACACCACACTCCTCACAGACAGTCACCCGGAGGAAACCCACGCAGACACAGAGAGAACACACCACACTCCTCACAGACAGTCACCCAGAGGAAACCCATGCAGACACAGAGAGACCACACCACACTCCTCACAGACAATCACCCGGAGGAAACCCACACAGACACAGAGAGAACACACCACACTCCTCACAGACAGTCACCCGGAGGAAACCCACACAGACACAGGGAGAACATACCACATTCCTCACAGACAGTCACCCGGAGCGGGACTCGAACCCACACACTACCTTTCACTATAATCCAATCTTCCTTGGTCTGAGTCTCATATGCAACATGCACATTTCCAAACCCAGATTGCTGTGGTATCCCCTGGGGTGAGGTGGTCTCTAAGACACACACTGACCCCTGATTCGTAACACATCTTAAGGACTTTATCCGTTGTGGAAACAAGCGGAGATCTGAGCGCAGTTGAAGAATCAGCTGCATGAAATTAAGCTCCACCTAGCTCATTTGCATATCATTCATATTAATTAATGGATCGTGCTGATTGGTTGGAGATTGCAGAATGATGTGATGGTGTAATCAGTGGGTTACTGCAGTTGATTAGAAGCTTTGGCTCCACCCACTGTGTTTAGGGTGGAGTCAGTCAAATAAAATAAAATAAAAGCTCAGTGTAAATGTCTTTAAATGGAACACGGAGGAGCAGCATGTTTTTATATCAGTGCACATGGAGAAATAACTCCGTCCACTTTTCGGACTGGAGCCGAGTGCAGACGATTAGTGTCCGCTCCTGTTCTTATTCTTATGGCTGTTATTGATATTGATATTTTATTATTGAGGTATATTTACAGCCCAGTGTGCGGCGGTCAGAGGAGGTAGAATAAAGCCGGTGGGCTTCTGTGACTGGAGTGGGTGTTTTTGAGGTATAGACCCCCTATGTGGAATGTAAACAGGAAACACAGGCCTGGTGTGTGTCGGGTTTGTCCTTCATGATCACTGCGAAGGTCTTACGGAGCTAGCCACTGATCTGACAGCATTTACAAAGCAATATCCACTAACTCCTCCATGAAACCGAGAAACCTCGTTCTCTTCCTTCAGGCGGAGCATCACCCTGAATGACTCTGAGAGTTATTGCTTTAGAACAGGCACTGAATGCCCTGGATATTTTCTTAATTCCAACAAATTTCAGGCCCTTTCTAAAGCCTCCTGATCCTCTCCCTAAATACAGCTCCAGCCACAGTGCAGTCTCTCACTCCTCTCTGGCAGTAAATCAAGCCCAGAACGGAGTCCGTTGTTGTTCTACAGGTTAATTCAGGTTGTTTTTAATGTCTTCAGCGATACGAGGTGCTGCTCACAACAATGTCCTGTGTTTGTTCCAGATGGTTTTATGTAATTCAGGGTATCATCTCCGGACAACTGAGAATCCGCCGAGCGTGAAGCTGTTTTCCCACCGGACGAGCGCCTGAGAAAAGACTTCTATCACATGGAACTCCAAAGAACAGCTTGAGAAAAATTAGCATCACTGCAAAAACCTGACTTCACAAACACGGCAAGCATTTGTAGCAGAAGGAACGGAGCGAGCATCTGTCAGGACCACTTCAATCAAGGTCTGGGAAAATTACAGACAGTCTGAGACACACGAGCGTGGCTGGAGCTCTGGGCTTCAACAACAGATCCGTCTCATATGTGGTGGGAGGATGTTCTGTGGCTGAAGTTCATTACACACAGATCTCCTCCAGTTCAGCAGAACTCCATCAGCGTGGGATCAGACCCCTGTCCACATCAGGAGATGATATATGTAACTGTATCTTTCCTCTTGGGGAGCGGCTGGAGGTCGGGTGCCTTGCTAAAGGGCACGTCAGCCATGGATGTTGAGGGAGAAGAACACACTGTTCCGTCACTCCCCACCCCACCTCCCCCGGCTTCAGTCCCAAGCCCACTTCTCTAACCTTTAGACCATGGCTCCCCACAAAATGACTAAAGAACACTTATTTTCAGGAGTGTCTCTAAAGATCTGAGGGCTCAAGTGTGATCCGACTCTCCACACAGTCCCACTGCATGTAAACAGCTCTGTCTATCATCTACTGCACCTTTAATTCAGGGCCTGAACTGCAGCTGCTCTGTTTTCCATCTGCAGGATCTGTTCTACCCTCTGACTCAGTGTAGTTTAAGGCCTCTCTGGGCTGGCGTTCCTCTGCACTGTAAATAGTTTTAATTGAGCATCAGCCGGAATAAACACGCTCCTATTTTAGGTTCACTTTCACCTCAACTGCTTTATATTTGGTGCTTTACACACCGTGCCTTTCCATTCTGCTGCGTTATTTCCATTAAATCACTGTCCCTCAGGGTCTGGTCTCCAATTAAGAGCGGCCGATGATGTGACTGAGGGGGGCACGGTTAAATCTGAAGGTAACTGAGCTGCGGAGAAGGAATGAATCGGGAGGAAAACAAAGCCCGCAACATTTCAACTTGTCCACTGTCCACCGTCCGGCTCCTGGCCAAGGTTTATACACCCCCCAGATTGGTGACAAATATATGAACCAATATCTTTTGGCCTGTATATGCAAATGAGCTCTGTTCTGACTGGCTGCCCTGTGTTGAATGTGAAAATGAAAAAACAAACATGCTTGTATCATCACTGTGCAGAGGTACAGTGAAAACTGGACTCCACTTTAGTGAACACACACACCCAAGTGCACGAGTGGCAGTGAGCACACACACCCGGAGCAGTGGGCAGCCCCCTCAGAGCTCAGAGAGCAGCGGGGTGTTAGGTGAAGGGAACCTCAGCTGTGGATTATTTTAAACAGGGTGCAGTTTAAACTCCAGTGTTAAAAACTGTAACAGTGATCCATCCTTCATCCAACTCTTTTTAAAAAGACTGAGAACAGCTGCTGAGTTCAATCTATCATCCAGTTCTCTTCAGGACCTCAGTCTCTCAGTCACAGCTCAGTTTAATGCCTTCCTTCAGCCCTCCTTCCAAAGACACTCCCCCAAATCACATGACCCTGAACTGCCAGACTACAGCTGGAGGAGTCCCAGAGAGAGAGGGGAGCTCAGTGCTGTTTCCTCTTTCTGCCTCTGTTTCTGATCAGTGTTTGATTTATTGATTAAAATGAATGACCGGTCCTCTTTACAATTATTAATCTCCTCTCTCAGTGCTGTGGTCACTCTCTTTTCGATATGTACAGACCCGGTTTATAAACAGTAAACAGTAATAAAGTGATATTAGAGGACGACGCATGGAGGAATTCAAACGCTGACCACTTGTAGGAACAATGCATGAAGATTTCCTTTAAACTGAACGAGAAAAACACGGCAGGGCTGTGGTCCGTATGTGCGAGTGTGTTCTCGGGAGGCTTTACACACATCCTTCACCTCCCCGCCCTGGGTAATCAACCATTAAACATAACAATGCGTCCTGTCCGGCGTGATGGACGCGGCAGGGGCTGCTCCAGCTGTTGCTGTGCATTTGATAGCAATCAATATCTTGTTTTCCTCATCAGAAGGTGCACAAGTGGTTCATGAGAAACAATAGAGCTGGCCTCTTTTCCACTGGGCTCTGCCAACATCGGCCTGACCACAGTGAGCTACCGTCAGCCACTAATCCCGCTGAACTCACACCAAGGGGCACGTGGCTCCTCCCCTTCACCTCGTCTTTACCCACAAGCCCCAGCCCTCAGCTCCCCTAGGCCTGGAGCGTGGTCACAGACCTCAGCGCTGACACGCGGTCACTTTACAGACACAGTCATTCTGTCCTGCTCCAAATGATCAGAACTTGTTAAACACTGGCGTTATTGCTGCAAAGGTTCTGACAAAGAAGTGGTAAATTCCTAAAACACAAACAGACAGATTTCTAGCTTTAAACAGTGTTTATAAACAGTCTATACACCATAAACTGCCTGGAGCAGAAGCCTCCGGTGGGCAAGAGGAGGGGACTACAACATGGGCTCAGAGCTGTGTCACAGGGGGCTGCGGCCACATGGCGGTCCTTGCTCGATTGGGCTCTGATTAACTGTCGGTGCACAGAGAAACACCTGGTGGGGACGTACTGACAGGTACAGAGAGCCACAGAGAGCTGAGGTGAGAGACAGAGAAGAATGCAGTGTCTGAAACGTCCTAAATGCCCTCTGAGGTAGTGCTCTGAGGGAGGACAGAGTGGCTGCTTGCTATTTGTTTCTACATCTCCAAACTTGGTCACAATTTAACTAGTGAGCATCAGCGTGTCAGCAATCCTGGAGACATAGAGACATACTGCTGGCTTTGAATCGAGTTTCAAACGTGATCTTATTAAAGGAGACACGTCAAATTCGCTGCCCTCTGAGGCACTGACTCGGGAGACAGGTCGAGATGTTTCAGACACTGACAGAGGGTCCTCCTTCTACTGTGTTCTCACTCACAGGTCTGAGGCCCGAGGTGGACACGATGCTGACCCGGGGATGTACGGCCTCATCCCTGCTCAGCTACTTTCAGCTGTGAATTTAAAGATGATTTTGGGGAATGCTCACTCTACCCCTGATGGTCTCTACTGTACCCTATAGTCTTTGGACACAATGAAAAGTTATTTTAAAACAAAAGACGAGGGGTCAGAAGGGTCATGAAGGGCTCATGACAAATAATGACGCTGTTGTTAAGAAGAGTGTTCACGGCTATATTTACACCCTGAGTCAGTCGGACCGGCAAAGGAGGAGCACGTGAAACATCACTCATCGTGAAAACAATGGTAAGTCACACCACATTTCCCTGCACTCCTCACAAATCCACAATACAACGAAGCCCACTCCCTTCAGTGACAGCCCACCCAGCTCCCACCGTCTCTCAGTATCCAGAGTACTCTACCGTTCAGGGAAACCACAGCCTTCTAAAAACAAAACCAGACACCTGAGCACCTCCGGAGTACAAAACTGAAAATACGAAGCGTGCACAGCTCCAGTTCGGACTCCACTGCGGATTTTCAAAGCCCGGACTAATCTGTCATGAGCTACAGGTGGAAGATCGGGATCAGGCTGAAGAACGATGGAGTTTTCCTTTAAGAAGACAATCAGACGTGAAAATGTCCTTCAAGCGCATTCCAAAGCCTCTGTGTTCAGACACGCTCTTAAAGACAGACACAAGCTAAAGGCCTGGGATTTTTCTGTATCAAACACGTTCACAGCGGCATCACACCGGGTCTATTGTTGTCTGTGCTGCGGGAAAGAAAAATGAAAGCTTTCTCTGAACGTCTGCACGCATAAAACCCCTCCGTCCACGTCCCTCTGGCAATGACAGAGAGACAGAATCTGTAAATCAAACATGGCTCTAATTATTTTCAATTGTTGGTCGTCTCCTTCAAGCTGCATCAACCTCTGCGGGTTTATTCTTTGCTTTTCTGCTTCCAGCACAGCTTCAAAGCTTAAGGAACATCGACAGTGACATCATGCAGACATAAAGCCACAGTGGACAATGAGAACCAGGCCCTCACAGCATCTGTGCAGAGTGGAGATTCTTGTCAGAGGCTCATAACACTGTACAAAATGCAACAGGATTCAGAGAAAGGAACCATGTGAAAGTCTGCTTCCCTCATTCATTCATTGTCTGTAACCCATATCCAGTTCAGGGCGGCGGTGGGTCCAGAGCCTACCCAAAATCACTGAGCGCAAGGCAGGAACACACCCTGAAAATGACAAACACAGACAGTCACCCGGAGGAAACCCACGCAGACACAGGCAGAACACACCACACTCCTCACAGACAGTCACCCGGTGGAAACCCACGCAGACACAGGGAGAACACACCACACTCCTCACAGACAGTCACCCGGAAGAAACCCACGCAGACACAGGGAGAACACACCACACTCCTCACAGACAGTCACCAGGAGGAAACCCACGCAGACACAGGGAGAACACACCACACTCCTCACAGACAGTCACCCGGAGGAAACCCACGCAGACACAGAGAGAACACACCACACTCCTCACAGACAGTCACCCAGAGGAAACCCACGCAGACACAGGGAGAACACACCACACTCCTCACAGACAGTCACCCGGAGGAAACCCACGCAGACACAGGGAGAACACACCACACTCCTCACAGACAGTCACCCGGAGGAAACCCACGCAGACACAGGGAGAACACACCACACTCCTCACAGACAGTCACCCGGAGGAAACCCACACAGACACAAAGAGAACACACCACACTCCTCACAGACAGTCACCCGGAGGAAACCCACGCAGACACAGGGAGAACACACCACACTCCTCACAGACAGTCACCCGGAGGAAACCCACGCAGACACAGAGAGAACACACCACACTCCTCACAGACAGTCACCCGGAGGAAACCCACGCAGACACAGGGAGAACACACCACACTCCTCACAGACAGTCACCCGGAGGAAACCCGCGCAGACACAGGGAGAACACACCACACTCCTCACAGACAGTCACCCGGAGGAAACCCACGCAGACACAGGGAGAACACACCACACTCCTCACAGACAGTCACCCGGAGGAAACCCACACAGACACAGAGAGAACACACCACATTCCTCACAGACAGTCACCCGGAGGAAACCCACGCAGACACAGGGAGAACACACCACACTCCTCACAGACAGTCACCAGGAGCAGGACTCAAACCCACAACCTCCAGGACTCTGGAGCTGTGACAGAGACACTACCTGCTGCTCCACTGTGATGTTGATCTACTTCTCTCAGATATAACTTATTGAACTCCCTACACATCAGCTATTTTTATATTAATATATAATTTGTGTTCAATGTTTACAGTTATATGAGTCCAGTTTGCTTCAAGTTTCTGAATAAAGTGTTTCTAAGTAAACAAAACTAAGAAGGACCAGAGATAAACACCTGAGGAGGCTCCTGAACACACGCGACTGTTTCAAATCAGGCCTTTCCTTTCTAAATGACTCTTATCCACTGGCCTTAGCCATTAACTGACTGAGATAACAGCAGCCAAGTCTTCAGCTGCTGGTATCTGCTGTTATCACAGCTTTCTCCAGCAGCTTTCCATGAGCTTAAAGCAACTGGGCACCTCCTATGCTTCCGGGCCGTGGTGATAAGGCCACGGCTCCTACGGCAGCGAGCTGAGCACCGAGCTCCAGAGGGATGTACCCAGTCACCCTGAGTCTGGAGGAGAAAAGTGATCCTCTGTGAGGACACCATCATAAGGTTCCATTAAGGCTCTGAAATTATGTGCCATTTAGTAAACAGGACCGGACAAAAGAGGTGAAGAGAAAAAGCCGCACAATTTTCCTGACCTTTCAGAAAATTACAAGCGGACGTGTTTCTCAGAACAACACTGGAAGCTATTTTCTGCAGGATATAGAGTACGCGCTAGAGCAATCACACTCTGTGTTTCTCTGCAGACTTCCTCAGGTTTCATGCTTTATTAAGCACACACACACACACACACACACACACACACACACACATACACACACACACACTATAAAAGTGGCGCTGGGAGTCAGATGGAAAGGTTAAGGTGACGTGGAGATGAGGGGATGAGGGGATGGATGTAGCAGAGGAACAGATGGAAGATAATTGGATAAAAAAATGATGCTTCTGTGTTGATTCCAGTCTCTTACACAACACCATACTTCAGTCAACGAGTCCAAAGTAACTCACTCCTAAACCTAAATATAAAATACATTAAAAATAAACTGCTAATGTCTTAAAACGGTCAGAGACCTGGTGCAGTAACCGGCTCTTCTCTGTAAGAAGTGTCTATGAAGCTCCCCAGCAGCGTGGGGTCGGCTCCAGGTCACACACTTCAACACCGTCCCGTTGGCTTCGGTTATAAACCTGTTGCGGGGAGGTTTTCTGATCGTTTCCAGGAAAATAACCGTGTGAAGAAACATTGCTGAAGACCTTTTCCCTAAACTCTAACTGTAACTTTAATCACTTTAATTCAAACTTTGAACAAATCAGAGTCAGAGACTTTACTCCTGAAGCACATTAAAGTGCTGTAGAACTAGAACATGTATAACTATTTAACAGGTAAATGCCTGGGAATATAAACAGGTTTTTAAGTTTCAACTGTGGATGGCATCCTTATATAGAGCAGCAGGGCCTTCCACAGCTCTGAAGCCGCTACAGAGAAACACCTCTAGATTTCAGTCGATAAAATAGGTTGTAGTTTGGCAATGGTTCTGAGCCGATTAATCCACATCTAACCCCTGCATTCATTTGTTTGTCAAAATTTAGCTCATAGTCAAAGATAACACCAAGACGTCTGGTGTGACTTTGTATCTTCAGAGAAAGTGGACGCAGAGAATCTGGATTAAAATGGCACATTCCAGAGCGTGTCCAGGACACCCCACATTTTAGGTGACACCTCAAGCTGCTTTCTGATTGGTTCAGTAGCTGTTGTGGGCATACTGTGATGCCATTTGCAGTCAGGGCACTGTGTAACCCCTGCGTTCACTAAGAGTGGAGTTCAGACTCAGAGGGATCACTAAAAAGCAAACCAAATTTTGGCCAAAGCACATCATCCACATCCAGCAGAAACTTGCTGTAAAGAGCTTCAGAATTTCCCAGCACTTACACTGATGTCTAGGCTGCAGAGACTGAGGGAGTCCACATCTCTCTTCCTCTGCTTCCTCTTCTTCTGTGGAAACAAAAAGCACAGATGAGTAAACTCTGAAATAAACAGAGAGTTGGGAGGTTTCCCCACACATTAAAATAAATAAATCTGAAGCAGAAAGATGTGCTCCAGAGCAGCACTGGATTAAACCACACTGCAGACTGGTTAGTGTAAGGTGTGTGTTGTATTAGAGGCATGATGCCACACTTTCGGTTTCGATATCAAAACCAAGACTCACGAACATTTTTAAGTTTTCGGACTCGGCCAGTCACAGCCCAGAGGACGTTACTGTAGTTTACAAAGTGATGTCGTGGGTCACAGTTTGACTGGTGAAGAGCAGATTATGTAACAGGAGCAAAGTGAGATTTGTGTAAACACCTCAGCAAACACAGACGCGTTCAAACTGGGGCAAGAGCAGATCTCCAAATGGATAAACACACCCCGGAGCCCACTGCAGAGCTCTCTCACCGCGGCAAACCAAAACACACACTGGGCTTGAGCTCAGTCCAACATTCAGAGCAGACTCATGCTCCCCATGAGTTCATAAAACTGTAAAAGCTTCAGGCAGTGCACTGTTAATGAACAACACACTTTATGTATCCCAAACACCCCCCCAACACACACACACACTTAATGCCACAAAGAATAAAAACACAACTCTAAACAAAGTCAATGACACTTGTGAAGCATTAGGAGCTAATGCTAAATCTGATATTCCTAACAAAGTGTACAAAGCTAACCACAAAGGGACTCTGTTACAATGATCAGTAAACGCTGTGTATACAGCTCTGAGTGTGTGTCCTCTCCATGTGCTGCTCTGCAGTCGGTTTGCTCTGGAAACCACTCTAATGTGTTTACGAAGCCCCAGTGTCTGTAAATGGGTAAAAAACCAAAGTGTCTGGGTCCGGTGCTAGGCTTTCTCTCTCTCTGCTCATGGCAGAGAAACGCCATCTGGAGGTTTTTAGACAACGGAGAGACTCCAAACGCTGAAAAGAACCAACCGAGATGAGGATGTTGCTCTATCCCTGCTCCATAGGGGGGTAACACTGACTTATTCTTGCTGTTCACTGAAGCTGGAAACATCTGGAAAAGCAGGAGATGGCTAACTGTGTTAGCGACAGACCTAAATAGCTCAAGTTACACATGAGTTTCAGTGGGAATTCAAACAGTGAATAAACACTTACAGACAATTTATACTTCGGACACGTACAAACAACAGTAATTTTTTCCTTAAACACCGTGTTGCACTTTAAAAGCTGCAGAGCTTCTGAATGTAAACTAACCAGAGAGAACTGTGTTTCCCCACAATGGTAGACGTTCCCTTAAATACAGTCCTATAAAACACGCTGGTGTTGTTGTAGTGTTAAACAATGCATTTATGAGCCTTATGTTCAGTGGTTAAAACTTCTGATTGGAGAGTGAATAAATGGCCTGGTCATTAAACTACTCTCAGCTTATAGAAACCATAATGTATTTGTGCTAAGAGGGGACTGTAAATTCAGTGTTGTCTCATATTTATGAGCTCCACCGGTGGCTGATGGTTAATAGAGTAGTTTGTTTAAATGGATCCCATCCGCTGTTTCCGTCTCTCGGGACTCAGGGCCCTGATTGTTTTATTGTTGCTCCCTCGCTGTTTATTCTCCATGACAACCAGCACTTCCCGCGCGGAACAGCGTCTAATTCCTGCATCCTGCTACGGCTCTGCTGAGGGCTTCGCCGAGGGCCGAAACAATGGCACACGTGATGCACGGCTTCGTGGCAAGTGCTTATGACCTAAACACAACCCCCACGGTATACATTCACCGATATGTGCAGCGAGGTCTCGACACAAACAGCCAGGGATCATAATGCCAGGAAACCCCTGACCTAGAGCCTGCGTCCAACATCAACAAAGCATCATTGTGAGCAGTTTAGAGGATCGAACGGTCTCTAGGAGCTGAAATAAGGTCATGCAATTATCAGTGTCTTCTGGGGTGTGAAGATTAAAGGCATAGACCGTGAAAAGTGCAGCAGTTCACAGCTTGTCTCTTCACCCACACAGGGCAGGAAACTCTGCCACTGCATGGTGCAGAAAACCCCGGCTGGGGACTCGCCACCCTCACGCTGACAGAGGATGCAGCGTCAGACTCAGAACCAAACCGAACTGAGGTTTAGGAAATAACACCCATCAAAGTGCTGACAAACCCAGACCGTTAACCTGTGTGTGGAGGAGAGGTGTAGATCACACAACACGAGAGAGACGCAGTGACAACCGACACTTAGAGGTGAATCAGGATCAGAATCACTTTATTTGTATATTATATTTAGATCTCATTCATCCATTCATTGTCTGTAACCCTTATCCAGTTCAGGGCGGCTGTGGGTCCAGAGCCTACACAGAATCATTGGGCGCAATGCAGGAACACACCCTGGAGGGGGCACCAGTCCTTCACAGGGCGACACACACTCACACATTCACTCACACACTCACACCTACAGACACTTTTGAGTCGCTAATTCACCTACCAACGTGTATTTTTGGAGCGTGGGAGGAAACTGGAGCACCCAGGGTGTCTCTGGGTGGGATCCTCCCCTCGGGTCTGTCTGTGTGGTGTGTTCTCCCTGTGTCTGCGTGGGTTTCCTCCGGGTGACTGTCTGTGAGGTGTGTCATCAGAGAGAAACTGGGGTATTGTAGCAGTAAAGTCGGGCCATTTCAGTTCACTGACGGGTGAATGGTGTTAACTGAGTCCTTAGAGCCACATCCCTGAGTCTTTTAAAAACCAAAAGCACACATTCCCCGCTGCTGAACTCACACTAACCACACTCCAGGTGTGAAAGTGTGGACAGGTGATGTACTGTACAAACACGCCCCTCCTTCCACAGCACTGTTTAATCTGCCTCCTGAATCACGGCTTGATTCATCACTCGCTCTAACTGCTGTTAAACATCACTGCCCAGAAGCTTCTCCAAGATTCCCGGCTTTCCCCTCCCCACCCACCGGGAGCACACACACAGACAGACACACACACACACACACACACACACACAGAAACTAAAGCCAAGATCTTTAGCCAAAGGGAGACAAAAGCCTGGAGGCTCTGCAAAGTCTCAAACTTAATGAACAGCTTCCACTTCCACGAACAATCAGACGCTAAAAAGCTTCAGGGTCTTCACTTCGCTCTTAAAAATGAAGAAAAATAAAGGTGTCCCGAGGGGTTCCTGGAGATCTGCCCCAGAAGAACCGCCTCTCATTCCCCAAAAGGTCTTTAAAGGTTAAAAAAACCCTGTGCCACACTTAAGACTGAGACCTTTAAACTGATACCGGGACTAGGTCCTGTACTCTCTGCAATAACAGTAAAAGTCATGTGCAGCTGTTTCAGAGAGAGAGAGAGAGAGAGAGAGAGAGAGAGAGAGAGACAGAGAGAGACAGAAAGAGAGAGACAGAGAGAGACAGAAAGAGAGAGAGACAGAGAGAGAGAGAGAGACAGAGAGAGAGAGAGAGACAGACAGACAGAGAGAGAGACAGAGAGAGAGAGAGAGAGACAGAGAGAGACAGAGACAGACAGACAGAGATTTTTAAAGATGACATCACACTGGGGTTCTAGGTTATTCTCTCTCTCTCTGTCTGTCTGAGAGTCACCTCCAGGGTGTAATTTTTAATGGACGTGGAGTAGTGGTGGGGGAGGGGCAGTGAGCAGGTGCACACATCACCTTCTTTTCTCTCCAAATTCTTCATCAAAATGCAGCGAGTGCATTCTCATCTCTCACTGACTGGGAGATTAGCTCTGCCTTTAAACCTCGCAGTGCTGTGTGAAAGATCTTATTACAACACAAGGGCACACAGTGTCATTGACGCAAAGCTCTGTATAGCACCCCCTTTTGGTGCAATTCAGAATCACAGGTGAGTGAGTTACTGAGGCTATAACCTGTCCCCTGAGGTGTGTCTATGAGGTGTATCTACTAACATTCTTAATCATGAGTACATCTGCCACAATCCTAGGTTCTCAGCTGAACTCAGAGCAGCCGAGACGTGGCTGAGTGAAGCTTCTTTAGTTTAATAGCAGCTGATCGACCGTATTGATCATGAGAGAACACTGTGTAAACGTAACGTTTGCGGAATGAAGGGAACTCAGACTAAAGCAATTTTAGCTAAATGTTTTCAGCGTAGAGGAATATAAACTTTAGCTGGTTTCCACTGAGCCAAGCAGCGTTAATTCCACTAGCGGTCAACAGGGCCGTCACGTCTTTCCCGGGTCCATGCTTCATTCGGCAGAGGGCAGGTCTGCGTTTAGTGAAATCACTGCTCATCTACACGACTGACAGAGGGCATTAACAGCTAAATCATTTTTAACCAGGACCTGTACGTACAGAAATATTAATGTCTCTTAACAAACTGTGCACAAAAGACGTCTCGAGACAATGGCTGTCTCCGTGGCTCCCAGCATGTGTCTTAGCCTCATCTGCAGAACCAACAACAACAGGAAACTGGAGGACTTTCATGTTGGAATGTGCTCCTGAGCAGCTGGGGCTGGAATGAATAAGAGTTGACGTTGTCCACTGGGTCCAGCTATAAACAGGTGACACTTTCCCAGGCCGCAAGTTCCCACACAAAGCCAGTTCTATAACCCTATCGTTCTCGACTAAGGGGCGGTCTGACCACTTTCGTCCACGCAGCTTCTCTCCTGGAGCCTAGTTTGAGATCTCCTTCTGAATCTCAGCAAGGCGTCAGGGCTGTTGCTGGATCCTAAACTCCTAAAAATGTCTGTATTCAAGATGGGACCTCGGCAACAGATGTTTTATGTGGTTCACCTTCTACTGACCCACTTAAGGGAGCAAAAGGAGAGTCCAAACGTTTACACACAGCTTTACAGCTTCTACGTGGTTTTACAAAAAGACAGGGACATTCAATACGAAACCTACCAGAGCAAAAAGATCCATACATTCTATACATTTCTATAAAAATAAACAAGCGCTTTTGTTTTATTTGATGAAGATAACACACTTATTCCTGAGGTTAATGAGTTGGGACGCTCCTCCCGAGTCCTGAGTCCTCCTCAGGTTTATTCCCACCGTGGGAAACACTGCTTCTTTAAAAAGCGTCTTCACATTCACACACTTCCACCAAAACACAAAGAAAAAATAACAACCAACTCCTCAACATCTCAAACGATCCTCCGCTGGCACAGAGCTGAACGAGTGAAGTTACATAACAACCCTGACCCTTAAACCGGCTCCTGTCTGAAACCAATCACGGTTCCCCACTCACCTGATTAATGAAAAGACAGCACCCCATCATCAGGACCACCGGCACCTTCCACAGCCCCCAGACCACCCTGAACACTCTCACCAGACACGATTCCACCGGGGGGCTCGCAGTCTCGCCCTCAACATCAGCCAGCACAGGACACGCTGAGGTAAGAGTGTGTGTGTGTGTGTGTGTGTGTATGCACTAAAGCAGACAGGGCCTGTGTGTCACAAACAGGATGTGTGAGAGGGGAAGCTGGAGCAGTGCTATATCAGGCCACAGCAGGAGCCAACCTTACTGCTTGTGTTTGTGGTTTGACGGCGGGTGTTGGGATCCTAACCCTAAGCCCCCCTCCCCCACAAGCGTCGTGAAGCAGACAGAGCCCCCCACTGATTTCCCTCTCACTACACCAAGCTGAGAACACAGTTGAGACGACTTGTCGGAAAGCAGCTTTGCAGAAAAATACAATCTAATTCCCACGGACCTGTGAATGCGAAAGCCCCAGGTGAGCAGCTGAACGCTGGAGGAATAACCTGGAGAGGAGCCAAGACTCACAGGGGACCGAACAACTGAAATAAACAGCATCACCAGTTACGTCAGTTATTACACTACAGTGTACTGATGTAAATATAGTTCTAATGTAAACGTAATGGAAGTAATGAGGGTTTAAGGGTCGATAATAATAATAATAATCATTGTAATAACGGCATTAATCTGGCATTGTCTGTAACCTCTTATCCAGTTCAGGGTCACGGCATGCGGGAGTCTACCCGGAATCACTGGCAGGGTGACTCACACATTCACTCACACACTCACACCTTCTGACTTTTGAGTCACCAGTCCTGTTTGTATTTGGGAAACAAGGACACAAAATGTCACTGAAGAAAGACACAGAATAGCACCCCCTTGTGGAGCAGTCTCTGAATGTGTGAGTAAGTGAGTGAGTGAGAGAGTGAGTGATTGAGTTACACTCTCCAGTTACATGAGGTTCTTCACATCTTAACTGTCCAACACTTCAGGTTCAAAGATTTCAAACGCCTTGGAGTGAAGGCCCTACGTCTTCCACGTGACACAGACCTGCGTTTCTTTTGTTTACCATGTTCTCTAACGTGTGCAGCAGTGTAAATCAGACGGGTGGCTACCTAACAGCACTCCACGCTGGAGGGGATCTGAGAGTTTGTACGTTGGGGTCATGATCAGGGCAGAATAATTTGGACAGCCACATCCCGGCGATGATGCAGCAGTGACACAGCCCCGTGTCTGAGCGAGGACGGGTCAAGTCCAGGCGCAGCTCTGGGGCGGAGCGTGTCTCTGCTGGTTGGGGCCTGAGCTCTGAAATGCGGCGTGAGTTTGGAGACCACAATCTAAACGCCCAGTGCTGTTACATAAGAGAGTTGATGCTGTGTAAATATAGTAAACATAGTAACTCTACTTTCATATGACATCTAAACTAAACTAGTGCCTTAAATACAGGGAGTGATCTCACAGTCCTCACCAGCGCGACCCTGTATTCACAGGCCGTAATGAAAAAGCTCCTGTGTGATAGTAAATATTTGCACAGTGTCGAGATGCACTTAAGATTCAGTTCGCGATTTCTCCACATCTCCAGGTGGCAGCCATCTCTGCAATCGCTTTGGTTGTAGTCCACACGAAAGCTTCATGGTTGCACAGAGTCAATTATCTGTGTGATTGAGGGTCATCAAATCGTTTCCAGGCGTGGAGCATCAACATCGACCCACTCAAGATGTTCACTGATGGAAGAGTAAACTCAGCCCACGGCGCTGCTGCACGCTCTGGTTTATCTGCGCCAGGCAAATTACGCCCAAATTGATTGGTGTAGGTCCATTCAGCTACGGCTGGAAAATTGAACATTTTAAACCTCAGTCCATTTAGAAATGAAAGCAAGCGTTACTCAGACTGCAGAAAAATAAACATTAAGGAGCAATTCGGTCTTCAACAGCCGTCCTCCTGAGAACCTGGAACAGTAATGAACCCAGAACAGACGAAGAGCACCTCATCACACAGAGCGCTACACATCTGTGTAAGAGTCCATCGCAATCATCCCATCGTCCGTCCTCTTTTCAGACCAAATAAGTCCATCTAACCGCTCGGGTCCAGGGCAGGAGCTCGGTACCGATTTCCAGATCCAAAGCAACTTTAAAAGCAAGTCTAACCCTGGTGAAGCATCTGAGGAATACCTCACTTTCTGTATCAGTTTGTTATGATTTGTCAGAAACAATAAGTAGTTTGAGCCCAGTTTGGTATGAAACCGATTCAAAGCTGCCATCCTCCTCGTGGACGCTGTGGAGAGACAGAACTGGACGAAAAAGCAGAGAGTTTGTTGGCAGTGGTTCTCCACTGAGCCTGAGCTTTAATGAGAGACAGAGGGCACCGTGGGGCCGCAGGGAGATCATACTGACCACACCTAGCCCAACATTTACAATCTACTCACATCTACTAAGGTAACATTCGCACAAATCTAAAACCTCAAGGAAAATTGGAAATATCTCAGTAATGGACTCAGTGAGTGTTCTCCAGAAGAACGTTCTCCTGACACTGACACTGCAGTGAATGATGAGCATTAAGCACAGACCATTACTAAGGACCTTCACAATCTACGCAGACTCCACCACTGCTTCTGAGTGCAGTTTTAAATTAAATCTCTATTGTTTCTAATGTGTTTGACACGAGGAGGACAGTACCCTGTGAGTCTCAGTTCGGCTGGATGTTAAATGAAATAAAAAACAAGGACTCATTACTGTACACTGACTCATTCTCTTTTGTTGGAGGGTTTTCTGAGGGCAGCTCTCCCTGGGGCAGTTCAAGCTCTGTGATTGAGATCTGATCCCTCTTGTTTTTCCTCTGTAAACAGCTCTAACTAGGGCTCACGTGAAACGCTGGCAGAGAAAGCCAGGTTCTGTTTTGATTGGTCAGATGCCGCTGGCCTTATCTCCACCTCGGGCCTTTGTTAAAGACAGACCTAATTTCTCCCTAGTCACAGCAGCTCGGCCGCTAATCCACAACACGGATGACAAAGTGCTCTTGCCTTTGATGGGGAGCCAGACAGGAGGAGTGGACGTCCCGTGGTCAAGAGGGGGCAGCTGGAAAGCAACAGAAGGGAGAGCAGGTCCAGAGTGGGTGTTCCAGCGAGTCACGCGGGAGAGAGCCCTGCCAAGCGTCCTGATCTGCAGAAAGGAAACCAAGCCCTGCAGACAAAAGCTCTCGGGCCACATTGCCCAGATCGTGCTAATCTGATCTGTGATTGGTCAAGCTGGGGAACCCGGGGGAAGCTGGGAAAGACTAACGGAAGGTCTTGCTAATCTTGGGTTGTGGTTTTCTAACGTTAAATCAGAGCTGATCCTGTGGCTCTGAGGGGGTTAATAGAGTCTCACTCACGACGTCACGACTGGAACCAAACTATTTACACCATTCTTTTTATGAAGTTATTGTTTGGCCCAGGATTAGAGGAGCATTAGGATTCAAGTAGAAACAAAAGAACTGAGTTTGGAGCGGGTCGTGTTTCCGGCCGATCCAAAACAAACCTGGGGGCGAGCGGCGCAGGACGCATGTTCTCAAAGGGTCAGTGAAAGGTCTCTTTTTCAATGGCTATCTGATATTATCCAGACTCCGCTGCCAAAGTAAACCAGCCCTGAGTTGTTGGGGGTGGATGTGTGGATGGATTTGCTTCACTCTAACCCAAACAAGAAAGCAGCAAAACCATAACACATAATGAGAGCTGCAGATGAAAAGAACTGCTCCCCGTACGGAAGCCAGCGACACAGACAGGTCCAAAATAACATCGTGCTCCTTCACTGGGGACAACATGTTTATCGGCAGTTCACGGATAAAAAAGATGCCAGAAAAAGAACACGAGGATAAACAACTTTCCAAGAACTCTCTGCAGAAACTGGGATTGGAACATGACACACAGCAACTTCATTACAGTACGATTTAAACAGCACAAACCCTGCTGTTGAAGGAGAGAAGGGAATGTAATCGTGTTTGTAGAGTGACTGCAGAGTCTTAGGGAGAGGTTTATAAACAGGACACAGACATAAAACTGATGCTCCAGTAAGAATTAAGGCTGATCTTATCCCTTTACTCAAACGGGCTCTGATTTAGACGCCGTACAAAGCTGATGATGCCAGTTCCACCAAGGCCCACTGATGATGATAAACATGAAATGAAATTCTTTGCTGTTCAAGGGCACAACATCTGAGGCAATGTCTCCAGCCGACATTTCTCAAATATCTGACATTGTCCAAAATTCAGGTCAGACACGCTCACTATATGCAGGGGAGCTGCTGTAGATCTGCTGAAGTTCTAAGCAAGTATGTGTGTGTGTGTGTGTTGGTTGTGAGGAGGAGGGCTCAGGGAATCACACACAGACACAGTCTGTAACACTTATCCAGCTCAGGGTCGGCGTGGGTCCAGAGCCTACCCAGAATCACGGGGCGCAAGGCAGGACCACACCCTGAAGGGGGCGCTAATCCTTCATGGAGTGACACACACTCACACATTCCCTCACACACTCACACCTACGGACACTTTTGAGTCTCCAATCCACCTACCAACGTTTTTTTTGGAGCCCACACCACACTCCTCACAGACAGTCACCCGGAGGAAACCCACGCAGACACAGGGAGAACACACCACACTCCTCACAGACAGTCACCCGGAGCGGGACTCGAACCCACACCCTTCAGGACCCTGGAGCTGTGACAGAGACACTACCTGCTGCACCAACGTACCAGACATACATCTCTTCAAATCCAATATTCACTCTTTAATTCACAAAAACATATTCTCTAGGTCATGTCTTTTCTCTGTAGCAGATGAGTTAATCCTGACCTCCTGTTCACACTAGAGGGCGGCAGAGTGGCCAGTTGTTTTCTCGGGAGCAGGCAATGTGCAGCTGCTATTTGTGTAATGTTTGCAAATGAGTTTTGACACAGAGACATGTAAAAAGATAAAAAGTTCCTCTGATTAATCACAGATACACTCTCTGAGGTCCCCACAAGTGACGTCATGAGTGTCCCTGAACACGTTCAGGAGGCCGAGGTGGGAGCTGGGGGCTCTATCGTGAACCCAGGGTGAGGCAGTTCAGAGGCTACTCTGCTGAGGTTCTAGGTTTATTTTCAGTTTTAGTAAAAAAAAAGCACAGTTTAGAGGTGTTACCATCAACATGATTTCCACCATCTCTCAGTACGTACTGTAGTGTTATTTTCTTTCTCCACACACTCCCCAGATTCACACTTTATCTAGCTGTCATTTCTGACCTCCATTAGCAGTGCTGTAAAACACGGAGCAGCCGGAGAGAGCCCGAGTCCTGGCCCGAGGGCAGTGATGAATGTGCTGCGTGTTGAGGTTAAAGGCTGGGGGTAATTTAAGAAAAGACAAGAAGTGCTTTCAGCAGAGGAGTAAATGCTGCGGGATGAAAAACGACAGCGCACCTTTGGCGCGAGGCGCTGTGGAGGCGGGAGAAGATCTGATTATCTGACCCACTTGGGCTCTGAATGTTTAAGGACAGCACTCTGCACAGAGGTTGTGTTTAAAGTCACGATCAGCTCGCTTCGTAAATAAACCCCGCGGAGGGTGAGGACGTCTCCCCTGGAGCAGCACTTGGCAGCCGCAGCGAGCAGGAGGGCTGAGGATGGTTTAACCCTGAGGGCTGTGTTTGTTTCAGCAGTCGGAGTGTGAGGTGCCAGGCCCCAGGCTTGTTTGTGTTGGCAGCTGCAGGAAGCAGACTCCGTGTCTGTGGAGCCATTGGAGCGTGCCAGCCGGTGTCAAAACGATTTGCAGAGGGAGTGAAATGAGGTCGAATCCAGGAGCACGAACATGGTTCAAATCTGATCCCAAGTCTCACTGCTTCAGGAGCAAGAACCAAAGACTTACATACGTTCAGACCGACGCGCCTGGTCAAATTGAAGGTTCATTAAACAAAAGAATAGTGTGGTTTTATCCAGATCAGAGAGAGAGAGAGAGAATTAAGACGTGGTTGGATTGAGCTCGGCTCAGCTCCGTGGTTCCACTGCTCAGACTCAACCAACGTGGAATACACAAGGTATCACTTACGCCTTTTAAATTGACCCCAGTTTACTGTAAAGGACTGTGACAGTGTGGATGGGGTGGTGGAAAGAGTCAGTACTGAGTCAGGAATGAAAATACAAAAGAAACAAAATTCAAAAATAGAAAACAAACAATATTTACACAGTATATACACTATTTACATTTTTACGAGGTTAAACGTTAAACGTTGTGGTTTACAGCTACCACTTGTTAAACTTGAGGGATTTTAAATTTAACCCCAGTCAGTAACAAAGTTTCTCGTGACTCGCTCTCTTTCTCCAGTTCGAACCTCTTATATTCCCCCCATTAAAAGCTCACCCCAGACTAAACCACAAAGAGGATATACCTCATTCATTGTCTGTAACCCTTATCCAGTTCAGGGTTGCTCAACTAATAGGGGCGTGACATGTGCTCTTTTTGGTTGGTTGAAGACCAGGCGTGCTGCCGCATTCTGGATCATCTGTAGCGGTCTCACAGCACAGGCCAGAAGACCTGTCAGGAGGGCGTTGCAATAGTCTAGACGGGCGATTACTAACGTCTAAACAAGGAGCTGTGTTGTATGTTGAGTTAGGTATGGCCTAATCTTCCTTATGTTGAATAGGGAGAAGCGGCTCGATCGAGCTACAGCGGTAACATGATCTGCGAAGGTCAGCTGGTCATCAACCATGACCATGAAACTAGGTTTCTTACAACCTTGGTGGGAGCCACTGATAGAGACTCTAGCTTGATGCTGATGTTGTGGAGAATAGCTTGCTTGGCTGGGAGGACCAGCAGTTCAGTTTTGGATAAATTCAATTGGAGGTGATGTTCCTTCATCCATGTAGATATGTCAGAGAGACAGCCAGAGATGGGCCTAGAGAGGTGGTGTACAAGGCAAAGAGGAGGGGTCCCAGCACTGAGTCTTGGGGCACACCTGTGGTGAGGTGGTGTCGCGCTGATGTTTGTCCATGCCATGACACACTGAAGGATCGTCCAGTGAGAAAAGGCTCAAACCAGGAGAGTGCATTGTTCTTGAAGCCCATGTCAGTGAGTTTGTTTAGTAAGATGTGGTGGTTGACCGTATCAAATGCTGCTGATAGGTCGAGCAGAATGAGAACTGAGGACTGACCTGTTGCTTTGGCATCTTTAAGAGCTTCCATTACTGACAGAAGTGCAGTTTCCGTTGAGTGGCCGCTCTTGAAGCCGGATTGGTTCGAGTCAAAAAGGTTATGTTGGGAGAGGAATTTTGTTGCCTGCTTAAAGACAGCTCTTTCAATGATTTTAGACAGGAAGGGGAGGAGAGAGACTGGTCGGTAGTTCTCTACTATAGAAGGAGCAAGAGCAGGTTTTTTGAGTAGAGGTCTTACTTGAGCTTGCTTGAAGGTGTTTGGAAATGTTCCAGAGGTTAGTGAAGAATTGATTACATGAGTGGCTGCGGACACAATGGACGGGGCTATGGTTTGCAGTAGGGTGGTAGGAATGGGATCCAGTGGACAGGATGTGGGACGGCCACCTCTAAGAAGATTTGATACCTCGTCTTCTGTGAGAGGAGTGAAAGAAGGGAAGGAAGCAGTAGGTTTAGGAGGATTCGAAGGGGGAGCCGGAGGCTGTGTAGAAGGGTCAGAAAACCGGCTGCTGATTGCAGCAACTTTGCTGGTGAAGAAGTCAGCAAATGCATCAGCGGTGAGGTTGGTTGTAGGGGGTGGAGGTGGAGGGTTCAGTAGAGACTTGAAGGTTGAAAACAGCTTCCGGGTGTCAGTAGCCACACTCCTCACAGACAGTCACCCGGAGGAAACCCACGCAGACACAGAGAGAACACACCACACTCCTCACAGACAGTCACCCGGAGGAAACCCACGCAGACACAGAGAGAACACACCACACTCCTCACAGACAGTCACCTGGAGGAAACCCACACAGACACAGAGAGAACACACCACACTCCTCACAGACAGTCACCCGGAGGAAACCCACACAGACACAGAGAGAACACACCACATTCCTCACAGACAGTCACCCGGAGCGGGAATCGAACCCACAACCTCCAGGTCTCTGGAGCTGTGTGACTCCGACACTACCTGCTGCACCACCGTGCCGCCCTTGATATAAACACAGTCAAATATATATATATATAACTGGCTAGATTTCGTAGCATGCGTTTCCAGATGTGAGAGGTAAGTGTAGCCATTTCAAAACGTATTAATCAGTTTTTTTCTTTGTAAAGGTTCACTGCACCAGCAATTTCCCCAGTCCAATCACGACTAAAACAGATGGGTGACCCACGCGCTGCCACACTCCTAAAACGACACCGCTAACGAGGACTCTTCAGACACGGCTCAGAGGATAGGCCTCAGTCGTGGTTACACGTAGTTACTCTAATCCATCACCCCTCCTTCTCATACACACCATTATCTTCAGCTGGTAACCAACACATTCAAAACACACCGTCCATTCATGACCTGAATATAACATCAAAGTGTCACTAGTTTGGGACGTCGTCTCTTTTTAAACGAAGCTCTTGGGCATTTCTCCATTGACTTTCACCACCTCCAGTGCTAGGAAACATCTTTATTTAGATATGGACCCTACACATAAGCACTATATGTATCTGATTACTTTGATTAATGCTGTTTGAGAGAATAAGGTTTGATAAAGGCACACAACTCATCATCATCTCTGAATCCAATACTGGAGATGACACACGGAGTCCCGGAGCCGTCCTGCATTTCTAGACGACTACTGAACATCACACGAGGCCACAGACCTCCACAGCGTAAACACCACACGCCGCCATCAGGGAGGAGTCCTCCAGCCTTCTCTGGATTAGAGGTCTCCTCAGATCTGATCTAATTACAGAGAAATCCTCAGATCTTCAGGGCTTTGCACTGAGCAGGTGATGGCCCTACATCTGATGGCAATCTTTAGGAACATTATAAATAATTCGTTATAATGAATACGCTATAAATACCTCGCTGCTTGGAGGATTTATTTTATTATAACTTCATTCTCTGCGTTATCACCTCGTCTTCAGACATCACCAGCTACAGCATTAAGCACCATTCTGAGCTCATCCACAGCTCCATATATGTTTTCATATTCCTATTTACATTAGTCCCATATTATAGTCATGTTTACACACTCCATAGCTTTACAGAACCTTTAAGAGCCTTGAAGGAAGAGCTCAGAAGGTTGTACACTGACAAAGAAGAGCTTACAGGTCTCAGACAAACAGATCCAGTCCATTCAGGTCTTAATCAGCGCATGGAAAGGTCCCATGTCCAAGTTCAGACGAGTGACCCCTGATGAATCAGTCAGCTGTGAACACTGCTCGCATTCGTTTTCTCACCAGATGCTCTCCTTATCTGAGCAGCTACAGCATAGATGTCTTAGTCAGGGGTTAAATAAATGATGTTGGGCCAGATTCCTAGTTTAATTGGTTTGTTGAGCTACTAATTCCTCGCTTGTGTCTCATTCATCTTCGAGAACCTCTTGCTGTGGAGGACTTTAATTCCTGTCCACACTTAAAGCAATGACCTAATTCAGTTGCTAACTTGGAGTGAACCTCCCTCTGTCTCGCTCTCAGAACCTCAGCTGGACCCTGGAACCAGACGCTCCAGCAAATCCATCAGCCCCTCAGGCACAGGTCCAACTTACGCTGAGCGAGTTTAGTGGAAGCAGCTGACTCTGCGCTCTCAGTGTCTCCAGAGACGAGGCCGGATTGGAGAAGGACCGAAAACCAAAAGCTTATACAAAGACAATCCAGTCCAGGTCTAAAACAGAAGAATGTCAGAGTCTGTCTCTGTCCCTGAGCCCTGTGGGGTTTATTAGCATGGCTCTGCAGACAGAGCCTCCAACACGGCGCTAAGGAAACAACGAGAGCAGAATATTTAGTGGCACAGGTGATAGGAACCACACTCACACTGTGCAGCAGTGGCCCGTCTCATGTCTTTAACCACAGCCTGCGGAGAGGGATGTTTTCTCTGGACACAGTCCTGGACACTGAGCTGAACCTGAGCCAGTGCCTCACAGCCTTTCATTCTCCTTAAACAGCGCAGTGTTTACATAACAGCACCCACCGGAACCAAGGTCCTTCCCTTTCCGACACGCTCAGGGAACAGCTTCGTCATAAATGTAAACGTGCATAGCTTTCACAGTGGATGTTGAGGGAGGAGACAGCGCTTTGCTTCACTACTCATATTTAAAGTTATTTTAAATTATTAATATTGACCAAGTGGCACGGTGGCGCAGCAGGTAGTGTCACAGTCACACAGCTCCAGGGGCCTGGAGGTTGTGGGTTCGATTCCCGCTCCGGGTGACGGTCTGTGAGGAGTGTGGTGTGTTCTCCCTGTGTCTGTGTGGGTTTCCTCAGGGTGACTGTCTGTGTGGTGTGTTCTCCCTGTGTCTGTGTGGGCTTCCTCAGGGTGACTGTCTGTGAGGAGTGTGGTGTGTTCTCCCTGTATCTGCGTGGGTTTCCTCCAGGTGACTGTCTGTGTGGTGTGTTCTCCCTGTGTCTGCGTGGGTTTCCTCCGGGTGACTGTCTGTAAGGAGTGTGGTGTGTTCTCTCTGTGTCTGCATTGGGTCATGAAGGACAGCTGCTGATGTAATAAACTAAACATACACACACATGGAGATACGGGTTTTTTGAATAGTGTGCTGTTTTCCTGATTTTCTGAAATGCACATTTTATAAGTGATGGTTTTGTTGGGAGGTCTTTGACATTTCCTCAGTGCTGTACCACCCTTGTGTGTGTGTGTGTTTGCTGTAATAAGAGCGAGAAAGAAATGTGTCCAGAACTCACCCCTCTGAACATCCAGCTCTCGGTGGAAGAGAAGAGGGAGAAGGAGCTCTTTCTCTGCAGCATCTGCCTAAGGGCACAGGACAAAATGTGAATGTCAAAACAGGTCTTTAATCACATCAGAGATAGCAAACAGCATCAGTGACCAACCCCCCCTTCATAAATACCCCCTCCTTCATTCCAGTGGACCTCCTTTCTGAGAAGCGTTTTAAACCCAGGAAACAACTCACACTGTTGCCATTACTGTGTCTTTGAAGCTCGGCTAATGGACAGAGAGGAGGTTCCTACTGTCTACGGGGTTTAGGGGCACGTGAGCCACATCAAAAGCCCTCGAGAAAGCCCCCGTGTTTACAGAGCCGAGGCCAAGTCAGCAGTAATGAAAGGATCTTTGATGCTGGGGGAGCTGCTGGGAGCTCAGTGAAGGAGATGTGTGGCACATTTTAAAGGAATCTTACTGAAACACCACCTGAGCTCTGTGTTAAATTGAGATTCACTGCAATAAAAAACTTTATTACACAAACATTTACCCAGAGGCTCTCGGGCCGTGTCTGAAGGCGCTTCAGCGGCCCTCCCCAGGACTTTCTGCCTGTAGACGTGGAGTTATGAAAGTTTCCCACAGTCCAGGCCGAGGACAGATGTGTCTAAAACTCCAGACCTGTCTTCGCTGATCAGATACATCAGATAGAGTTTGAAACATTCTGACCGCGTCAGACATGGACTTGCATTGTGGCTCAGTTCCAGTTGAACCACAACTCCACTGACCACAGCTTTAAAAACACAGGGCCCATGAGGGGAGGGTCCGAAAGAGCCAGAGAACTCCACAGTCATCTGACCCAGTCCCAAACCCTTGCTCAAGGGCCCCTCAGCCGTGGACTGAGGAGGAGGACAGTGCTGTCCCTTCACTCCCACAGCCCCCAGCTTTCCTGCTGCTCGTGGGAATAGAGCCAACCACCTTTCAGCCCTAAGTCCTCTGCTCTAAACTGTAGCCCACAGCTGCCCACAAGTGATTCTTCTTCTTCTTCCCCAGCCTCCATCAGCGGTCAGGTTCTGACCATTAAGCTGTCCCTGGTTGAGTGTTTAACCACATTACAGAACAAGAACGTGTGCTCAGAAACTGAGCAGTGAAGCAGAGCGGATGTATAATGAAGGCAGGGCTCAGTGTGGTCAGTGTTCAACTGAGTTGAAAGTTAACATCAGTCTCCAGACCTCTACAAAGAGGCACGACAGGTGTGCAAGCTTCAGGTGACCTACAGAGCACACACGTATCAGAAGCCGGCCTCTTAGTGACAGAAGGTCAGAGGAAGCTGAGAGTGGTGAAGGCCCACTGATCCTGACTCTGACCCCGTGGTCGTCGTGATGGTCTTGCGTCATCATGTGCAATGTCACTCACGCTGTGAATTTTATTCTCCAACACCTCAGGCTTCTAAAGGATGATCTCTTTGGTTTGTGAAACATGGCAGGAGCTTTGTTTAAATTCACATTCTCTATGCTCCCTCACCCCCACCCCCCGACAGCTCCTTCAGCCTGTTTTATCAGTGTCTGAGGAAGACCCCCTGCTGGGCCAGGGCATGTTATCCCTCTTCCTGGCAGATTTGTGTTCCTGCAGATCGTGAGCTGTTTATCCCACTCACAACAATCCCCCAACTTCATCCACCTCCTTCCCACAGAACACAACCTCCTCCCCCTAAAACACCACCTCTCCCCATCTGGAGGTTTTTAGACAATGGAGAGACTCCAAACGCTGAAAAGAACCAACCGAGATGAGGATGTTGCTCTATTCCTGCTCCATAGGGGGGTAACACTGACTTATTTTTGCTGTTACAGTTACATTACTTAAGGTGGAACTGACTCTAAATTCAGGAGAGCGCTAACTGCATGAAAGTAAAAACAGAGGGAAAGTGCTACAAAACTAAACAGCTCGAGTTACACATGAGTTTCTGTGGGAATTCAAACAGTAAATAAACACTTACAGACAATTTACACTTCAGACACCAACAAGATACAGTCGCTTCTTACTCACACACACCGCTCCACCTTAAAAGATACAGTCGCTTCTTACTCACACACACCACTCCACATTAAAAGATACAGTCGATTCTTACTCACACACACCGCTCCACATTAAAAGATACAGTCGCTTCTTGCTCACACACCACTCCACCTTAAAAGATACAGTCGCTTCTTACTCACACACACCGCTCCACCTTAAAAGATACAGTCGCTTCTTACTCACACACACCGCTCCACATTAAAAGATACAGTCGCTTCTTACTCACACACACCGCTCCACATTAAAAGATACAGTCGCTTCTTACTCACACACACCGCTCCACCTTAAAAGATACAGTCGCTTCTTACTCACACACACCGCTCCACCTTAGAAGATACAGTCGCTTCTTACTCACACACACCAATCCACCTTAAAAGATACAGTCGCTTCTTACTCACACACACCGCTCCACCTTAAAAGATAGAGTCGCTTCTTACTCACACACACCGCTCAACCTTAAAAGATACAGTCGCTTCTTACTCACATACACCGCTCCACCTTAAAAGATACAGTCGCTTCTTACTCACACACACCAATCCACCTTAAAAGATACAGTCGCTTCTTACTCACACACACCGCTCCACCTTAAAAGATACAGTAGCTTCTTACTCACACACACACCGCTCCACCTTAAAAGATACAGTCGCTTCTCACTCACACACACCGCTCCACATTAAAAGATACAGTTGCTTCTTACTCACACACACCGCTCCACCTTAAAAGATACAGTAGCTTCTAACTCACACACACACAGCTCCACCTTAAAAGATACAGTCGCTTCTTACTGACACACACCGCTCCACCTTAGAAGATACAGTCGCTTCTTACTCACACACACCAATCCACCTTAGAAGATACAGTCGCTTCTTACTCACACACACCAATCCACCTTAAAAGATACAGTCGCTTCTTACTCACACACACCGCTCCACCTTAAAAGATACAGTCGCTTCTTACTCACACACACCGCTCAACCTTAAAAGATAGTCGCTTCTTACTCACATACACCGCTCCACCTTAAAAGATACAGTCGCTTCTTACTCACACACACCAATCCACCTTAAAAGATACAGTCGCTTCTTACTCACACACACCGCTCCACCTTAAAAGATACAGTCGCTTCTTACTCACACACACCGCTCCACCTTAAAAGATACAGTCGCTTCTTATTCACACACACCAATCCACCTTAAAAGATACAGTCGCTTCTTACTCACACACACCGCTCCACCTTAGAAGATACAGTCGCTTCTTACTCACACACACCAATCCACCTTAAAAGATACAGTCGCTTCTTACTCACACACACCGCTCCACCTTAAAAGATAGAGTCGCTTCTTACTCACACACACCGCTCAACCTTAAAAGAAACAGTCGCTTCTTACTCACATACACCGCTCCACCTTAAAAGATACAGTCGCTTCTTACTCACACACACACACCGCTCCACCTTAAAAGATACAGTCGCTTCTCACTCACACACACCGCTCCACATTAAAAGATACAGTAGCTTCTTACTCACACACACCCCTCCACCTTAAAAGATACAGTCGCTTCTCACTCACACACACCGCTCCACATTAAAAGATACAGTCGCTTCTTACTCACACACACCGCTCCACCTTAAAAGATACAGTCGCTTCTTACTCACACACACACACCGCTCCACCTTAAAAGATACAGTCGCTTCTTACTCACACACACCGCTCCACCTTAGAAGATACAGCCACTTCTTACTCACACACACCAATCCACCTTAGAAGATACAGTCGCTTCTTACTCACACACACCGCTCCACCTTAAAAGATACAGTCGCTTCTCACTCACACACACCGCTCCACATTAAAAGATACAGTCGCTTCTTACTCACACACACCGCTCCACCTTAAAAGATACAGTCGCTTCTTACTCACACACACACACCAATCCACCTTAAAAGATACAGTCGCTTCTTACTCACACACACCAATCCACCTTAGAAGATACAGTCGCTTCTTACTCACACACACCAATCCACATTAAAAGATACAGTCGCTTCTTACTCACACACACTGCTCCACATTAAAAGATACAGTCGCTTCTTACTCACACACAACGCTCCACCTTAAAAGATACAGTCGCTTCTTACTCACACACACCAATCCAACTTAAAAGATACAGTCGCTTCTTACTCACACACACCGCTCCACATTAAAAGATACAGTCGCTTCTTACTCACACACACCGCTCCACCTTAGAAGATACAGTCGCTTCTTACTCACACACACCAATCCACCTTAAAAGTTACAGTCGCTTCTTACTCACACACACCGCTCCACATTAAAAGAAACAGTTGCTTCTTACTCACACACACCGCTCCACATTAAAAGATACAGTCACTTCTTACTCACACACACACACCGCTCCACATTAAAAGATACAGTCGCTTCTCACTCACACACACCGCTCCACCTTAAAAGATACAGTAGCTTCTTACTCACACACACACACCGCTCCACCTTAAAAGATACAGTCGCTTCTCACTCACACACACCGCTCCACATTAAAAGATACAGTCGCTTCTTACTCACACACACCCCTCCACCTTAAAAGATACAGTCGCTTCTTACTCACACACACCCCTCCACCTTAAAAGATACAGTCGCTTCTTACTCACACACACACACCGCTCCACCTTAAAAGATACAGTCGCTTCTTACTCACACACACCGCTCCACCTTAGAAGATACAGCCACTTCTTACTCACACACCAATCCACATTAAAAGATACAGTCGCTTCTTACTCACACACACTGCTCCACATTAAAAGATACAGTCGCTTCTTACTCACACACAACGCTCCACCTTAAAAGATACAGTCGCTTCTTACTCACACACACCAATCCAACTTAAAAGATACAATCGCTTCTTATTCACACACACCCCTCCACCTTAAAAGATACAGTCGCTTCTTACTCACACACACCGCTCCACCTTAAAAGATACAGTGGCTTCTTACTCACACACACACACCGCTCCACATTAAAAGATACAGTCGCTTCTCACTCACACACACCGCTCCACCTTATAAGATACAGTCGCTTCTTACTCACACACACCGCTCCACCTTAAAAGATACAGTCGCTTCTTACTCACACACACCGCTCCACCTTAGAAGATACAGTCGCTTCTTACTCACACACACCAATCCACCTTAAAAGATACAGTCGCTTCTTACTCACACACACACCGTTTCACCTTAAAAGATACAGTCGCTTCTCACTCACACACACCGCTCCACCTTAAAAGATAGTCGCTTCTTACTCACACACACCGCTCCACCTTAAAAGATACAGTAGCTTCTTATACACACACAACACTCCACCTTAAAAGTTACAGTCGCTTCTTACTCACACACATCAATCCACCTTAAAAGATAGTCGCTTCTTACTCACACACAGCACTCCACATTAAAAGATACAGTCACTTCTTACTCACACACACCGCTCCACCTTAAAAGATACAGTCGCTTCTAACTCACACACACCGCTCCACATTAAAAGAAACAGTTGCTTCTTACTCACACACACCGCTCCACATTAAAAGAAACAGTTGCTTCTTACTCACACACACCACTCCACCTTAAAAGATACAGTCGCTTCTAACTCACAAACAACACTCCACATTAAAAGATACAGTCGCTTCTTACTCAGACACACCGCTCCACATTAAAAGATAAAGTCGCTTCTTACTCAGACACACCACTCCACATTAAAAGATACAGTCGCTTCTCACTCACACACACCGCTCCACCTTAAAAGATACAGTCGCTTCTTACTCACACACATGATACTGTCATGATACTGCATTGCTCTGGGGTGAAACGCACACAGTGCCCAAACAAAACAGCCACACTGCACACAACTAATGATCATTAATCAATAATGAAATCACATAAAGGGGAGTGTCCTAACCCTGTCCACTGACTCACCAGTGGACCATTTACATCTGTCCCATCCCTCAGTGAGGTCTGTGGCCGTCTGTTAGCTCTCAGACACCTTGACATCCCCCAGCATCTGAGGTAGGTCCCCTTTACACGTTATCAACAGAGAGCTCTTTCCCACAACCTCCATCAGCATCTGGAACCCTGGCCTGATAACCACACTGACCAGAGACCAGCCCCTACTGTGATATCTGATAAATCACATGCTTAGAATGTGAGCCTGGGTCAGACACACACACACACACACACACACACACACACACACACGCACGCACACACGCACACAGACAGACACACACACACACACACACACACACACACACACACACACACACACACACAGACAGACAGACACACACACACACACACACACACGTTTGTGCCGTTCCCATCCCCTCTACCTATTCATTCTCTTTTGGAGAATAATCAATAACTTTCTTGACAAATCTATATGGAGCTTCCACATACACAGCTCTGTAACTTCCCCCTGCACCCGCTGGGTCGTCCCGGCTGAGGAACACACCTTTCACGCAGTGTGAACTAGATTCTCAGAAGAGGAAGCGTGTACTTTTGGAAAGATCTGAATAAAGTAAACTTTTCTGATATTAGGACGACGTGGGATCTTCTGATCTTCTGATGAATCAGAACAAAGAGCTTTAGAGCTGTGTGGAGATCAGTGTTACTCACTGATGAGAGATTAATGTAGGTCACTTCTCCACAGCTTTTCTGTATCGTCTCTGTAAACATTTCTCAGAAGTGTAAATGCTGTGCCAGAAAAAAAAGTGATGTAAAATGAGGGGGTGTAATGTGGTGAGTTCATCCACCAAAGATGATGATGATGATGATGATGATGATGATGAGAATGATCATGATGATGATGAGGATGTGGATGAGAATGATCATGATGATGTTGAGGATGTGGATGATGATGAGGATGTGGATGATGATGAGGATGATGAGAAGCATGATCATGATGATGATGAGGATGTGGATGATGATGAGGATGATGATGAGAATGATCATGATGATGATGAGGATGTGGATGACGATGAGGATGATGAGGATGTGGATGATGATGAGGATGATGATGATTAGGAGGATGTGGATGATGATGATGATGATGAGGATGTGGATGATGATGAGGACGAGGATGTGGATGATGATGATGAGGATGATGAGGATGAGGATGAGAATGATGAAGATGATGATGACGATGATGATGATGATGAGGATGTGGATGATGATGATGATGTTGATGATGAGAATGATGATGATGATGAGGATGTGGATGATGGTGGTGATGATGATGAGGACGAGGATGATGATGATGATGATGATGTGGATGATGATGATGATGATGATGATGAGGACGAGGATGTGGATGATGATGATGATGATGAGGACGAGGATGTGGATGATGATGATGATGAGGACGAGGATGTGGATGATGATGATGAGGATGATGAGGATGTGGATGATGATGATGAGGACGAGGATGATGATGATGAGGATGTGGATGATGATGATGATGAGGATGTGGATGAGAATGATGATGATGATGGTGATGATGAGGACGAGGATGTGGATGATGATGATGATGATGATGAGGATGTGGATGATGATGATGATGAGGATGTGGATGGTGAAGATGATGATGAGGACGAGAATGAGGATGATGATGATGATGAGGATGATGATGATGAGGATGTGGATGAGAATGATGATGATGATGATGATGATGAGGATGTGGATGAGAATGATGATGTGGATGATGATGAGAATGATGATGATGATGATGATGATTATAATGAGGAAGATGAAAGTTGTGTCTGAAATGTCTGTTTTCTCTGCATTGTTTGAAGAAGGGGGACACTGCTGTATAGTTATTTACTTCATAAGACTGACACAGACCTGCTTTTCACAGCCAGCGTGACTTAACTTCACACCAACACAGCTCCGTCCAGTACAATAGCGCCCCCTGGTGGCCGTCTGAGGGAACACTTCAACAGGTTCCAGAAACTAAACTATGCTTTACTCGCACCTTGTTATTGTTATCACCGGGTGGATCACTTTTACAGTCCACTGGAGAGTCCGGGTCCCCTTTTATTCATCTGCATCTACTGCCCCCGCCCTGACTCCACACACTGACCACAACACTGCAATACATTTAAATAAATCACTGCACTAACTGTGAATATACTGCTCATTGTTCAACATACAACAAAATGTGTGCTCCACATTAAACCCATCTGTGACACACACACACACACACACACACACACACACACCAGTGCACTAGTGTCACAAGGATTCCCCAAACTGGGTGGACGCCGTGGGACTGAAGGCTGCTGCAGGCTGAGAGTGGGAGACTCCGAAGACTGAGGCAGAGCTACAGCGAGTGTGTGGAGGTTTTAATTGCAGTTGAAAACGTCTGTGGAGATTAGGAGAGTCATCCTCTAATTACACACTGGGCTCATGAGAAAGGGCTTGTGCTGCGAGGACACTGTAAACACTGCCACATGTCCCAGCAGCGCAACTCACACAACAGCGTCTTCACTGACACTGACTCTCTGTGTCTGTGTGGGTTTCCTCCTGGTGACTGTCTGTGAGGAGTGTGGTGTGTTCTCCCTGTGTCTGTGTGGGTTTCCTCCTGGTGACTGTCTGTGAGGAGTGTGGTGTGTTCTCCCTGTGTCTGTGTGGGTTTCCTCTGGGTGACTGTCTGTGAGGAGTGTGGTGTGTACTCCCTGTGTCGGCATGTTTTTCCTCCGGGTGAATGTCTGTGAGGAGTGTGGTGTGTTCTCCCTGTGTCTGCGTGGGTTTCCTCCAGGTGACTGTCTGTGAGGAGTGTGGTGTGTTCTCCCTGTGTCTGCGTGGGTTTCCTCCGGGTGACTGTCTGTGAGGAGTGTGGTGTGTTCTCTCTGTGTCTGCGTGAGTTTCCTCCGGGTGACTGTCTGTGAGGAGTGTGGTGTGTTCTCCCTGTGTCGGCGTGGGTTTCCTCCGGGTGACTGTCTGTGAGGAGTGTGGTGTGTTCTCCCTGTGTCTGCGTGGGTTTCCTCAGGGTGACTGTCTGTGAGGAGTGTGGTGTGTTCTCCCTGTGTCTGCGTGGGTTTCCTCCGGGTGACTGTCTGTGAGGAGTGTGGTGTGTTCTCCCTGTGTCTGCGTGGGTTTCCTCCGGGTGACTGTCTGTGAGGAGTGTGGTGTGTTCTCTCTGTGTCTGCGTGGGTTTCCGGTGCTCCGGTTTCTCCCATGCTCCAAAAACACACGTTGGTAGGTGGATTGGCGACTCAAAAGTGTCCGTAGGTGTGAGTGTAAATGTGCGTCACCCAGTGAAGGACCGGCACCCCCTCCAGGGTGTGCTTCCACCTTGTGCCCAGTGATTCCAGTTAGGCTCCGGACCCACCGATTCAGGATGTCTTTTGTCCCTCAGGACTGTTCAGCTCATCATTATTCAGCAAATAATAATACTGTGGCTCTGCTGTACTCCGGACAATTGAACAGACATAACCCTCTATGTATCTGCGTATTTTGCACTGCTGATATTATAACTGCACTATTGCTGCACTCTACTGGTTTACACAGTTTACTCTGTTGGGTTCACTGCACTACCTCCATCACACTGTGAGATTTTTCTATATATATTTCTATTTTTATATTTTATATTCTATATTCAGTTGTATATTTCTATTTTCTTATATTTTACTCTTTTATGTGGAACAGTTATTGGAGGCTTTGAATTCTCCTCTGGGATCAATAAAGTGTCTGTGGAACAGCTGACATCAGCAGCACGCTTTAAACCTGAGGAACTCAGTTAAGAACCAAAACTGACGCCATAAACTGGTCCCTGACTCTGGGCAGAACATTTACATTTACATTTACATTTATGCATTTGGCAGATGCTTTTATCCAAAGCGACTTACAAAAGAGGATCTAACATTCGAACTACAGCACAATTTATACAAAATACCTTACATTGAGTGCAATATGCAGGAAGTAATAAGTGCATTAAAGAACATGTTTTAATGTAAAAAAAGCAAATGTACGCGAGTGGCCTGAACTCTGTGTGTTCCTCTAGGTTCCTCCAGAGCCTCAGACTCAACGTCTCTGAGTTTAAACGTCAGGAAAAACGCGTTCCTCTAAAGTTTCCGCTGGCTGCGCTTTATTCTTTCACTGAAGCCGAAGGTCAGAGGAGGTCACAGCATTCGAGGCCTTCACTGCGCAAAGAACAAGAAGGCCATGCAAAGCTGTTTCCTGACCCATTTCCTCTTACCTGGAGAGGAAGCACACACACACACACACCTGTTTCCCCTGCATGCCTCTCCCCAAGCCAAACCCACATTGCCATGACAGCAATAACAGAAACAAAGAAGCTCCTCTTTCTGTATTTTTTGAAAAAGCGACTGAGGCGTCTGTAATTACCTCCTCCATAAACTCATCCCCCCACCCACACACACACACACACACACACACACACACACACATTACAACACAACCTTAAACAGCCCTTAGCACCCAGAGAAAAGTGTGTTTTAATAAACATAGGCTGCTTCAGGTTCAGTGATGGAGTTGGAATAGAGTCATGTCAGAACTTTATTTTCTAACACAGTGGTCAGGAGAGGGGCTCGTAGAATCACACAGTAACACACACCTCCCTCACAGCACTGTGAAACAGAACTGTGCACTTCTTACACAGAAAACAAACACTGCTTCCTTTAACCCCAGTCTGATCCCCCTCTACAGGCTCTAGTGATCTCTGTCTCCCTCTGCTGGCAGGACATACACACTGTCTCTCTCTCTCTCTCTGTCTCTCTCTGTCTCTCTCTCTCTCTCTCTCTCTCTCTCTCTCTCCCTCTCTCTGTCTCTCTCTCTCCCTCTCTCTGTCTCTCTCTCTCTCTCTCTCTCTCTGTCTCTCTCTCTGTCTCTCTCTCCTCTCTCTCTGTCTCTCTCCTCTCTCTCTCTCTCTCTCTCTCTCTCCCCCTCCCTCTCTCTGAAAGGCAGCAGTAGTTGAGTGGTGATATCTCTGAGCCGGGTGACACTAGGGTGGAAGGAAAAGTAATGTCCACTCTGTGGAGGCCAGGGGCCAATGAGCATAGGCGCTGTGTGTGGTTCAGCTTCAGTGAGTGGATCTTCCACTGACCTCCACTGACCCCACCACCACATCAGTGTCACTGCAGCGCCCCACAGAGTTTAACTCTTCGCAGGGTCTAAGCGGGAGTGAAGCATGGGAGCGAATGAGGAGCGGAGGCTAATCCGAGTGGACATTTAACTACAGCTGCTGCATGTGTCTGGACCGATATGAGTTAGTGCCTCACACGCTCTCATGAGACAAACGGCTCACTCTTTCCAACTACATCAGTGTTCCACTCAAGAGAGAAGGAAGCCACACACACACACACACACACACACACACACACACAAAATGCTTTGCCCTAGGCTGAGTAACATGATGGTGATGCAGAACTAGCCATGACCTCATTCACCCAGATCCCACACCCATCATCCTCCACTCGCCCTGAAACAGGGAGCACACTTCTTTTACACTGCGCCGCTGCTTTAAATGTCCTGACACCTACACAACTGTGTAAAAGCTTTAGGCACCTGAGAAAATGACATTTAAAAAGCTATTTATCTGAGCAAACATGATAATGTGTTGTTTAACCCTTTCCACGTCACTCCTGGTGATAGTCCAGTGTTATTTGAGGTGATCGTCCAGTGCCTAGTGTCAGAGGTTAATAAATACTTCATTGTGTTAAAAGAAGTGTGCTGCAGATTTAACAGATCCGTACGTTCTTGGCAGAGTGACTCGTGCTGAACGACGTTCTCTCGAGACTCCTGACTGTCCATTAAAGATAATGTCTACAATTGTGGGGAAAAGAAATTCTAAGCTCCGCAGTTTTTAAGGTGGAACAGTGTATTTGAGGACAAAACAACAGTTTGTACGTGTTTGAAACTGTCTGTAAGTGTTTATCCACTGTTTGATTCCCACAGAAACTCATGTGTAACTCGAGCTGTTTAGTTTTGTAGCATTGTCGCTAACGCAGTTAGCCGTCTTCTGAGTTTGGAGACATTTCCATCTTAAGTGATCGGAAACAGCAAGAATAAGTCAGCGTTACCCCCCTATGGAGCAGGAATAGAGCAACATCCTCATATCGGTTAGTTCTTTTCTGCGTTTGGAGTCTCTCCGTTGTCTAAAAACCTCCAGATGGCGTTTCTCTGCCGTGAGCAGAGAGAGAGAAAGCCTAGCACCGGACCCAGACACTTTGTTTTTTTACCCATTTACAGACACTGGGGCTTCGTAAACACATTAGAGTGGTTTCCAGAGCAAACCCACTGCAGAGCAGCACATGGAGAGGAAACACACTCTTTTTTTATAAAAAGTGAAGGGAGCGCTCTCAGTAAAGCTTCACTCTGGAGGGTGGCCTCAGTGGAACATTTTCAGTGCCTTTAGTAACAGAACTGTACCATGATCTGTAATAAGTGTAGATTTTAAAGTTGTGTTGATGTCATTCGCTCCGATTCATCTCCAGGACTTTTATTGTGTTCTTTTATTCTCCACAGTTGTATAATGAAAGATTACAGAGATCCCTCTCTCCTTCTGGAGAAGAGAATGTAATGAACCTTTAGGGAACACAGCTGGACTCTAACACCACTGCTGCACCTTTAAAGATACACTCCACTGTTTGTAGCTTCAGTGACAGTGATGTTCCTGTAATGGATCTGACAGAGTAAGACCCTTTGCATTGAGAAACGTCCACTACTTAAATAATAAATAACAAAGGACAGGGGGTCTGTAACAACGTGGACGAGTTCAGGCTAAATATCTTGTTTTGAACAGAAATTAAATTAAGAAAAGATGAGGTCTTCTGATGTTCACCCTCTAGCGCACCCAGCTGCACTTCTGTTTAATTATAGAGCTTTATCAGGGCTGAGGTCCTCACTCAGCTGCATCACTGACCACAGTCTCTCAGCTCCTGTTCACAGGGTCCAGTATCTGGCACTGACCAGGGGCTGAGGGGTTACCGAGGTGGACTGCGGGTTTGAGTCCCACCCTCGACTGGACGCAGAAACCCTAGCTGCTTCAGGCTCCAGGACCTGCTGCAGAAATGGGGTGGGGGTTTGTGAAGGAATTGTGCTTTCTCCTCCCTCAACAACCAATGTGGCCAACCACTGCTGTGTGTGTGCGTGTGTGTGTGTGTGTGTGTGTGTGTGCCCACTGAGACCACTGAGCACATTCAGTGCTTTACAAACCTTCCTCACACACAACTTTTCCTCTGTTTCAGAATGAAGCCGCTCAGCGGAGACGAGTTTGATGCCTGAGGGTTGTTTCTCTCTGAGGCTCTGCGCTGCGTCTCCTGGTCTAGAGCCGATACACTTTAACAGAAGCTGGTCTGAAACCTGTCATCTTTTTCCATTGGATTAATCAGCTGTGGTGTCAGGCTGAACCCGAACTCGATGTTTAGGTGGCAGTCTACTGACCGAATGAAGCAAGACATAATCAAGCGTCTCATAAAAACAAAGAGCAATAAACCGAGCCGCTGAACAACTTCTCACAGCAAAGTCAGCAACGTCCTCAGACACTTCCCAATGATCATAGTCCAACAGCGTGTCCAAGAAGTCCTCTGTGTGCTGCTCAGACCTGTCACAACAAATGTTTTTAGCTAAAATATTGTCCTGGAAATAACTGCATTCGATGATAGTACTTTCATTTTAAACCATTTTAAGCCACTGATATAAAAATAATACACTGTAATAGAATAATAATGCAATTACACCCCTTTATCAAAACTGTATTAATGAGAGCAAGAGAGAACCAGAGAACAGAGTGAACCAGAGAGGACCAGAGAGAACAGAGAGAACCAGAGAGAACCAGAGAACAGAGAGAACCAGAGAACAGAGAGAAGCAGAGAGAACCAAAGAGAACCAGAGAACAGAGAGAACCAGAGAACAGAGAGAACCAGAGAGAACAAAGAGAACGAGAGAACAGAGAGAACCAGAGAGAACCAGAGAACAGAGAGAACCAGAGAGAACAAAGAGAACCAGAGAACAGAGAGAACCAGAGAACAGAGAGAACCAGAGAGAACAAAGAGAACCAGAGAACAGAGAGAACCAGAGAGAACAAAGAGAACCAGAGAACAGAGAGAACCAAAGAGAACCAGAGAGAACCAGAGAACAGAGAGAACCAGAGAACAGAGAGAACCAGAGAGAACCAGAGAACAGAGAGAACCAGAGAACAGAGAGAACCAGAGAGAACCAAAGAGAACCAGAGAACAGAGAGAACCAAAGAGAACCAGAGAGAACCAGAGAGAACCAGAGCAGAGCAGTAAACACACAGTTTAAACAGTGGACTACACTGAGGTCAGCAACAACCCGTGAGGAAATGTCCGTATACTTTCGGCCACTGGCCACTGCACTGCCGCACAGCGCTGAGCACAGAACAGACCAGGACCTGACACATGACGCAGAATTAAAGCAGACGACAAGGCGGTGTAGGCGAAAATCCACCTGTCCTCTTTACGACAGGCGTTTCCCTCACAGCTGAGCGAGGGCTGAACGACAGGTGGCTGACACTGACCAGTGGAGGGAGGCCACAGTGTACAGCCCTGATCTGGAGCAGCTGCACATCCAAAATTAGAGAAATGCACACTTCATGTCCGGCCTCAGCATAGTCTTCTGAACGAGAGCAGAGGGGGACTTTAAAAATCATTATCAACACTATTCTGAAGCAGGGGGCGGATAATTCAGCATCGGCCTCAAAACTGTGGGAAACTTCACCTCCCTCTCTCCATCTCTGCTTCATCACGACAGAAAACACACCTTTATTCTCTGTATTCTCCCTCCTGTAAACAACAGAATGCCCCCCGTTCTGACACAAATAGACCTTGAGTGAGAGAAAGGTGCTTTCTCTCTGAGGGAATACTGAGGGAATGTGTCCCTGAGGGTGATGAGGGGTTTCCTGAAGAGTCCGGACTGTCTCTCATCCTGTGCCATCAGCCCAGGAGCGGAGGAAGCAGGAGGTGGACACGGAAAAACCGTGTAAACACAACTGCATTATTGATGGAGCACAGACTGTAATTACGTTTCAGAGCTCTGTTTACAGACGAGGGTAAAGTGAGTGAGTCGCTGGTCACTGCCGATCTAATAAACACTGAGCAGGACACGGTCAGGAAGCTGCACCTAAAAGTTGTAAGATGATCCACGTTAGTAACTCCAGTAACACCTCATCGTCGGGGACCGATCTGACGACCTGCTTCACCTCCTGGCCGAAAGATCTGAGCAGCGCGGGCCACAGACGCGTAGTGAAAGGTCCTGAACGGACACAGGCACAAACTGAGCTGTAGTTAGGGGTGGGACAATATATCGATACAGCGATATATCGCATCGCCACAGATTATAAATATACACTGGAGCCACATTTCTATACTTTTATTGCAAAATATACGTGATGTAAATAGACTCTGCCTCCTGTGTGATTTACATGAGTCAATACTCCCCGACTCCATGTGGTGGCGCTAATCGAACGAATAGAGTAAACCTGTGAAGGAAAAAACATCCTCTTTCAAACTGAAAGTCTGGCCTCAATTCAGTTTTTACACAAATGAAATGGACAAAGACTTATTCGTAAGAAGTATTTGGTTAAAACTAAGTTCACAGAGAACACAGCGAACTGGCCGTTTACGACTGTTTTACACAGAACTGATGACCCACTGAGACAAGGACATGCTGCATTCAGGGTGTGTGTTAAAGCCTTAAAGGAGTATTATCTTCTTCAGTTACACAGTTATTGCAGCGCATTGATTGTGGTGTTATATATGGAGTATCCCAGGAGTGCAGCAACGAGGTATCATCGTTACCGTGGGCAGTGTATCGTGATAATATCCTACCGTGAGACGCTCTGTGATTCCCACCCTGCTGCACCGTGTCCTTGGTCGTTTTTAGAGCACTGAGCTTTGCCACAAAGATCTCTGAGAGCGCAGTGGAGTAACGGGGTTCTGTGGGTCAGGACTGATCCAACAACACAGTACACCAACACTCCTTCCGTCCTGATCACACACTGACAACAACTGAATCTCTGAAGAGTGCCCCCTGCCCTCCGTTTCTGTGAGAACTCTGCAGTTCTAAACTTCAGACTACGCCCAGACTGGGCCCAAAAGTGTTCTTCATCTGGTCTCTGAATACAGACCCCGTCCCCATCCAGGTCTATCAGTGTGTGTTTGTTCAGGGGTTGCTTGGCTTGCAGTTTCCTTCCCGACCGCTCTGTCCACAGCTAACTGGCCTTTTCACATCGCTGGAAACACTAACGACAGACGCTTCTGCTTTCTAAACGCCGGGAGGTGGCCTGAAGTGACGTGAACAATCATTAGGAAGTCAGTGAGCGGAGCGGCCGGTGTCCATGTCTCTGCTGTGTGTGAGAGGACAGGGAGATTCAGCCCTGTCCTGGTGAGTGTGTTTCTGTCAGCGCTTTGTGGCTGTTTCTCTTCTCAAAAACGGGAAAATCTGGAATTTACCACAACCACGACTTTCATTTTCACTGCAGCCCTTTGACACTGAAGAAAGGTCACATGGGTGTGCTTCCTGCACCGGAGAGTACAGCTAGAACCACTGGAATATTCTTTTAATCACTCATCAGTGAATGAACACTGTGTGTGAAATACGTTTGTAATTCAAAATTCAGGGGTGTGTTCCCACCTTGTGCCCAGTGATTCCGGGTAGACTCCGGACCCCCCGCTGCCCTGAACTGGACAAGGGTTACAGACAGTGGATAAATGAATGAATGAATGAATGAATGAGTTCAGAGTTAGAGATCGGGGACGGAGTGCATTATTACTGCATTCATAGGTTATTTTTATGTTGAATTCTGTTAAAAAAATGTGATTTTTAATCTGACACACAGTTACCACACAATGACAATAGCGCAGGAGAATGTTTGAATTTTGAGTTACAGTTATACGCTACACATTAACCCTTTAAAACCTATTTGTACAAAGGAAATAAGAGTCGGATGATTATTACTGTGCTGTTAAGTCCAGTGAGGTTTAACAGTGTGGTTCTGCCGTGATCAGAAACGGCTGGAGAAACACCTGCTGAACAAATACAAGAGGAAAAAAAAGGAAAAACTGGCACCAAACCTGAGCTCTCACGATGAACTTTTTCTGTTGCTGCAGCGATGTTGTTAACTAGAGTTAAAGGGACTTTAAAGAAGAAAAGGTGGTTGGATCGGTTGTGTTTTCCAGGAAAGAAGAGGAAGAGAAAAAGCATACGGGGCCAGGGCTGTGATGTTGGGGCGTTTTTATTGATCTGTGACTCAGAGACTTGGCTTCGCTGCTTATTGCTCGTGTTTAATCTTCAAACAGCGGTTAGAGCCACTCACTGAGCATTTATTGCAGATTCTGGCCCATATTTAATGACCAATATCTACTTAAAGACAATAACAAAACCCACATGCATCATTCCACCATGAGCACAGGTTAGTGCTGAACCTTAAAGCGCAGTGTTCTGTTTACAGCCACAGACACACACACACACACAAAACTGTATTTGCTCCTAACACACGATTAGCGTACGATCCCGATCCTGCAGAGACGGCCTGGACAGAACCCTACGTCAGACACGAAGGAAACACAGAAGCGTCCCATGGGGAGCCTGAGCTGCTGTGAACTCATGAAAGGCCAGAGAAAACCTCGCTAATCCCAGCAAGGACGAGAGAAGCGGGGATCGGGCCTCGCTCAGCGGCCGAGCTGCTCCCCGGTCACGTCCAGTCCAAAGCTTATTCTGAACACATTCAGTGGGGATTAGTGGGTGGATTAGGACTCACCACGCTCCAGCGCCTCTTCCCTCAGCCTGGACACCCAAAAAAATCTGACCCGCCCGCCCAGGACCCCCGCTCAGACCCTCACGCTCCAGCCCGGACCTGCTGTAACACATCAGACATGGCCAGGCCTCAGTCTGAGGCACAGAGACTGAACTCAGACGGGAGGGGTCTGGTCTAGACCCTGGGCCGATACGTACTGCTCCTTTAAAGTACGGTAGACTCAGATCTGTTGCTTTTTTCAGCGCAGGCTGAGCAGCAGCACCTGCTGATAATGCAACAGGTGAAAAACCGGCCCTAATAAACCGCCCACATCCCTCATCTGCCCCCACAGCCCACAGGCTCGTATCTACAGACGCAGATCTGCCGTTTGAACTCCAGCGGGGCACTCAGACATCTGCTGCCGAATCTAAATATAAGGGAGTGCTGCTTTATTCCGTATCTATGGCCGCAGCTGCTATTCAAAAGCATTTCAGACGCAGCTTAATCACAGAGGACAGACGGAGAATCCTGAACACGCTGCAGTCGACTGAAAAGAAAACACTCAGGCTCCAGAAACCGCGGCTAAACCAGATCTCTGTCCAAACCTGCCATTAGCAGAGCCTTTAAAGATAACGCAGGAACATCAGAAGTCTCTCCGTCCCCAGTCTGAGCGCTTCTCAACAAGCTCCGTTCACACAGAGACGGTATTCCACACCAGAGCGCTATGTTTGCCCCGTAAAGGCCTGGACCCAAGGCCAACACAGCTGACCTGTGTACACACATTGTATCTAAAGATTCCTGAAGCGCTCTGTTCCCTACAGAACTGCAGCGGAACGTCTGAGAGCACCCAGTGTCTATCAGCAGGAGTTAAACTATTTTAGGGTTTCTGTCTCTGTTCGAGATCCCCTTCTGAAGCAGTGCTGGAGGAGGTCCCTCTCTGAGACTCCACTGAGTTCATATAACTCTTTTTATCAGTCCAGGCCTGATGAGCTGGTCAGGGGGGGTCAGGAGGGGCTGTGTAAGGGGGCCCACGGAGCAACAAACTGCATCCAGGACCCTTCAATGGGAGTGAATGGTGTTCTCAGACACGTCTCCTGTAGATCGGTTGTGGAAAACGACAGCCGCAAGATTTTCTTTTCGTATCAACAGCAGAACTGTCACAGCACCTGATGCTGAAGTGATGTACTGTCCGGCCCTATGCAGACCTGAGGGCCAATCTGAACAGAGAGTCTGGACAGGACTCACCTCAGGTAACTCCACTGGAAATGTTCAAAGAACAAATGTAGGAACTGAGTAAACAGAACTAGCAACAAAAACTTCCCCTGAAAACCACCGGCTCCTGTAGGGACGCTGTTACAGTCAGTTAAAGGGAACATCTATAATTGTGTTTAAACACTGTTCGCTCTGGTTGTTTACATTCAGAAGCTCCGTATCTTTTAAGGTGGAGAGGTGTGTGTGAGTAAGAAGCGACTGTAACTTTTAAGGTGGAGCAGTGTGTGTGAGTAAGAAGTGATTGTTTCTTTTAAGGTGGAGCGGTGCGTGTGAGTAAGAAGCGACTGTTTCTTTTAAGGTGGAGCGCTGTGTGTGAGTAAGAAGTGACTGTATCTTTTAAGGTGGAGCAGTGTGTGTGAGTAAGAAGTGACTGTTTCTTTTAAGGTGGAGCGGTGTGTGTGAGTAAGAAGTGACTGTTTCTTTTAAGGTGGAGCGGTGTGTGTGAGTAAGAAGCGACTGTATCTTGTTGGTGTCTGAAGTGTAAATTGTCTGTAAGTGTTTATTCACTGTTTGAATTCCCACAGAAACTCATGTGTAACTCGAGCTGTTTAGTTTTGTAGCACTTTCCCTCTGTGTTTACTTTCATGCAGTTAGCGCTCTCCTGAATTTAGAGTCAGTTCCATCTTAAGTAATGTAACTGTAACAGCAAAAATAATTCAGTGTTACCCCCCTATGGAGCAGGAATAGAGCAACATCCTCATCTCGGTTGGTTCTTTTCAGCGTTTGGAGTCTCTCCGTTGTCTAAAAACCTCCAGATGGCGTTTCTCTGCCGTGAGCAGAGAGAGAGAAAGCCTAGCACTGGACCCAGACACTTTGTTTTTTTACCCATTTACAGACACTGGGGCTTTGTAAACACTCAGAGTGTTGTTGATTAATATCATGAATGTCACCTTTAAAGAACTAAACACATAACACTGAAAGAAACTAATGTGATTCAGATGAAGGCTCTTGACCACGACTTTAACTGTGTTCGTTGAAGATATCCCTCACACACCGGCTCTTATTTGGTCAGACAGGACACATATGGCCCACCACATTAACACCCAAACACCAGGGGCCTCTGCAGTGTAACAACAAACAGAAACCAGGCCAGAGGGAGGTAAAACTACTGCGAGCGACTCAGGTGGACGCAGCCGCCCGGTCCCGGTGACACCTGCTGTGCTCAGAGAGAACCCTCCTGCTGTGGAAGGACAGGGTGATGGGATTTTTCAGCTAAGACACAACCAGAAACATTCAGAAAGCTCAGTGGCCACATATATACCTTTATTTACCAGGTATCTCTTACACAAGACTCAAAGACCCTAACAAAACAGGATCCACACTCACAGCAAACACAACACACACCACATCAAACTAAACACATTCAACACGTCATAAATCAGCTGCTTAAACTTTAATTCCTTTCAAGGAAAACAACTCCACGCTTCATCCACCGTGTTTACGTTGTTCAGAGGATGTGTGTGTGTCTGTTTTTATGTCTTTTGGCAAATAATTCCAGGTCCAAAATGTGTACATTTTTGCCAAATTTGTCAAAATCCAAGATACAGGGAGTTCACCCAGTGTCACTGCTGTCTGCGGACGGACAGTGATGGGGTCAGACACTAAACCATGAAGAACGCAGTGGTGGAAAAGACCCTGTGTTTGTGATAAAACCAGTTCAAGTCTGAGTCTGATAAAGGAGTCTGAGCTGGACCTGAACCACATGAGCTCATCTGACCACAGCAGAGGAGAGCGTTTTGTTGTTTATTGATGAAGTAGATCCCTGCATCTGTTTAACCTCAGCCCTGACCAACACCCTCTGACTTCACTGGCCCTATGTCTCCACTCTGACTCTGTGCACATTCAAATTAAAACGGAAAATAGTAATAAAAATGAGATTAAAATAAATATATAAAAATGTAGAGCTTAAAAGAGGTACAGCGCAACTATTTAATATTCCACAGGCTGAAAACTGCCCCTATTTCACTATGTTTTATTAAAAATAAATCTACATCAGTTAGAAAAGAAGTGACAGTGTTTTACAAAGAACCGAACCCTCTGCTCTTACCTGGAGCCCTCATTCCCTCCAGAACCCGTCTGCATCGGAGCAGGAGTTTCTCTTCTTCAGCTTCGACCGAGAACCAGGTCCACAGAGTTCAGTCCAGAACCCCTTTAAACCCGAGCCAGAACACCTGCCCCTCCGAACCCTCAGCGCAGACCTGTCCTAGGCCCGAGTTAGTCTTAGTCCTGTAGTTTTAGTCCCGAGTTAGAGCCTGTTTTCCTTCCCTTTCCTCAGCGCTGTCAGACCCAGGCGGGCTCAGACAGGGGCGGGGACACAGCCTCAAAGACACCGCCCCTTCCCCATGCAAACCACGCCCAGTGGGCGGTTAAATTCTGTAAGTCCCGACCACTCCGTGTCCTCGGTAAAGAACAGAGGAAGTTTGTGGTGTTGTTCGTTTATTTTGTAAATGAAAGGTTTATTATGTAAATAATTTTATGACGTTAATTAATGATGTTGAAGCAGCATTTTGATCAATGTTTTTATGGGTTTCATCTCCTGGGGTGGATGAGTGTGTGAAACTGTCCATAAGTGTGTGTGAGGCTGAATGGGTGAAACTGCACACACACACACACCTATGGATAGTGTCACCCACTCAGAAACACACACACACACCTATGGACAGCTTTACCTACTCAGACACACACACACACACACACCTATGGACAGTGTCACCCACTCAGACACACACACCTATGGACAGTTTCACACACACACACATACACACCTATGGACATTGTCACCCACTCAGACACACACACACCTATGGACAGTTTCACACACACACACACCTATGGACAGTGTCACCCACTCAGACACACACACACACACACACACCTATGGACAGTGTCACCCACTCAGACACACACACACATACACCTATGGACAGTTTCACACACACACACCTATGGACAGTGTCACCCACTCAGACACACACACCTATGGACAGTTTCACACACACACCTATGGACAGTGTCACCCACTCAGACACACACACCTATGGACAGTTTCACACACACACACACACACACACACCTATGGACAGTTTCACACACACACACACACATACACACCTATGGACAGTGTCACCCACTCAGACACACGCACCTATGGACAGTTTCACACACACACACATACACACCTATGGACAGTGTCACCCACTCAGACACACACACACCTATGGACAGCTTCACACACACACACCTATGGACCGTGTCACACACACGCACACACACAGACAGACACACACACCAATGGACAGTGTCACCCACTCAGACACACACACCTATGGACAGTTTCACACACACACACACACACGCACCTATGGAGAATGTCACCCACTCAGACACACACACCTATGGACAGTTTCACACACACACACATACACACCTATGGACAGTGTCACCCACTCAGACACACACACACCTATGGACAGCTTCACCCACACACACCTATGGACCGTGTCACACACACACACACCAATGGACAGCTTTACCCACTCAGACACACACACAAAGTTGTTTGTCCGTCCAGGGACCTACTGTGCCCCTGATCAGGATGAAGCAGTTACAGAATGTGAATGAATGAATGAATGAGTGGGTGGATGAATTAGTTTCTAATCCTTTATCACGGCCCCTGGACCCTGTGGTCTGTGTTGTGCCGAACTCATTTGGGGCGTGGGTTCATCTCTGTCCTTCTTCGCTCCACGGACCAGTGACCGGAAGCAAATTAATCTCTGCCTCCCTCTGCTGGCAATATGTGGAACTACAGCCTTCATCACTCACAGCCGTGGCCAAGCTGGACCTCCACTGTCCTCCAGAAGAGTTATTGACTACACACTGGTACTGACCCCAGCGCTACCTCTCTCACACTCAGGGGTCTCTACCCTTTTAAAAAGTGAAACAAACAGGAATTCCACCATGTTTCAGATAGTTTTAATGACTCAGAGAACAGGAAAATCTAGTCTCAGAACATCACTCTGGGGCTTAAAAGAGTTTATTTACCACCCGTGAGCAACCAGTTTTTATTTACGACACTGAAAATAGTACAAAGAGCTTCAGTCAAGAAGTCATTGATTTTACTGTCTCTCCACAGCGCTGTTTTACCTTTAAATGCTCAAAGAAATCAGTGGATTTCCTCTTTCACTGTAAAGTTTACTAACCTCCGAATTCATAAAGAGTGAAAATAACCAGCAGTCAGACAGTGCACATTTATTACTGATCACATATTTCCTACATTAGAGTACTATAAAACAGTACAAAGATCATAGATAATGTAGAAATTACCCCTAAAAACTGTACAAAACACACAAAGTAGAAGACTTTCGTCATCCCTTTGAGAAAGATCTGTGGACTCCAACTCGGGTGTAAACACTCGCTCCGGCGCTCAGTCTGAGAAATCTAAACCTTCTGAAAATCTTAGAAGCTCTCGTTAAAAGGTTATTGACAGTGGAGTGTGTTCTGCGTGTAATCAGACGGAACTGATTAGTGTTGACGAAATTATTACAAACCAATAAATAAAACAGAAATATCATTAAAACAAGATTGTGTTCCACTTCCTGCAAAACTCAGTTCTCGCAGCGCTCCCCGTGACCCGGGAACGGCTCGGAGCCGGAGACGCGCGTCCATCTGACGAAGTGGGAAACAGTAAAGGGTTAATGATGACATATAAACGTGTGTTGTGCTACGCTAACTGCTGCAACGCTCAGCGCTAACACTACAAGACAAAGCTGAGCAGCGGCTTTGGTTAAATAGCTTCCCCTCGCAGCGTCCGTCCCTCAGCACTCACGCGCCCAGGTGACGTCTCCACTGTCTCTGCCAGTGTCCACACCTCCCCGCACAGTAGCGCAGGGGGCTGTGTCGGTTCCGGACGCTGCGCGAGGGACACGTCGGTGGCAGAAGTGGAACAGAAATGGAGGGCAGTGACGTGGCGAAGCTTGTCCAGGTGGAGGGCACTAGGTGGAGGCTGCGTGCGTGAGCCCCTCGCTCTGCTCCGCGTGGTGGTGAAGCTCAGCTTTGCAGATGGTGGCGACGGTGCAATGCACAGAGCTGACAGCAGGGGGCTCCTCGTCACCTGAAAACACAGAGAGGGCGAGGGTGAGGTCTCTGTCTGTGGTCAAACAGCTGTGGTTGGGTGCCATTTTATTCAGAGACTTGCTCAAGTGTAAAAAGCTGTATTTCTACTTTGTGGCATGAAGCGTGCAAGTGTGAAATGACTGTGGTGATACTCAGGTGAGCTCCGAGGGGCCAGTGTAGCTTTAATGTGGTGTAAGGGAAGTCCCAGATACTGAACTATTCAGACTCACCCAGTCCAGAGGAGGACGAGACACTGTCCGCTAGAGAGGAAGAGTCGGCCTGGTCCGGGGACAGCCCCTCCATCAGCGGGATGGACAGCTCTGACGAGGGCACGGAAGAGTCATAGATTCCAGAGTCTCTGGGCATTTCGGGGGGACTCACCGAGCCGTCCGTGTGAAAAGGCTGCGGAGAGACGCCGGACGACAAGGAAGAGGAGGCCGAACTTTCCCCGGCCTCTGTCTGTGCTGAACTGGACGGCAGACCTAAGAGCGAGAAGGCCCCCAGCTTGGGCATGGAGGACAGGATGAGGGCGCTGCTCCTGATGGGACACTCGCTCTGGGAGGGCTGCTTCAGCACCACTTCATTGAGCGCGAGCCCCGAGTCGAGGTTCTCCTGCCTGCTGATGTTGGACGGCGCCGGTGGAGGCATCAGCTGTCGCTCAAACCAATCCGGCTCCTGCTCCGCCTGCTGCCGCATGTTACAAATCGCCACGTACAGCGAGCGGCCCGCCCTGCTGCGGAAGTAGTTGCGTTTGCTGACGCTGGGCGGCTGGCCGAGGTGCCGCGAGTGCAGCTGCGCCAACAGCTGCGGCAGCTGCTCCATCAGTTTGAACCTGGAAGCCAGGCCGAGGGAGGCAGGAACGTCGCTCTCGCGAGAATAGTCGAAGTAAACGGCCAGGAAGCGAGAGAGGTCAGAGGAACTCCGCCGGGCCTCGTGGAGCTTCTCCGCGATCATGGCCACCGCCGCCACGAACAGGTCCCTGCCGCCGACGTCTCCGGAGCCGGGGGCGAGGTTGGAGTCGATGTTCTTCTCCTTGGACGTGGCTTTGCCTCGGCGATGTCGTTTCTCCACAAAGTACTTCATGCCCTTGGAGCAGACGGTGAGGAGGAAGTGAGCCTCGTCGATTCTGCGGCTCAGCCACGACACCTGACCTTCCTTACAGATCTCCAGGTGCTCCCACAGATCCAGGACCACCTACACACAGAAGGAACAGGGTCATCAGGACACACAGGGTATTAATGTGTGACTGATGTCAGATTCTCAGATCTGAAAAGGAACTCGTGTTAACATCAAAGCCTTTCACAGTTTAATATCCAAGCCCTTTATCTTGATTTAGCTGGAGGCTGTGATGTGAGATTTCGGGCATTAATTAAGACTTAAACATGAATCAGTGTCTGTTTTACGCAGTTGTGCAAACACAGTGTGTAGAGTCTTTATAATAAAGACACAGGCTGGTGCTAAACATCATCTAAAGTCTCGTCCTGAGTCACGCTGTTAACAGAGAACCTTTATCAGAAATCCTCTCGGGTCTAAACCTCAACCCAATGTGTCACCAAACTACTGCTCATCTTTTTACCACTCGCCGCATCCAGCAGGGGGCAGCCTGCACACTTCCTACATCACTTCCAGCTTTTACTCGGCACCTCCTCGAGTCAGACACAGTAAGCGGACGAGGAGGAACTGACCAAAGCTAAAGCTCGACTGACCACTAGCAAAAGACTTATTACCCACTGCTAAATAAATCTCTAAATTACACTGTTCAAAGGTTTTACAAGTTTCAAGTACACTGGCCTCAACGTACAACACTGTGGTCAGTCCACAGTCGCTACTGGACCCACCTGGACAGCAGGACACTGCACACAGTCTTACAACTCTCTCATATCTCAGTGAGACAACACAGCCGCAACAGGGTCTGACTACATCCTCCAGGTTTGGACAAAACGACCAGAGACGGAGACGGTCAGACAGTGACCCTCACAGCGTCAAATTTAACCACTGACCGGGGCCTGATGTCACTGTTCTAATGTCACTTTTCCACCACATGGGTCCAGCTCTAATCAACTCCACTGTACGCGGCTCGGCTCGATTTGTCGCTTTTCCACTGGCCCAGTTCCCCCCCGTAAAATGGACCTGGTGATGTCACAAAACTCTGTCTCTAACAGGAATCGCTGGCTTTTCAAAAACCACAACAACGGCAGCGGAAACGTTAGGCGCTGTTCACTCATCGTGCATCGCGTGTTGTTGTTGTTGTTGGAAATAAACCTCTGTAAAAACCCCTCGGGGTAAAGTTACGAGCTGCAGCTGTGAGTCCGATAAAAATAAATGTTTAAGAGATTTTACCAGCGGCGGTTTGCGCTGGATCTGAATAAGCTCTGCATTTCGTGGTGACTGACATGGCTCTGGCCAATCAGCTCCCTGCAGAGTTTACACCTCACCATTCAGTACCTACTCGGCTCGGTCGGAACCCCGGGGGAAACCCTACCCGGTTCCAGGATCAGGACCAGATTCGGCCGGTGGAAAAGCAGAAGAGCCGCGCCGAGTTGAATAGAGCCGTGTAGCGCCATAACACACACTCCATGGCCGACCGGTCGTAATCTAAACGGGTCAGGAACCAGACTTATCTGCGCTGATCCGGTCAGAGAACCGCAGCCTACCTCACAGCCACAGAAGTCCTGCAGGAAGAAGGCGAAGCTCTGGATGACGGCGAGGTGTTTGGGGCAGTCTTTAGACGAGTAGCAGATGAAGACTTTGGGCCGAGGCCAGGGCCTCTCCACGCTCAAAGACGTGGTGTGGGACGACGACTCTGAGCTTTCTTCGTCCAGGTGGGAGTAGATGTTCTCTGTGGAAAGATTAGAGAAGATCAGAGAGGAGCACTGAACCACACTCAGGAAAGATTTGTAGTTGGAGGTGGAGGTGGGGGGGGGGTTGTAGGGGTCTCAGAAGGTTCTAGAACATTTATTACTTCCATATGATGAAAGCTCACTTGGACCGATGACATAAACACAGCCCAGACATCGTGGAGATGTGTGTCTCTGAGGCACCACAAGCCCAAACAGCCTCTTACACTGAACTTTAAACTTCTGGAAACCTGACCCTCCGACAAACTCCGTCACTGTTACAGCACACACCACGGAGGAGTGGAAAACAAACACACACACGTTTACCACTGCACTTCCTCCAGACTCCGCACAAGGCCCCGTCTCTGCCTCTCACTGCAGCGCGACCGGGAACGGCTCTGGGGCAAACGCTCAGATTTTGTGAAGCATTAATCTTTGTCGGCACTGAGAGATTACACAGCTCCAGTTACAGCCACTGGACAAAAGCGGGTTCTCAGTGGAAATAAGATCCTGACTAATGAGGGAGAAAGGAGAGAGGGAACACGCACCTTGCTGCTTCTTGCGGCACATGACGGTGAAGAGCGTGGCGAAGGCGGACATGATGACCAGCGGCACGGTGATGGCCATGGCACGGATGGGTCCGGCCCAGGGAGAGTGCACTGAAATACAGCAAACAACAGAATTTCTGCGATCAGAACATGGCTTAAAACAGTCAGGTGACTTCAAGTCAGGACCTGGAAACCTCCCCATTACATTTAGACCACCCCAGGGTTAAAAGAGCTTCAGGACGTTCTTTCAACATCGAATCATTATCTGCTCCGAGCACCAAAGACCCAGTTCACTCAAAACTGCCCCCCGCCCGAGAGAGACCACCGCTCCAATTAAACAGAGCTTATATTAATTATTAACGATAAATTCTAACAGGTCCCAATCAACTTATGAACGACCCGGTGTGTGTTCCCTGTGCTCTTACCCTGGCTCACGTGGAACTGAGTCTGCCTCCTGGTGGTGTTGTTCTCATCACGGAGCTGCAGAGGAAAGACGATAAGACACTGAGTCTCTGACAGAGCTCTCTACACGATCCCCTCATTTAAACAAGTATTTCAGCGGTTTTCAGCCTTGTCTTTATCTAGAACCCTGCTTCCTGAATGAGTTTCAGTGAAGTCTGAGAGAAAAGGGCAGAGAACATTTACAGACAGACGTCTCGGGGACGGTTTGGGTTTTCGGTTCTGGTCTGAGTGGGTATCAGAGACGTGGCAGACTGAAAAACGCTGGTGCACTCAAAACAAATCAAAAACAACAAAGTGTACCTCTATCGCATACGTTCCTGGAGTGACGTCTTGAAGAACGCATGTTGTTTTAGGGCCGTTCAGCTCCTGTGAAGAGTGAGGACACGGTTTTAAACACCACTTGTGCTCCATGTGTATTAAAACATCTGTGTGAATGTCGTGTGTGCGCTCAGAGCGTCATAAACAGAACACGAGGTGATTGGAGGTTGTAGGGGAAGTAGCAGAGAGGCTGAATTCATTATTCATTCATTGTCTGTAACCCTTATCTAGTTCAGGGTCACGGTGGGTCCGGAGCCTACCTGGAGTCATTGGGCACAAGGCGGGAACACAACCTGGAGGGAGCGCCAGTCCTTAACAGGGTGACACACACTCACACATCGCCACAGTCGCCAATCCACCCACACACGTGTGTTTCTGGACCGTGGGAGGAAACCAGAGCAGGCTGAATTCAACATATTTTAATGTTAAAAGGATTCCCAGCGATGGTGAGGAGAGTGGAGTCACTGCCCACTTAATAGTTCACCTCTTTGCTGGTTCAACAATGCGTGGGACGTTAAAGCAGACGAGGTACAGCAGTGTCGAGTTCCCAAAGGGACAAGGACCATGAAAGGGAGAATGCCCGAGGGCGTGTCGGGTTGTGGCTGCAGCGAAGAAGCCAAAACTGCGCAGCCGCAGCCAAAACAATTCTATCTGACGCAAAACAAAACCGTCTGAGCACAAAGAAAGACAAAAGCCCGCCTTGATCTGGGCTCTGGGTTTAAAGGCACACAAGGAAGTCTGGGTACGGGATCATGTTCCTTATCGTAATAAATCATCTCACATTACACTTTTCTGTGTGTGTTACACGTTTACGACAACAACCAGCGTTTAGTAACTTTATAAACCTCAGCAACACAGAGCTGGTTTCTGCAAAATTATCATGTCTCAGTTTTATTTCCTTCATCGTTTATCTCCAATTGACATTTTCCTGCTGCCCTTAAATTTAGGTTTAACAACTAAAACACTATAAAACTAAAGCTATAATAACAGCCCTCTGCTGCAAGAACAGGCCAAACGTATGGTTTAGTTCCTCCCCCACCCCCCACCGCAGCAGCACAGACTGAATAATGGTCTTGGGCTGAAACGTGCTCCAACAGGGAGAGAGTCTCTCAGAAACATAGCGCTGCTGGGAAAGCACTCAAGCTTTAGGTGTGTTTCCATCGCGAGCGGAGAGTGGAGAGAACACATCTCCCCCGAGCCTCAAGCTTTCACAACGAGTCTGAGAGGAGAGCAGAACTGTTCGTTCACCTCCTCCACACCTCCATACATCACCCCCTCAACCCCCAAACGTCTGGGAAGAACATTACACACTGCCTTTACACACAATTACCCCTGAACATCTCACTCCCACCCACACACACTGCCCCCTGCTGCAGCGGAAACCAGAGAGAGAGGGAGAGGGGGGGGGTGAGAGGGAGAGAGAGAGAGGGAGAGGCAGGGGATAGAGAGAGAGAGAGAGAGAGAGAGAGAGAGAGACAGACAGAAAAAGAGAGGGGGGGGGAGAGAGGGGGAGACAGAGACAGAGAGAGAGGGGGAGAGGGACAGAGAGAGGGAGACAGGGAGAGAGAGAGAGGGGGAGAGATATAGAGCAAGAGAGACAGAGAGGGACAGAGAGAGAGAAAGAGGGAGGGAGAGAGTGTGAGAGAGAGGGGAAGAGGGTGAGAGAGAGAGAGAGAGAGAGAGAGAGAGAGAGGGGAAGAGGGAGAGAGAGGGAATATGAGAGAGAGAGAGACACAGAGCGAGAGAGAGAGGGGAAGAGGGAGAGAGAGGAAATGAGACAGAGAGAGAGAGACACAGAGACAGATGGAAGAGGTACATTTTGTTGCGACTCCTCTTATGATAAAGCAGTCTGAACCAATCTTTGATGTACGAGTAATCGATGGCACTAAATGGAAGTGTGTTTTGGGGCAGACAGAGTGAGGCAGGGGAATCCCAGCACGTTCCAACTCCAAATACAGAGGAGCACACCGCACTGCTTTGTCCTAGCGAGTTATCACTGAACATTCAGGGCCCATCTCGAGCGACTCTCAGTGTATAAAGTTAATCTTTTATAATGAGTAGCTTCTGATTATACGCTCCAGCCTGGTATTCCCCGCTCCAGCGCAGGTTCAGAGGCGTGTGTGAAAGGTTGTTGTTGAGGTGCTGAGTCGGTTCTGACCGGTTTGCAGCGGCGGAGTCTGAAGTTTCCGTCCTGCCGAAGCCTGTAGTACAGGAAGTAGGTGTTGAAACCGAAGGTGGGAGGAGCTTGGTCAAACACCACGTGCAAACTGGAGCCGAGCTGGGAGACGTTCAGCATCTTGGGCTTCCAGACTGTCAGAGGAGGAGCAGATTTACAGCAGGGATTTAGGCCACAACACCTGACATACGTCAAATAAACCGAGGAATAAACGATAACAACTTACATGGTTTACAGACGAGACTGTCCGGCCCGAGCAGCTCCTCACAACCTGTGACAAAACAACACGGATCAGACCGTCATTATAAACCTGTCCGGAGCGAGACCTCTGATCTGTTCTGGGTGGTTTTAATAAAAGGGGAAAACCCCAGAAACCTTTAACCCGGAGAGGCACTTACTGTTGGTGCGCAGGAAAGACGGGGGGAAGAAGCTGTCGTTCATGAACGTGGGGAAAGGAACGACTCGGACCATGTAGTCCATCTCGAACGCCAGCCCAGTGAAGGGCTGAGAGCTCACCTTCTGTTAAAGAATCACAGACTTGGCATCACTTCATTGTCTTAGACACAACACAAGGAGCGTATGAAAGATATTATTATTAATATTGTTGTTGTTGTTGTTGTTATTGTTATTAAGCTAAAGACCGGTCTTCTGTCTCGTTCGTTCTCTCTGTACTCACCACATTCTTGAAGGAGAAGTTGAGCTGCCGAGGGTCCTTCAGGATCATGTGCTGACACTGCTTTCCCTCTGGACTCTTGTCCTCCAGGTAAACCCGAAACCCCTTCACGTGTTCAATACCTGCGTGAGGGAATCAGCCACAAACATCCACACACCAGTGATTACAGCACAGCTGCTGCGAACTAGATCACCTCAACTACGATTCCTGAAATCATTAAACCGCATCACTTCTATATTATCAGCCAGAGCCGTCCACTGTGGGTTGTCCTCACTGAAAAACCTTCACTGTGCTCTCCTTAAGTCAGAAAACACTGGACTAGTAGAGACTTTAGAATGGCCACGCCCCCTCGTCTGAGTTTGTCCAATCACAGCGCTGGACCCGCGTTCATGTGAGAGCGCAAAGACGAGGTTAAACACAGCAAAACGGAGAAGAAAGAGAACAGAGTGAAAACGGCTAAAAACCAGAGCTTCTGCTCCTCGCTCCTCACTGCTGTGCGCTCGGGGTTGGGGTGAACAGAGAGCGGCTCATTATCATTTAAAGGAACAGGTGCTAAAAGCGGGCGTTCAGAACAGGGCTGTTTACACAGGGGGAGAGCACTGCTGTGGGGTTTGGACCAAAGCAGGTCACAAGGGTGGGGTATGTTCCATTTAAGTTTTTTTATTATCAGCATTTAATCTACAACAAACGTTATTCAAACAACCAGTTTATGAAAATATCTCAGTTGTGTTATTTTCACAGACGGAAAACACCAAAAACACAAGGTCAAAGCGTGAAAAGTGCAAACCCAGATCTTCTTCTCTCTCCTCATTCCTTACTTTACCGTCACCAGAGGAGGGGGGGCGCTGTAACACACAGAGACCGGAGTGTGCGTGCCAAGGGAGCATTCCCATGCCCTTCAACGTGTGCCAGCCTTCCTCCCCTTTAATTACATTTCTGCCTTATCAGACACAGGGGAAGAGAGGAGAGAGGCTGGTGGGGGTGGTGGGGGTGGTGTGTGTGGAGTGTGTGTGTGGGGGGGGGGGGTGGCTCACAAATACACACACACACACATTCCTTGTGGTTCCGATTACCACGGCAGGGAGCGGAGCTGAAAGAGCCCTGCTCCTCTGTAACTCCACACCTCTGCTGCTCGGCCTCAAAAAGCCACCGGAGGCGAAAAGAAAGAAAAGCAGAAAGTTGTCGAACCGGTTCAGCTTTGACTCTCTCTACCTCTCTCACAACGCTTCAGTCTCGGAACACAAGCTCTCAGGACAAAACCCCGTATGTCTACAACCCTCAGAGCAACAACTTTAAAAGGGAGCGGATGAAACCGGATTTGTTTTCTGACCAGTTTTGGAGCATTTCTACTGCTTTGTTCTTGGTGAAATCTAAAGAACACTGTGAAGAGCAGCTGGAGATTACAGTAACACCACAGTAACACTCCAGACCCCTCCACGCTCTCCTTCATCGAACCAAACGTGGAGACAGGAGCACGGACTCTCACAGCTAATATAACGATCATTACTCAGTAACCGACTGACCGTCAGGGGTCTGACAGCACGCTTCTGGGCCTCGAAGGGTTAAACTCTGCTGTCCAAACTGAACAGAAGCTAAATAGTTTGTTAATGATCAAATGGCCCTTCGTTAAATCAGAGCTCAGTGCAGATCTGTGGATCGTGAACGTAATGCCCCCCCCCCCCAGGTACTTTAACGCACACCTGAGCCGTGTCGAGCCCTGCCCCAGTCAAAGGGATTAACCTCCAGCAAACAACAGGCCGCTTTGTCCCACTGCTCAGGCATAAGGCTCGCGTTACCAAGTTCAACAGCGCCCCCTCGGACGGAAGCCAGGGACCCTCCCCCAGCCCCCTACCGGGTCTCTCATCCTCTAAACACACACACACACACACACACACACACACACATTCTTCTCAGGCTGAAAATCACAGCGCTCCTTGGGACAGATCGCTTCCCCTCCTCGGACAGATCTGAGAGTGTCAGCCCTGAAGAATACGTTCGTGTTTGTAGCGGGGGGTGGAACCTGCAGCCTTTGATCAGGACAGGCCTGGCACTCTCTTTGAAGACTAATACTCTCCTGTTCCCCCTAACCCCCGAGAGAGAGAGAGAGAGAGAGAGAGAGGAGAGAGAGACAGAGAGAGACAGAGAGAGAGGAGAGAGAGACAGACAGAGAGAGAGACAGAGACAGAGAGACAGAGAGAGAGGAGAGAGAGAGACAGAGAGAGAGAGAGAGAGAGGAGAGAGAGAGAGACAGAGAGAGACAGAGAGAGACAGAGAGAGGAGAGAGAGAGAGAGAGACAGACAGAGAGAGAGAGAACACACACTTTAAACTGCATTTTGCTTTGTTTTGGGTATTTTGGGTCTTAGAGGCACTCTCTCAGAGACACGTCCATGTCTCAGCGCTTGTGAATGAGACAAACGTGAGACGTCAGGAATCCCGCCCCAGGCTTAAACTCATCCAGGAACCGTTCTTTAAAACAACACTCAACTGTCCACTCAGTGGGATACGCCTGGGTCCAGAGTCTGCACTTTACTGTAGCACTGGAGCCAAGAGGCTGACGCAAACAAGGCGCACGGATATCTTTTTTATAATCATTCAGAAAAAAAGGCAGCAGTGTCCTGATGTGAGTCTGATGCAGAGGACACAGCTCCTGGACGGTGAACAATTCTACAGAGCTCTATTTGTTATCTATAAAAATACAGAGACCACTCAGGCTTCAGTCATTTCTGAAGAAACACTTTTGTCCATTTCTGTAACATCGCTCCAGGCCCAGCTCGATATTTATTTATCTAAATATAAAGTTCCCAGGTGTGAGGGGACGTGAACGTGAGGCTGAACCTCCAGGTGTTGGTGGAAGGGACATACCCAGGGGACTCGCCATCCAGTGGACGACCACCGCCGCCTGGTTATCGCAGGACAAGTGCGTGAAGGTGACGTTGTTGACTTCATGGATGGCGTGCTTCCCCCAGAGGTTGGTGTTCAGAGAGCAGTCTGAGGAGAAAAGGAGGAGAGAATGTGAGAAAGAGAGAGAAGCTGAAGGAGAACTAGGCTGTGGGTCGGGGTCTCTCTGCGAGGGGATCGGAGGGATTGTTTGACGAGCTGCTGGAGTAAATACCAGCCGTGTAAAGAGAGAACACTCCTCCGCCCCCAGACCCTCCTTTTCGTTCCTATCAGGGTGCAGATCAGCAGGTAGAGGAAGAGGAGCGGTGGGTTGTGTCGCTCACGCCCCACGGCTCCTCTGCGCTGGACTATTGTGATGCTAACGAGGAATTTGCTTCCAGGCCGCGGCCGTTCCCCTCCTCGCTCGAGCACAATGGGAGCTCGCTGCTGGGAAAACCAGGATTAGCTACAGGAGGGAAATGTGACTTTTTGGTACATTCAGTAGCTGGGGGCGGGCCAGAGTCAGAGGGGGGAGGAGGGGAGGGTGGGGGTAGATTGGAGGAGGTGATGGGAGGATGGTGGGAGGATGAATACCTGAACAAAAATGAACAAAGAGAAATCCATCCAGCTCAGGAACAGGGACAGAGAAAAATCAAAGGACGCTTACTGTCATTCCGAAACGTGAGGAGCTTGCGCCCGCTCTCATCCGAACTGGACTGGACACCCTGGAGAGAGAGAGAGAGAGAGATTAATCACTCTAAAATAAATATATCATCAGGTATCACTCGAATCTGAAAATCTTTCTGATGCAACTGTTTTTTTAAGCGAGTATCTGACACAGAAATTGAGTCACTGTATGAGAAGTGAGGAGAAGTGTGGAGGAATTAGGAGAAGTTAGTAGAATTAATGAGAAATGAGAAGAAATGAGATGAGAAGAAGTGTGGTTTGGAGAGGTGAGGAGAAATGAGGAGACATGAGGTGAGGAGAAGTGAAGTGTGGAGAAGTGAGGAGAAATGAGGAGACATGAGGTGAGGAGAAGTGAAGAGAAATGAGGAGAAGTGTGGTGTGGAGAAGTGAGGAGAAATGAGGAGACGTGAGGTGAGGAGAAGTGAAGAGAAATTAGGAGACGTGAGGTGAGGAGAAGTGAAGAGAAATTAGGAGATGTGAGGTGAGGAGAAGTGAGCAGACGTGAGGAGAAATGAGGAGAAGTGTGGTGTGGAGAAGTGAGATGAAGTGCGGTGAGGAGAAGTGAGGAGAAATGAGGTGAGGAGGGGCGTTGTAGGTTGGTGTGTGTGTGTGGTGCGGGGAGGGTCACATGGTGACAGCCACAAAACACACTCCTACAATTAAGAGGAATCTGGCTCACACAAACCCTCCGAGGCCTGAGCTGTGTGCCAACTCCTAAAACAAGCCTGGGGTTGACAGAACACGCACACACACAGATGTGAGCTCTAGCTGCTGATCCAGAATCAGCCGTTGTGCGCAGGTCTGACATAAACAAGGCTTTGGGAACTGCTCTGAGATCAGCACTTAAACACTACCTTCATTTCATTCAAGTCAAAACAATGGAGGTTGCGTGACAGAGGCAGACGGGCGGAGAGCACGAGGAGGCCATGCGCTGTGTGTCAGATCACGACTGATCTGAGCATTTAGAATACTTTTAAAACGTAAATAAACACAGTGTCAGCACACGACTGGAGAGCAGACCCCAGAGCCACAGCAGGACCCAGGGCGTCACAGTCCTGAACCAAGCGCTCCAGTGTGGTCCCGTATCCACGATCTGGACGTCTTTATCCGGCGATCTGGGTTGGGGAAGTGGTTTGACGGGACAGGAAGGAATACAGTTACCCCCCTAGAGAGACACGTCCTCTGACAAGCCCCGAGAAACCAGCAGCATTGTCCTTACGAGTCTCCCAGGGCGTGGAGCTCTGTGGCGCCGGGAATTAAACCCACACTCTTCCATGCCGAGGGGGGGTCTGAGCTACGTCTTACAATAGTCCTGGGGTCACAGTGGTATCAGGAGACACAGAGATGAACGATGAAAGATACCAGCACTGATCCGTAAGTCTCAGGTTTCAGCACCTAACCTGAACAGGTACAGAGATATCGCAGGGTTTCAGGTGCTGAACGCTTGATTTCAGCAACAGTAAAACAGCCCACAACATTCTTACAGCACCATCCTCAACTTTGGGTTAAAGTTCTGGTGACAAACCAGCAGCAAAGTGTCCTCTCGGAGCATTAAGACGTTCTGGAAGCACAGTCTGTTGTGTATCGATGCTAACTTCGATACCGTGTGATAAACCGGGGCTGTGTTAAAGAAACACTCAGAACTGTTCCAGCTGAACTCTGCTCACTTCGTTAAAGACCAGACGCCACAAACTCCAAGAAGTCCTACGTTCACAGAAGGTGCACTCTGGGGACAGCACATTAAGACCACTCTGAAACCAGGCATCGTCACCCACCGCACACTGAGGGGAAACTGAGGGGAGTCATACAGAGCACCGTAAACCTTTCTGGGATGGAACCCTGAGGTGTGGTTTTTCTGGCTCTGAGCTGCTGGACTGCAGTGTGTATGTCTCTGACGCCGTCTGTAAATCGATTTCACCCCGTAGCCGCTGTGGATACGGTCCGGCTCGCCAGAACACACATTACACACCCTCAGAGTTACTGCACCTGCGACTGGGAGCGACTCTCTCTGACCTCTCAGTCGTCATCAAACTGATTTAATTATTAACCAGTCCTGAGATTCACAGCTGCGTAATTCAGAGTGAGGTTTGGGAACGGTTAGAATATGTTCGGGACACACTGGCGCTGGAGCTGTGAGCTGTGAGCACCCATTAATGCAGGAGCGCTGGGACGATCCAGTGCTTTTCCAAAGCAGGGACACTAGCTTGTAAAATGACGCCGTGGTCTTTTGAAGAGGTTCAAACGCTCCTTGGATCGGTGGCCGACGAAAGAATCCAGCGAGAGCTGGACGCTGCGACAAGGAAGGAACACACTCTACTGATCTGCTAACAGAGCGGCCCCCTGACGTGGAGCTGTACGAGGGGCGCTCAGTCAGTGCTGCGTGTGGAGATAATCTCCTAATCCCGCAGGAGAGGTTATAAAGGGCTTTAGTGACACTTTCTGAGGGACGTAAAGAAAACAGCATCTCATTTCCATCATTGGTTTTTTGTTGAAAACTGAAGCGTTCTGAGGAACACAAGTATGATGAGGAAACTGGAGCCTGGCGCTGTGTGTGAGACTGTGGACTCCACCCTACAGCCCCTGACTCAGGCCCAGACCCAGGCCCTGGGGGGTTTTACCTGCTCCACAATCTGAAGAAGCATCTGAGAGGAAAGAGATTTAATGATCATTTTTACTGTAAAGATGAACTGTATTTTTAGTGAAAAGCTAATCACTAATGAGGACTGTGACCTAAGGAATGTGGAGAGAGAAGAGCGGTCAGTTAACGTCCTCCCTCTCGTCCTCAGTCACTGGAACAATGATTTTTAAAACGCAAACTCATTAAAACTGGAGGCAATGAAAGTCTTTACTGCATTTTCCAAAGTCCAGTCTCCAACTCTCATCAGACCCTCGGTTTACAGCCGAGGACAGGACGGGGACAAGCGGCGAGCTCCTTATTTGTCCTCGGAAACCAACTGGAAGAGAGGGCTGTGCTGCTGTAATGGGCCGGGCCAAGCGTCCTGGGGCTTTATTCCACACGGCGAGCACAGCGGGGTCCCGCGGGTCGAGGAGGTCGGAGCACACCTGCAGCCAATCACAGAGCTCTGCCGCAGCCTCACACCTCGGAGCCGGCGCCTGGTTTGTGCCGTTGATGTGTTCGGGAAGGCAGGAAGGAGAGGAGGAGGGGCAAGGGGGGAACGACACCTCCTAACAAGCCTGTCACACTCCCCCAACACCCTCACCACGACTCCTTCGGTTTACGGCCCTCCGCAACGAGCAACGAGAGCCCCCTCCCTCTCCTTCCCTTTGTTCCTGTGGTGGAGCGGGTCCTGCTGAGAGGAGAGACCGGGCCAGACGCCGCTCTGATGTCCCAGCTCTCTGCGCCTGCAGCCTTTTGGCTTCCTGAAACTTCAAATGGACAGTGTGGAGTGGGGTCCAGGAGGGAGGGGGCGCTGCTGTAACGGGGGTCCATAAACTCACAGCATCCCATGTGGCAAATGAGCAGAAACGCTGCCCCCGAGGAAAAGAATAGAGGTCGACGGCCGGTCAAAAGAACCCCAGAGTTTTATTGGGCCTCATTACAGGACGCGAGGAGGGAGCTCCACGGTGTGTTTAGAACAAGCTCCTTTTGGTTAAAGACCACGGTAATTAAACACCACACAGACCACACCTTTAACAGACAACACCGAGAGCGCACCTTTAACAGACAACACAGAGAGTGCACCTTTAACAGGCGGCACACATACCGCACCTTTAACAGGCGGCACACATACCGCACCTTTAACAGACGGCACACATACCGCACCTTTAACAGACGGCACACATACCGCACCTTTAACAGACGGCACACATACCGCACCTTTAACAGACGGCACACATACCGCACCTTTAACAGACAACACAGAGAGTGCACCTTTAACAGGCGGCACACATACCGCACCTTTAACAGATGGCACACATACCGCACCTTTAACAGACGGCACACATACCGCACCTTTAACAGACAACACAGAGAGCGCACCTTTAACAGACAACACAGAGAGCGCACCTTTAACAGACAACACAGAGAGCGCACCTTTAACAGACAACACAGAGAGCGCACCTTTAACAGACAACACAGAGAGCGCACCTTTAACAGACAACACAGAGAGCGCACCTTTAACAGACGGCACACATACCGCACCTTTAACAGGCGGCACACATACCGCACCTTTAACAGGCGGCACACATACCGCACCTTTAACAGGCGGCACACATACCGCACCTTTAACAGGCGGCACACATACCGCACCTTTAACAGGCGGCACACATACCGCACCTTTAACAGGCGGCACACATACCGCACCTTTAACAGGCGGCACACATACTGCACCTTTAACAGACGGCACACATACTGCACCTTTAACAGACAACACAGAGAGCGCACCTTTAACAGACAACACAGAGAGCGCACCTTTAACAGACGGCACACAGACCGCACCTTTAACAGACAGCACAGAGCACACCTTTAACAGACAGCACAGAGAGCGCACCTTTAACAGACAGCACAGAGAGCGCACCTTTAACAGACAACACAGACCGCACCTTTAACAGACAACACAGAGAGCGCACCTTTAACACAGGGCACACAGACCGTACATTTAACACAGGGCACACAGACCACACCTTTAACACAGGGCACACAGACCGTACCTTTAACACAGGGCACACAGACCGTACCTTTAACACAGGGCACACAGACCGTACCTTTAACACAGGGCACACAGACCGTACCTTTAACACAGGGCACACAGACCGTACCTTTAACACAGGGCACAGAGTGCACCTTTAACAAACAGATAAATGTCTAACTGCTATTTCCCCACACAAAGGGTTAATATCAAAAGCCCCATACAGGACTCATACACTCACACCACCCCCTCAAAAGACGACATGGACAGTGCCTCCACGGCAGACGGACGTGTCGGGACAGACCTTTACAGCAGGTGAGAGCAGACGGAGCTGAGCTGTTTCCTGTAGAACAGAGACCTGCCGTCAGCCAGGTGTTCACTCCACACCTGGATAATAACAGTCATTAACTCACCTGAGAGAGACTCTCACCTCTCTCTCTCTCTGTCTGTCCCTCTCTGTGTGTCTGTCTGTCCCTCTCTCTATCTGTGTCTCTCTGTTTGTGTCTGTCTCTCTCTCTGTGAGATGTTTCCTTTAGTGTGTTCACTGCGGGGCTGAAGCTCCCAGTCGCTGTAATGATGAGGCAGAGGTAAGTGTAACTGCAGCGTGTGCTCCAGGGCGGTGCTTCCCAGAGTGAAGTGATACCTGAGTTCCTGACCCCTGGGCTTTTTCTGGAAGAACATAACTTTTGTCTTCTGTCTCTTCCTCATACTCTTTCACACTCTCTCTCCTTCCATTCCCTCGCTTTTTTCTCTCACTAGATTCAAAGCAGCATTCTTTCACACTCACTCTGGTGTGTCTGGGTTTACACGAGTCAGCTGCCCCCCCGCAAAACACACACACACACACACACACACACACACCCTTGGCATCCACCCTCACACATGAAGTTAATTTAATGAGAGCGGGGCGAGCGATGTTACGAGTGGAGATGGTTCTCTTTAAATTCCCCATTAGCAGAAACCCACATGGAGATGACTCTGAACATCCCGGCACAGGCCACTTTTCAAAAGAGGAGGAATTTGTTTGATCCTCAGGCTCCAAAACCACCCCCTCAACACTGCCCCCCCCACCCTCCACCCAACTCCTCCATCCTCTGAGAGGAACAGGGAAGATGGGGCCCTGGATGCTCCCCCCCCACTCAGGAACATGTACTCGATCATCTGGTATCTGCAGAGCAGGGCCTCGCAGGGACACTGCACCCACTCGAAGTAATCGGGGGGGCTGAAGAGGAGGGGCTATTGGGGCAACTACTACTCTTGTAGCCCTGCGGGGGGATGAGGGTTTGCTTAATTAGCCAGCAACATTTGTTGGACTTATGTGCAAAGTTCAAGCATCTACACCCCCACCTCGATCCCTACTCCACCCCCACCCCCCGCCCCAAGCTTCCCTCTCCATCTCCCCCCAGCTGTTCAGAACGAGGGGGCTGGTACCTGTTTATATGAAGATCTGCCCCATATGGTGTCCAGATGATGCCCAGAACAAACAGCGGCAATAAATATCCAAACAAACTGAAAAAAACTTCCTAAATCATCTGAACCAGAATTTCCAGAAGTGTGGACGTGGTGGTGGATCATTCTCAGCGCTGCAGTGACACTGACGTGGTGGTGGTGTGTTAGTGTGTGTTGTGCTGGTGTAGAGTGGATCAGACACAGCAGTGCTGCTGGAGTTTTTAAACCCTGTGTCCACTCTCTGTCCACTCTGTGAGACACTCCTCCCTCGTTGGTCTACCTTGTAGATGTAAAGTCAGAGACAGTAGCTCATCTGTCGCTGCACAGTGTGTGTCGCTCGTCCTCTAGTCCTTCATCAGTGACACAGGACGCTGTCGGCTGGATGTTTTTGGTCGGTGGACTGTTCTCGGTCCAGACACTGAGGGGTTTAAAAACTCCAGCAGCACTGCTGTGTCTGATCCACTCTACACCAGCACAACACACACCACCACCACATCAGTGTCACTGCAGCGCTGAGAATGATCCACCACCACATCACACCTGCTCTGTGGGGGTCCTGAGCGCTGAGGAACAGGGGTTAAAGTATGCAGAGCTACATGTAGACCACAGTCTAAGTGTAGAACTATGAAGATGGAGATGAGTAGAAAGGAGGATGTCACTTTAAGGTTGTAGCTGAGGGGTGTGTGTGTGTGTAACAGAGTCATTAACCCTTTCTGCAGATGGAGGTATGACCAGGGGGTAAAGGGGTTAACGCTGGAGGTGGTAACTGTGTCAGTGATTATGATTCTGCCCCTCAGATCCTCCTGGGAGAGGTGGAGCTGCCCCGTGGGGCTCATATCCACACAAACACTACTCCAACATCACAAATTACCGGTGTGAGCTTCGACCCGAGTCCCAACACAGTTACAGTTTTTAAAGGGAACACAGAATGTTCACTACTTTTCAATAATTACACTATTATTATCATCAGAACATAACGTAGAGCACAGGGAACGTTCTGATTCCGCAGGGAACGGCTGTGTGTGAAACAGAAGGCAGCAGTCTGGATGCTCAGAGGTTGAATTAGAGACCAGCTTTAAACACAGGACACACAGGTAGCAGTCTTCCCCCCAACGCTGGCCGTCCCACTGTTTCCGCTCAATGTCGTATACGGTGCACTTCCGCTCTGTCTCTTCACCTTCCATTTATTTACAGTGAGTTAAGATTTCTGATGTAATATTTACAAGTGGCCGGGACTCAGAGGACCAACACTACACCTTCAGAACTCACCAAAACAGTCACAACTCATAGAAGAAACACTTCCTCAGAACACTGCCTCAGTAGAGCACTCCACACACAGCCGCTGAAATAAATCACTCACATTCTGACCATAAATAAATGCTTTATCTGGGGCTTTGGTCGTGAAAACATTCTTAGCGTAGATTCAGAAGATTTAAAGCATTACTTTAAAAGGAACACTAAGTAAGATTCGGTACATTTGCTCCTGGGCTCCACCTACAGTTTCCGAGTGGTACTCACATTTGCAGCACTCTCTTGAAATCATGTAAATCCTGAAGTTACATACTGCAGTTTCTACAGCGCTGAACCCTGGAGCAGCAGCAGAAGAAGCTCTGTTTGCTCTGTTACAGGTCCGAGGAGCATCATAGCTACTTTAACATAAAAATACAGGAGATCCTCGGGTTACGTCAGTCCTGAGTTACGACACATCTCCCATTTACTGTATAAAGCCTTGTTTCGACGTGGTTTTGCGTCGTAAACGTCGTAACGTGAACTTTGTGTCTGGTGTGCGCGGCGCGGTGGAAGAATACACGGTTACATGGCTCGGGACCGAGGAGGATAGGTGTTAGGATACGATAAGTGCTTACAGTGTGTTATTTACGTACAGTATGTACGTATGTTCCAACTTACACTGAAAATCGGTTTACAACGCGACGTAGGAACGTATCAATGTCGTAACGTCGGACCCCCTGTACTATCTAGTGTTCCTTTAAACACTCCCAACACACAGCTCTGAACCGTAACGTATGGCCCTTAAAGGGAACCTCTCTGATTTTGGGCGATTGCACTTCTCTCTGGTTGTTTACTGGTCTGTCCTTTCCTCACAGGGCAGGGCTTTTCAAAATTCCCCTTTCCCAGCTTCCATTTCAAAGTGCACCTTCAAAGCTCCCACTCGCTGGAAGCTACAGATGGGGATCATTTGAAGACAGGGAACAAAGGGAGTGACTCAAAGGCTCTCGGTAAAAGAGAGAACCAGAATCAGAACGAAGCAGTCGGGGGAGAGCCTTTAGCGTAAATCTACATCAGCAGCTCCACCGACCCCCGGCATTAACGCACAAACGCTAAACAACTGACAACAGCCTTCACCTACGTCCAACGGTCGACAGAGACTCAGCTGAACGCCCCGATGCCCACCCAGGACCGGCACTGACCGCCTGTGGTCAGGAGTCCATCTCATCCAACGAGGGAGGAAATGAGCACCTTTAAACTTGAGGCTTGACAAATCTGACCACAGCTCTGCTTCCACCAGCATGAGGTTCTCATTACCCCAACATGTGTCTCCCATTTTGTGTTCCCAAAAGCAGTCATTTTCTGGGACAATCCCCTTTGTGTCCTTTATCAGAGACCTGCTAATGCTAATTAATCATCACATTCTTTCACGCTCCTTTCAAGTGGCTTGAGGACCCTCAGAGCTACGGGGGTTAATTCTGTTCGCCATAAGCCTTGGCCGAGTCACCCTTCAGGAGCTGCGCTACACCGCCTGGGGACAGCGTGATGCGTTCGACATAAACCTGGTCTAAACCTGAGCCTGAGCGGCTGCAGGGATTTACGCTCCATCTGTAAACACCAGAGCGTAAACCCTGTCTGATTCAGAACCACTCTCCTGTGATTAGCAATTCTTACTTTATTTAATACTCTTATATTTAATAAACTCAATCCTGGGTTTGTGCGTCACTCTCGTGTGGAACGTGCACCGCTGCGTTCCCCGCTAACGCTCCGTAGCTGCAGGTCGTCATATGGCACCAATGAGACAAGTATCAGCTGCCCAGATCTACGCAATTATACTCCACTCAGAGCACTATTTACCTCAATGACAATTACAGGCATCCTCATACTTAATCACAACTCCAGGCTCAGAGAGAGACGCTGATGGCTTCAAGAGCTTTCCGCCCTCCGTCCTGAAGTGCAGCGATGTTCCCGCAGCTCAGCGACGAGCTCTGAGTAAACAGTCGTCTGAAATCAGCAGTCAGGCCGGTGCCCACGGTTCTGCTAATGTCCAGTTTAGTTCTACACCACACAGGAACCTGAAACAACTCACCAAAGAGTCGATACACCAAAAAAAAAGCCTTAAAACTAAAGGAAGCTGTCAGATCTCCCGGTGATGAACCAGGCAGGAGGTCACTACACAGACAGAGCTGGGTGTTTTAGGTCACCTAGGTTTCAGCAGATCTCTATGGTTCTCCAGGACGAAAGAACCTGTTCTGTTCAGATCTGCTCGTCTGAAAGGAAGACAGGACCTCCATCAGAGATGAGAGGTAATGTCAGAGCAGACTCAGGGCTGGAGATGAAGGTGGTGTGACTACTGTGGAAGTGAGCACAGTCTACTCAGAGGGTCTCAGGCGGGAATCTCAGAAGTCTACCTCAAACTCGACTGCAGCCTTAATTTAAATAGAGATCTGCATCATGTGCTAAAATATAAAGAAAGAACTCAGCAGGTCTTCACCAGAGCTGAAGGAACAGACTGGACTCTCTCCGACTCCTCCACAGGCCGCGTGGAGAACCTGGAGAGCTGAAGGAGAGACAGGATGCGAGGTCACGGAGGCCAGGGCTGATGAGGGGCCTCAATGGCAGTGGATCAAGTGCCGCAGGGCGGTCTGGCTCCATGTTCCCTCGCTCTGTTTTGCTTAATGTTTTTCCTGTTTTACTCCAATCAGCGTTTGTCGCAGCCAGGCTTCGGAAACGCAACCATATGCTCTGACATTAGAGCTTAAGAACGTACTGGATGGTTTCAGTAAAGGGATCCTGTTCAGAGTCGAGGTTCTGTCTCTTAGTCTCACTCAGAAATTCACTCCCACACCAAACCATGCTCCAGGTGTCCTCACGAGGGACATGGACGAGAGAGAGTAACACACACACACTCACACACTCATGCCTTTAACAGAAGCATGGTCTGATGGCTTCTCCAGCTTTGCTCGCTCCGGATGGACGCTGCCCCTTTGCGCTGATCTACGACCATGTCTCAGTCTGAAAAACTGACCTCAGAACAGAATTCATCATTCCACAACAAGGCAGACCTCCCAGGCGCACGCAGCTCTGCCCTCTCGACCCTGTGGAGCAACTTAAATAGATTTAAGAGTCCCTCGCTGCTGGTCAACACACGACAAACACTGACCTCCAGAGAGAGAGAGAGAGAGAGAGAGAGAGAGAGAGAGAGAGAGAGAGAGAGAGAGAGAGAGAGAGTGAGAGAGACAAAGAGAGAGAGCGCGAGACAGAGAGAGGTACAGGGAGAGATACAGAGAGACAGAGAGAGGTACAGAGAGAGAGACAGAGAGGTACAGAGAGAGAGACAGAGAGATACAGAGAGAGAGACAGAGAGATACAGAGAGAGAAAGAGAGATACAGAGAGACAGACAGCGAGAGAGAGAGAGAGAGAGAGAGAGAAAGAGAGATACAGAGAGACAGACAGCGAGAGAGAGAGAGAGAGAGAGAGAGGTACAGAGAGAGAGACAGAGAGACTCCCCCATTTAATCTGTGCTCAGCTCTGTCTCTCAGTGCAGGACAAAGACAAAATTAAGAGAATTTATTATTAATTTCATTCAAACCACAGTTTTTCCAATAAGAGGGGCGTCGGGTGAGAGGCAGAAACACTGCTGTACATTTTTAATTGGATTAGACAGTTATATCACATTATTGTATCCCAGAACTCCTCAGGACACACGGTAATAAGCCAAAGCAGGGCAGGGCTGAAGTGGCACAGGATGAAATAAAAGCATCACCTTTGTTGTGGTCTTTGTTAATGCCTTCTTTTATCTCGCTTTTAATATTGGCTCTAATTCACATCATGAGAAAGGTGTAAACACGGCAGGTAAACACTCTGAGAAACACGCCCGGGCTTGTCCCCGCTGAAGGGGAACGGCTCAACCTCAAAGTTTCCTTAAAAGCCTTTCATTTGGACTTCAGGGAACAGGGATGAATTGTTCCTAGTGATTAACGATGGGAAAACACCCACTCCGTGCTGTGAACGCTGGACCGAGCACTCCTGGGGGGGACGGAGAGACGGCACAGCGGACAGACCTACCAGTGCCCTGGGCCTATCAGAACTCTCTTCCCATGAACCGGAGACGACCCGCTCCGCTTCTCTAATGGGGAACACAGAGCAGGCACTGGAGGCTCAAACTGACTCCATTAACAGCGAAATGCGTTTACTAAAGCACACACCTGTACCTGGACACGGAAATCTCGGAAATCTCATCACATTCCAATTCACATTCCCTCCCCAAACAATGAGGGAAAAGCTGTAAAACCCGTTCCGAACATGATATTTATGAAACATTAACTTATTTGCATACGTCTCCTAATCAGCCCACAGCCCTTTAGCTCCTCTCGCTGAGGTCAGAATGGTGGTGGTTTATGCACCACCCACATTTTGCAGGAGGTAGCCAATAGGATTAGAGCTCAGAGTCCTAAAAGCGAACACACAATACCAATTATATTAATTTTTTCTGTAATTCTGTTGGCCTTTCTTTACTGTGTGCTCATGTACCGTCCCTTTAAATCTGCCCCACGGAGGAGAACCTAAACACTGATGCGGCCCGAGCGCCTTGAGCAGCTCGGGCCAAAAAAAGCGGTTTGGACGCGTCTTGACTTTAGTGAAGATGATAAACCCAACTCTCCTTCCTCCTCTCTACCCTTTAGGATTAGGGTTGCAAAATTCTGGCAAGTTGGGAAATTTACCATCGGAATTATGGGAATTAATCAGAATTAAATGGGAATATTTGAAGCTTAAAGGTGAGTAACTTGCATATAGTTAATAAAAATATACTGAAGCATTATCTCAGCTAAAATAATGAGATGTGAAGCTCCTCAGTCCCAGGCTCATTACACCAAGGGCTACTGAGACCCTCCCCCTGCCCTGATCACCCCTCCATCACACGTCCAGGTGATTTATAGATCATATCTGACGATATTTCTTTACTGTTGTGTAAAGCCCTGTGTGGCTCAGTGCTGGGGGTTCAGCAGCGGAACAGAAACAGACTGGAGCAGTGCAGCTCTTTACAAAGGTTTAACATTTCATTTGAACAGGGAATAAATGACCAAAGTGACCCCCCCCAAACCCTGGGGCACTGAGGTCACGCCTGGCCAGCGCCACAGTCCTCAGCTCTGTAGGGCACTCTCTGAACTTCCTCCTCTGAAGGAGGCACTCTCGAACCTGGGGCTGAATCCTAAAGGCAGGAAGCACTTCAGGATTAGCTCTTGATTGGGCCGAGGAAACAGCAGCTAATTGACTGTAATCACTTCCACCTGTGGCCAAAGGAAACTCTGAAGGAGCGTGACCAGGGCGTATCGGGTTACGATCCCGAGGGACCGCCGCCTACGGGTCTCTGTAGGTACAAATGATCAAATAAATACATTTAGAAATGTCGTAGTTCACGTTTTCCAACGCAGTACTCGTAGGGAAGCTCTGATCTTTGATCTGGGAGATTACAACCGACCTCTGACCAACCAGGGACCTCCCCCCGTGGTGGCCAGAAGTGACTGGACTTTTAATTCACTTTCAGCATACCTTCGTTTACCAGCGACATCCCTCCATTCACAGGGAACAGCAGGGCTCTCTGGCCCTCAAAGGGAGCGCTGTGGCTGAAAGGCCCCGGACCCCGCATTCAGAAAAAGGCAGCGCGGCAAGCTGGTCTGATTCAGAACTAGCCAACCAGGGATTTTCCCACCGCAGCAAAGGCACGGCCTCCAGGGTTACGAGCTGCTTGGATGGTTTTCAATGCTCCCTTAAGATAGGGCCGAAATAACTCAGCCCTCTGCAGCCCCCACCTCCCCCATTCTCTCTCTCTCACTCACACACACAAACACACACACTCTTTCCTCTTTCCACGCCGTGAGCACTGTGAAACACTCCTTGCATTCCATCATTCATCCTCAGCCAGATGTTACAAGAATAAGGAAAGGAAACGGTGCGGGTTCTTCGGAGATAAAGATGATAAAACATGGAGCGAATGGAAGGGGTCCCACATGTGTGCTCAGGCCCGGACCTGCCACCAACCCGGACCTGGAGTCAGAGAGGAACCGGCTGCCACTGTGTTTGTGAACGTCTGAGGACAATTGAAAACATTTTCTTTTGTGTCTGCGGTGTGCTGACACAGAATGATGAGAAACAACTTAGATACTCTCTCTCTCTCTCTCTCTCTCTCTCTCTCTCTCTCTCTCTCTCTCTCTCTCTCTCTCTCTCTCTCTCTCTCTCTCTCTCTCTCTCTCTCTCTCTCTCTCTCTCTCTCTCTCTCTCTCTCTCTCTCTCTCTCTCTCTCTCTCTCTCTCTCTCTCTCTCTCTCTCTCTCTCTCTCTCTCTCTCTCTCTCTCTCTCTCTCTCTCTCATAACCGAGGAACACCAGACCGGACGTGTGGCCACCAATCAATAAACGCCTCAGCTCTTCTGTTTCAAGTCCTACTCAGATTAATAAATATAATATTCTAATATTTATAAACTACATTTGTGATATTGACTTGTTGACACAGACACCAATTTCTATCAGAATCACAGAGGGAGAACACACCACACTCCTCACAGACAGTCACCCGGAGGAAACCCACGCAGACAAAGGGAGAACATGGAAACTCCACCAAGATTGAACTTGAGAGAGGAGAACGTGCTCACCACCCACCCCCCGTGCCGCCCCGATATATCATTTCTATCCCAAAAAGAAAAACATGCATCTCCAAAACAAAAAACCCTTCTGAACTTTCAAAAGGAAGTCAATGTAAAAATGTTTTATTCAGAGTAAATTTGGAGCGTTTCTATTGGTCGTTCATCATGAGATTTACACACAGTGTGAAGGACAGCTGCTCTGTTCAGATGATGCAGTAACGAAACATGGAGAGAGATGTTTTTATTCGGACACTGACGATAAATAAGATGTAATAGAGTAATCCTTCCCTCTGCACAGCTGCTGTATAAACCAGTAAGAAGTTGTCTGGTCTCGACCAGGAGATCGGTCAGCAGCACAGAGAGGTTCAACATTTACTCCTTCAGGGTCTGAGCTCATGTTCAAGTAATTATCCTGCAATGCCAATATTCCCATAGCATCCCGCATCACACGCAAGGAAAGACACTTCCAGGTGCTCCGACATCACATCCTGTTCCAACAGCTCACCTGAACAAAGCCAGGCTCGACAACAGGTGGCGCCATCTTCCCTGCGTGCCAGGTGGGTTCAACTTTCATGTGGCTGTAAGCGCTGGTGAAGAACATCATTCCCCTCACCTTCAAACCGGTCTCTACGGCTAACACAAAACACACGCAGCTCAGGGCTCGGCGCTCAGGATAAATCACAGAGCTCAGCCACGGCTGCGGCTTCAGAACTGTTGTTCACCTTGGAAACAAAGCTGGGATCCTGGCTGATGCTTCTGAAACTTGGCCGACAGCGACCGACGCTCAGAGCCCATAACTTCACCAGATGAAGGGGAGTGGGACCCTGCGCTAAACCGATTACACAGCTGGTGATGTCCGTCCGGTCATGAATTCCAGCCCTGACTGGACCAGGCCACTCTCTCGGATCTGTCAGAGAGGAACCGAATGTTTGGCCCGTTCTCTCGCCGCTCTACGACTCTGCACCAAAATCAGGACGCTACTGAGCCGAGAGGCATGGGAGTTCCGGAGAGCAGGAGCTTTCATCCCACGCCAGCTGCCCCCCCACTGGGGTTCACCATAAAGCCTCTAAACCCCTCAGTGGGGGCCAAGAAGGCCTCTCTGGGACTGAGGCCCAATGTGTGTCTACCTTCATCTGTCCTCCAAGCCTCTGAAGATTTTAGGGCACAAGGACAGGTATGAAGACCATCTCAGCAGCCACCTGAGATTTAAAGGGATCATGCAGTGAAAACATTATTGTGAGGATCTGGAGGCCACCAACCCACACACTGTGAAACAAGACCACCCCCAATCAGTTTACTGTGAGCTGCCTGAGTCTTAAAACACAGGATAAAACGAGTCGTTCTGATTCTGCTTTGCCTCTGACGTCAAGTGCAGAGACTTTAGAATGGCCCCGCCCCCTCGTCTGAGTCTGTCCAATCACAGCGCTGGACCCGCATTTTTTGCGAGAGCACAAAGCACGCTTCTTCTCTATTACGCGTCTCTCTCGCGCGCTTTTAATTCCAAATTCCAAACGCTTTTAGTTCCGCAGTCTCACTTTCACTTTGGAGAACTTTTCGCTTCTGAGCTCTGGCTGTTTTGACAGGAGGGCGGGATCTAGTCAGCCATTGGCTGCTGGAGATAAGCCCCGCCCACTGAGTACATTTCTATACAAGTCGCTACGTAAGCCCGCAAGGTTTACCTCACCATACACTGTATTCACCCCTCGCCCTGCACACATGCACACACACACACACACACACACACACACACACACACACACACACACGCACACACGTCCCTCAACCTTCAGTTCAGCAGTGTGTGGGTGTATTAGACGGTGGTGGCTTCGCTGATCTGTAGAGTGACGGCCGAGTACTCTGTGTGTGTGTGTGTGTGTGTGTGTTTGATAAATCTCAATGTTAATAATAGTCCTGTCCTTTTCTAAATGTAACTTCTCAGTTATGGTTTCTGCTGCTTGGTTCTAGGGCTGGACGATACGGTCAACATTTATATCACAATATATTTCTTACTTTCGGTCGATACGATATATTCCGAAAAAACTAGAATCATGACATCACCATCAAACATGGACCTCTTGGCTTTTCAATGTTAATATTTTTAAACTAACTGTAAATACTCAGTTAGTCAGTGACAGCTGTAAATGATTTACACTGAAATTATTGATATTTACACTGAAATTATTGGTATTTCTTTGATAATTATTATTGATATATTATTGATACTGAGTTATTGTACGGCCCTAATTTTACACCATAACAGTTTCATTAAGAACCAGAACTGTGTCTGTCATCTTTAAGTGAATAAAATATTATTATTATTATTTATTTGGAAAGCGAAGAGTGAATTCCCTCAGTAAAAAAAGCCACAGGACTCTCCAACAGCATAAGAGCGTGGCCCACGACTGTCCCACACCTGTAAAACAATCTGTGGACGCATGTCTCTCACCCACCGGCCGCTGGAGGACCGGCTTTGAAGTGGCCGTGGAAGTAGGCGGCCTGTGGTTCGAAGGAGGAAATTCCGAGGCATTTTAATTGAGCCAGCGGTCCCCTGCGCTTCCTCTGGGAAAACACTTCAAAGCAGCACTGCTCCTCGGAGGAGGACATTCGCTCTGAGCCACCTCCAACTCCGCAACACCTCGGTCGTCCTCCAGCCGCTCGGTCTGGGCCCCGGGCCCGCAGCCAGGCCTCGGACAATGGAACAACAAACCAGTGGGATCTGGATTTAACTCGAGTTAAATCAGTGGAATCAGGGCAGCTTCTAAAACACTGGGCAGTTTTAATCTGTGATTTAAATATGATCCACAACGACAAACACTGAGGTCATTCCTCTGCTGTTTCCACCTCGTGATAATAACAATCAACATCTGTGAGAGTGCATTTCATGCTTTCAGTCCACAAACAAACAAACAAACAAACAAACACCACGCCAGTGCCACCACCACAAACTCCCCACTGATCCCAGTCCAGCTCCACAGCGTCTGAACCGTCCGGATCATGTGGCTCTGCACAACTCACTCTGATCCTGATACTGATCCTAAACCTCATCCTGGGTCTACACTTGGGGAACGAACCACCACCTTCAACCCCAGCAGTTCAGCACCCAACCCTGGACCTGCTCCACTTCAACAGGCACCGAGCCATTTAAAGCAGAACAGAAAAACAGAGCACTCCACCTTAAGATGATTTTAGAACTTGAAGCTTGTTCTGCACCATTTAAGGTGGGATGAAATTTAAGGTAGACCAGAAAACTGCAGAAAACAGCCCGGCTTCAGCTTCCGTGCACCTTTAAAGCAGGGTCTGTCCAAGGCACGACTAATGCATTCAGTTAAAAGGTGGAAAAAACCTTTAATGTGCAAGAAAAACGTTAATAAAAACTTCAGTTCTGATCGAAAAACATTCCACAGACAGGAGAGTGAATAGGCTTTTTCTGAACCACGAACCAGGACCAGAACTAGTTTTAAGCCCAGGATTAGGATTAAATCTCCACCAACTCAAACTCCCGACCTGGAGAAGTGTCCTGGTCTCCGCCGCCTGATCCCTGACACTTCGCGGATTAAAAAAGTGCAGAACCCCGCGTTCCTCACCTTAAAGCCGCATTTCTCCAGCGCCGCCCTCCGCGCTCCTCCAGCCGCAGAATCGGCAGCGGGGCTCACGCACAGCAGCAGCGCCAGGGCCGCGGACAGGCTCAGTCCCGGGAGTCTGGCCATCGCCGCTCCGCCATGAAGCCTGGGTCAGCCGCGAGTGAGAGGAGCCCCGGTCTGGACTCTGATATCAGGGCATAGCCGCACTGCTCCAACAGGGGGCGCTGGACACCACAGGACCAGTCCACGGCTCTTTCAATAATTCGGAATCTGTGAATTGAGAGGTAAACTAAAGCAGAGAGGAGCGATTTAAAATGCTGCACTGTGGATGAACTGTGGCTTCTTTAAAATGGTTTATTAAACCCAACATTAGCCATTACCTTTACTATCAAACACACGATTAGCGAATTTTGATGGGCACTATTTTGTCTCTCAGATCCCTCCGCCAAGAACGGCTGTTAAAAAATACCTAAACTGTGTATTGTAAGATTTGTTTACATTAACCCCGTCATTTCAGGGAAATAACATCGTTATTCATTAACCCCTAAAACACGTACCCCTTCTGTTATTTTAGAAGTTATTTTGAACGCCTTTAAAGTGTCTGAGGAGTAACTGTAACACTCCGTCAGTGTTCACTCAATGCGACCAGAACAGATCCTGTGTGTGTTGAGGCTGATGGTGAAGGGGTGATAAAATGGTTGAGGTGTATAAAATGAAGGGTTGAGATAGGCTTGCCAACTTTCTGAAATCAAAATAAAGAATCGTGGACCAATCTGCACTTGTAAATCCTTTTTCAACAGTAGTAATTTATTCATTCATTGTCTGCAACACTTATTCAGTTCAGGGTGGTGGTTGGTCCGGTGCCTGGGCGTAAGGAGGGAACACACCCTGGAGGGGGCCCCAGTCCTTCACAGGGCGACACACACTCACACATTCACTCACACACTCACAGCTACACTTTTGAGTCTCCAATCCACCTACCAACATGTGTTTTTGGAGTGTGGGAGGAAACCGGAGCACTCGGAGGAAACCCACGCAGACACAGGGAGAACACACCACACTCCTCACAGACAGTCACCCGGAGGAAACCCACGCAGACACAGGGAGAACACGCCACACTCCTCACAGACAGTCACCCGGAGGAAACCCACGCAGACACAGGGAGAACACGCCACACTCCTCACAGACAGTCACCCGGAGGAAACCCACACAGACACAGGGAGAACACGCCACACTCCTCACAGACAGTCACCCGGAGGAAACCCACGCAGACACAGGGAGAACACGCCACACTCCTCACAGACAGTCACCAAGAGGAAACCCACGCAGACACAGGGAGAACACGCCACACTCCTCACAGACAGTCACCCGGAGGAAACCCACGCAGACACAGGGAGAACACGCCACACTCCTCACAGACAGTCACCCGGAGGAAACCCACACAGACACAGGGAGAACACGCCACACTCCTCACAGACAGTCACCCGGAGGAAACCCACGCAGACACAGGGAGAACACGCCACACTCCTCACAGACAGTCACCAAGAGGAAACCCACGCAGACACAGGGAGAACACGCCACACTCCTCACAGACAGTCACCAAGAGGAAACCCACGCAGACACTGAGAGAACACACCACACTCCTCACAGACAGTCACCCGGAGGAAACCCACGCAGACACAGGGAGAACACACCACACTCCTCACAGACAGTCACCCGGAGGAAACCCACGCAGACACAGGGAGAACACACCGCACTCCACACAGACAGTCACCCGGAGGAAACCCACGCAGACACAGGTGAGAACACACCGCACTCCTCACAGACAGTCACCCGGAGGAAACCCACGCAGACACAGGTAGAACACACCGCACTCCACACAGACAGTCACCCGGAGGAAACCCACGCAGACACAGGTGAGAACACACCACACTCCTCACAGACAGTTACCCGGAGGAAACCCACGCAGACACAGGGAGAACACACCACACTCCTCACAGACAGTTACCCGGAGGAAACCCACGCAGACACAGGGAGAACACACCTCACTCCTCACAGACAGTCACCCGGAGGAAACCCACGCAGACACAGGGAGAAGACACCTCACTCCTCACAGACAGTCACCCGGAGCAGGACTCACAACTCACAACCTCCAGGACCCTGGGTCTGTGACAGAGACACTACCTGCTGCTTCACTGTGACGCCCAGAATCTGTACTTACTGTAATTACCAGTTTAAAATAACTGTATTATTTTAAATTGTTCATTAATTAAAATGAGATCTGAAGTGAAATAATCTTATGGTCTAAGAGTCTAAAAGACAGTCTCATTACTTTTACACACTTCATTATTATATTTAACTTATGTCTAGTCCAAATGTCATAGAATGAATAGCTTATTTAGGACACATTTGTCTTACACTAATAATAGTTTGTGAAGTTATTGTTAATCTATATGAAATTATCTAATGTGATTTTTATGTATAAATTCTCCCTATGTTGAGGGGAGAATGAACTGTATTTTCTCCAGGACGCGGTGCTAACATTATTTCTGTCTAAAGGCAGAGCTGTAGATCCCAGTGTTTCAGCTCTGACCTGCTGCTCTCAGCGCCCCCTGTCGGAGGGACTGTGACTCCATTGGCTACAGCACTGAATGATGGACAGAGATAACTGCTGCTGAGAGTTTTCAGGGAGAGATGTGTTGAAGTGATGAGAAATAATAAAGGGCTAAAGAGTGGTAAAGGAGAGAGAAAGATTCTGTGGGCGTTTGGGATGTCTGCCTTTGCCTTTAAGAGGATTCGTTTACCTGTAGGTGGCGCTGTACACGTGCTCAGTGTCAGAGCTCACTACTCTGCCGTCAGGGGGCGCTCTTTACTCGCTCTTTGCTCAGTGTGGGATGTTTGTTGATGTCAGTAACATTTATTTTCTTCTTTATTCTGAACACACTCTGAGGGTTAAAAATGGAACGGTGTGTAAATGTCCAGAACACTCTGGACCCAGTCCGCGGGCCGCACAGAACCCGTCAGAGGAGATTTTTGAAGCAAAGAAAATCACCCTTGGGGCAAGAGCCAGGTCCTCTTTCAGGTGATCTTCTTACTATTGATGTGAACATGAAAAAGATCCTCCCTTTGTTTTCAGCTTGAAAGAGAAACAGAGCCCCATCCCGAGAACACGCCCACGCCCACTTAACCCTTTACTGGACCTACAGACTGTCCCTTTAACTCTCACACATGAACCCTCCACGCCGTGGACCCCTGGCAGATCTTCCCTGATGCCATTATTTATAGAAAATTCAAAATGACCTTCATATTTCTAAAGTTTATATTGTTACAAAATGCTCACATCCATTAATACATTCATTCTTTCATGTTCTGTGTCTGTTTCTTCTGAGTTAGCGTTGAGATGGACCCAGACCCTGAATCTGTGCATGCACACACACACACACACACACGCACACGCACTAGTCAGTTTCACACACTCACACAGTCATTTGCTGCATTATACCCCACCTTCAATAGGGGGCGCTGTAACCAGCTCATCAGTGTCCTCCTCTGGCGCCGCCTGCTGGTGTGGTTTGTTATTACAGTGGCAGGTTGTTCCCCTGCAGTCCGACTCGGTGTAAAGTTTTTTAATACGCTTCTTTATTAATTTACAAACAACACACAACCACAAACTTAAATTAAGAGAACATACAATATTACACACACTGAGCCACTTTGCAGAACAAAGTCACAACAGAATAAATTACAATATAAACAGAGACAGAACCGAGCTGTGGGGGTCACTGCGGGTCTCGGGTGTGGAGTCCAGTGATGACCTTCTTCACCAGGAGGAACTGGGACTCTCGGTGGGTCCGCTTCATTTTGGCTCTTCGGTTCTGAAACCAGATCTGAGAGAGGAGAGGAGAGGAGAAGACAGGAGAGAGAGAGGAGAAGACAAGAGAAGAGAAGAAGAGAAAAGTAAAGAAGGGAAAAGGCACGATTATTTATAGCAACTTTCTCACACAGCGGTCATTTAAAGGTCTTTAAACATGAGAAAATACAGATGTAACAGATGCCGGGGAATAGAAATAAAACATAAAAACATGATTAACATTAATCTTCTTCTTCTTTCAGCTGCTTCCTCCCGTCTGGGGTCGCCACAGTGGATCAATCACAATCCGCACTGTGGATCTGGCACAGCTTTTAAGCCGGATGCTCTTCCTGATACAACCCACCCTATTTTATCTGGAGCAGGACTTGAACCCACAACCTCCAGGACCCTGTGACAGAGACACTACCTGCTGCTCTGTATTATTATTACTATTACTATTAAGCCCAACAAACATTATTAAATACTATTAATTCATTCGTTCATTATCTGTAACCCTTATCCAGTTCAGGGTCACGGTGGGTCCAGAGCCTACCTGGAATCATTGGGCGCAAGGCAGGAATACACCCTGGAGGGGGCGCCAGTCCATCACAGGGCAACACACACACACTCCTCCCAAACAGTCACCTGGAGGAAACCCACACAGACACAGGGAGAACACACCACACTCCTCACAGACAGTCACCAAGAGGAAACCCACGCAGACACTGAGAGAACACACCACACTCCTCACAGACAGTCACCCGGAGGAAACCCACGCAGACACAGGGAGAACACACCACACTCCTCACAGACAGTCACCAAGAGGAAACCCACGCAGACACTGAGAGAACACACCACACTCCTCACAGACAGTCACCCGGAGGAAACCCACGCAGACACAGGGAGAACACACCACACTCCTCACAGACAGTCACCAAGAGGAAACCCATGCAGACACTGAGAGAACACACCACACTCCTCACAGACAGTCACCCGGAGGAAACCCACGCAGACACAGGGAGAACACACCACACTCCTTACAGACAGTCACCAAGAGGAAACCCACGCAGACACAGAGAGAACACACCAAACTCCTCACAGACAGTCACCCGGAGGTAACCCACACAGACACAGGGAAAACACACCACACTCCTCACAGACAGTCACCCGGAGGAAACCCACACAGACACAGGGAGAACACACCACACTCCTCACAGACAGTCACCCGGAGGAAACCCACGCAAACACAGGGAGAACACACCACACTCCTCACAGACAGTCACCCAGAGCGGGAATCGAGCCCACAACCTCCAGGCCCCTGGAGCTGTGTGACTGTGACACTAATCAGCTGCACCACCGTGCCGCAAATACTATTCAAATAAAGATAAATAAAAGCAGCAGAACATCCCTGAAACCCGGCAATAAGCTGAAATTAAATACAAATTTGGACATGAAATTATAATTAAAGTATGAGTGTAAATATAAAGTACGGGTTGATTTCACCTGAAACACTCAGTGACCCGAGGAGAGAATCCAACCCTGGGCCCTGAGACCCTGTGTGACAGAGACACCCCCTGCAGCGCCACCGTGTGGTTCACAATCATACATTTATTTTAAAAATCTACCGGATTCTCATTTTAATGTGAACTATATCAGGACAGATCTGTTTCAGAATCAGACGCGAATAATACCCCTCTCTCCAGTTTCCGGCTCAGAACTCTCTGTAATGTCTGTGATATCAGTATAATATTACCTTTATATACATAAATGTATATGTACCTGTATCCTGTCCTCGTCCAGGTGCAGTTTCTGGGCCAGTTCCTCTCTCAGGTCGATGCCTGGATAAGAGTTCACCTGAAACACACTCTCGAGAATCTCAATCTGGAGCAGAGCATTCACACACACACACACACACACACACACACAATCAGAGAGTCTCAGTGGAGCTGTCACTGATATAAATGTATCATCCATAGGGTTAATGTGCACTAAACTGCACTTTCAGTTCTTGTATTTCTTGTATATATCAATTCTAATTGATTGTCTGTTCTTTTACTGTTTTTAATTGAAGTGTAACTGTGTGAAGCTGGATCTCAGCACTGTTCACATGCTTTTATTTTGTAAGTTTGAATTGTTTTAAATGTCTTTTAAGCTTTAAATCCTTATATTTAACTGCTTTTTACTGATCAATGTGCCTCTGTGAATAAATTCGTCTTTCCTAACAATAAAAACCATAAAGAGAAGCAGGAGTGTGAGCTGCACCTGCAGGCTGGAGAACGCCGTCCTGGGTCTGCGCCCTATGTACCAGTTCAGCGCCCGTCTGCACGTCTCCACCGGGGCGTTCACCGAGCTCGTCTCATCCTCCGAGTCCAGAGCCCGGTCTTTGGACACCGAGGGACAGCTCTGTGTGGACGGCACATCTGAGGAACATGGAGGAGTCGGTGGGAGGTTCACATTTAAATCAGTTCACATCTTCATCCGGTCCATCAGCACCGGCTCTGGTGGGGGTCCACATGGGTCCAGCCCAAACAGACACACTGCTTAACACTGACCCTGAAGGTCTCTATGTGGAGCCAACATTTAAACCCTGGGCAGAACCCGCCGGTCCCTGGCTGCGCTGCCCCCTGTGGGCCGGGCCTGGCTGTGGCGACTGGGTCAGACCCAAACACACCACTGCAGAGCCACACAGCAAACATCTGGCAACCACCACCTGCTCTGTTACAGTTTCAGTTCCATCAGAAAACTTTATCTCACTTTTAGATACTGCATCTTAGGTTTAAAATATTAAACTGAAATAAATATTAATTCCTTCACTCAGTTCAGTTCCACATTCAGGCTGCAGCTCTGAGAAACCCTCACCCCTCTCTCCAGCAGAGACCCGCCCACCCGCTCTTTCTGGGGATACGGCCAAGACAACGTGAGGAGCAGAGTAGACTCCATCGCTCAAAACCTGGGAGAAAAGACTCTGAGGAGCTTCTGAGAGACGTGGGGTTAAGCTACGAAGACGTTTGATTTAAAACTCCTCCACTTCATACAGGAGATCCCCCACCCGCCCCTCGCCCCCGGGGTCAGAGTAAAACCCTTCTCCACCCACCTGTCCACGGCCTGTAGGGGACGGCGACGGTGCTCCTCTGCTCCGATCTGCTCAGCCCCAGGATGCTGGCGATGGTGAAGACCGAGGGTCCAGGCCGGTGGGTCTCCATGTGCGTGTGTGAGAGTCAGAGGACACGGTCAGTCTGATCTGCCCCGCCGCCCGGAGCTGGGGCTTTTAAACCCAAACCTGCAGGATTAACACCCGGCACTAATTAAACTAAACCAAGCCCCCTGCACGTGAAAGGCCCCGAGGGGGTGGACAGGTAATCCCGTGTCGAAGCGAAGCCCCGGCCGCCCGGGATCCCTCGCAGAGACAGAGGCGTTTAAAACTCCACAAAAGCAGCCCTTTATTTTTACCCACCAGGTAGAAAATGAGCTCCATCCCCAGCAAATCCTCTCGTTTCCTTCAGCCGAGCGACGGCATTGTGGCGGAGCAGTCAGAGAGCGAGTAATCTCATTTACACAGAAGTTTAAAATAATAATAATTAATAATAATGATAATAAAGGAGGGGGTTAAGGCTATTAAAGTTAATCCTCCTGAATATTCCCCCCCTCTTGTCATGCACAGGGATGGCTGGGTCCATACAAATCACACAATGGCACTTTAGCGAGGGCCACCGAGTCCCTCCACCCCCCGCCCCACGTTCTCTTCACGTAAATAAGGGACTTGTTTGTTTGTTGTTTGTTTGTCTGCGCACGCCTCACTCGCCCAGGTCTGAGCTGGGGTTTTGTCATGCAAACTCAGACTAATTACAGCTGTTTAAATGCAAACCCATCCAATCAGGATTTAACTTTAAAAAGCCTGGGTTTAAAGAAGCTTAAACTAACACTGAATTACTCTCCAGCTCCAGCTCTCACCGGAGCAGCGCCGCAGGGGACAGCGAGTGTAAACACACCGACACAAACACAGCTTCACCAAGAAATAATGAACACACTGACCACACGTCTTTTACTGCCGGAGGACAGTCTGCGTTACAGCTCCTCCGCCTCTAAACCACAGGGAATTCACACTGGACTTTAACCAGTCGGTCCACATTTCTGCAAAATTACACCAAGCTTCAGTAAACAGAGCAAACACTACATGAACAAAGCGTTCTAGAGAAAACGAGCCAGAGACCTTCAGTGGTGAGCAGACGTCTGAAGCCTTTAATAACGTCTGTTTTAATGAAGGTTTTAACCCAAAACTAATGTGTGATGTTTCTGAGAGTGATTCTGATCCTCGATGAAATTGTGCAGAAAAATAACTGTCAGATGACTCACTTTTTTTGGTAAACATTTATTTTTATAAACACGTTTATAGAGATGTTCCTGAACCAGGAAGAGAGTGAGTGTCTTCACCACCGTGGGAACTGAGGCCTAGTGCTGCTGCTTTATCTGTAACTCTGAACCTGACGCAGGACTGAGCTCAGTCTTCACCACAGTTCTGGACGAGACCCATAGACACGCAAACCCTGCGTCCATCTGAAACATGCGTGCAGCTCACTACAGTCCAGAGGACACCCTTCATCAGCACCGCAGCTCAACAGCAGCAAACGCTGTCAGGAAAAGAACCGGGCCTTTTCCACAGAGAGGGGTTTCTCCGTTAGCCAGATCACTTAAACCCAAAGTCAAGTCTGTCCAACAGAAACAGAGCTGAGAGTGATACCTATTGGAGAGTTCTCAATGTTGGGCTTATGTTAACTGGCTAACTGAGGAATCCTGCTCTGTGGAATACCCCCAGGGCTAGGTTTCACTGGATCTGGTCCTGAACCGTGTGAGATTCGTCTTAAACACATTTACACAGGAACTGAGGGTCACAGCTCCTCTTTAATCACACACACACACACACACACCCTCAGAACCCGACGCATGGACCTGCTCAGAACGGGAGGGGAGTGAGAGAGGTGTCCATCACCCCGGCCTCAGTCTCATGGAGAAGGTTAAATAACACCACACCCAACACGGCCTCACACCCACGGACAGGTGACCTGTGCCTCCTCTAAACAATAAGAACCACCAAATTAAAAAAGCAGATTTTAATAATGATAAAACCTCACGAATCACAATCATGTGCTGATCATTTGGAGGGGGTTTTGGCAGGTGATCAGGTGAGAGTTAGAGAGGGGGAGGGGGGGTAAACCTAGATCCTTCTATGTCTGAGAGTGTAAGAGTAAAACACACCTGATCTGTGAATACGGTTCAGTAACGGATTATAGGTGAGGAGTTAAAGCACATGCATTCCTGTTAGAGCATACGACAACAGAAAATATACAGAATTAATACATGTCCTTTAGAAACGTCTGTTATTCACAACGGAAAAGAAAATCACTCCATACACTCTTCCCTTCAGGTTTTAGTATCACAACGTAGTGCACCAGACACCCACAGTCCAACTCCAAACTCAGTAACAGAAATGGTACAAAATACATGATCCTTACAAGTAAAATACAAGCTCCCGAGTCTCTCCCAATGGCCGTCTGGACTGTTCCCTGGTCAGTTGTGTGCTCTTTAATGTGTTTGCAGTCGTGGTGCGTATCTCCACCCCTCAGCGCATCAGGAACGCTCTCGAAATGTCCTTAAACCTTAAAGTTTTGGGCGAACGGCTGAACTCAGAGAACTTTACTCAGCTGCTGCGTTCCGTCAAGCCTCAGATTCGCCTTTCTTCCGGCCCTCCTCCCCAGCATCGCTGTCCTCTGATTGGCTGTTGCTGAGCACTAAAAACTGTCCGTCCGTGGCGGGAGGGTTCGGGCGACTGGACGCAGCTATCAGACGGCTTTGCTCCTCGAGATCCTGCAAAAAGGGGAGGGAAATGATTCATAAAGGCATTAATAAAGATGTAATAACATCCCAAACACAGGGCAGACATACACTCGTCTCAGTTTATTACACATCCACACACACGGCCCATTTTACCAGCTGCATTCATCAAAACGAGGACTCTATCTACGCCTCGGTTGCAGTCCAGCTGTTTTTACGACATCACGCGTTAGCTGCCCTTCTTCCTCATTCCTGGACCCTCACAGAACCACCACAGAGCAGCTGTCGTACCCAGAGACGCTGGAATTAGTGACGCCTCTGTACACTACCACAGACTCTAGTCTTTCCTGATTTAAATTTAGAGACGATAGCTGTGGTCAGTTTGTGGCCACAAGGCAGATAACATTTTTCACAGAAGTAAGAATTTCACTGCACCTTTTCAATCTGCTTCTGCTTGCTCAGTTCCTCCTGCTGCTTCTCCTTGGCTTTCTCCAGCTCCCTCTGCTTCTGTGTGGCCTTGCGATCCTGTCCACAAACAAATCAGCACAGAGGAAGGTTTATAGTTAATGCCTTTGTGACACTGACAGTTTAAATATGTAGTTGTAGTTGTAGTTGTGTGTAAATGTGTGCTGATGGTAATGATGTTAGAGAACAACAGGCTTTTACCATCTCAGAGTGGAGGGCGATCTGTTTGGCCAATCCAACACTGTCACAGATCTGAAAGAGGAATAAAAACATTAGCGGAGCAGAGAGGAGGGCTGTAATTAGCTACAAGTTACTGTTCCTGTTTTACTGAAAATATCAGCCATCCTCAGTGTCATCTGTGGTTAATGCACTGCTTCTTCAGCGAAGGCCTACAGCTGTAGACTCTAATCACATCAGGCTCCTCAGGCTTTAACACTCACCTGGCTCCAATATTCAGATGTTAATGAGAGGCTGATTAACTGGATCAGGTGGGTCAGATTATCCTCCACAGGGCTACTGACCCCCGGGAGGAGGAGAGGAGTAACTGAAAGTGTGAGATTTCTCTCTGACGTTATACAGATTACGGCACTATTCATATTTTGGGTTCGAACGACACAGTCCAAGATCACTATAGTATTTTTAACATTTTACATTTATTTAACCAGGAAAGGCATTAACAACAGCGTCTTATTTCCAATGGCAAAAGACCCTTGAAAACACACAGAAACAAACAAAAAATAATAAAAAAAAAAAACAACAAATGTTATTAGTGTGCACTGTGTTTGGATTTTATTTATTTATTGTAGTTACACGCCGTAATGATTTTCTAACGAACAAAACAGAAAACACGTCAAAAGCTGTGGCATTTATTTATTTTAATTTTTGCAAAATTATCGCTAGAAAAGCAGGACTTTAAAAAGCAGATGCAATCAGTTACATGTACCTCAACTTAGTGCTGTTAACAGCTATGCACCTGTACGAACACACACACACACACACAGACACACACACACACAGACAGACACACAGGCACACACACACACACACACAAAGACACACACATAGACACACACACAGACACACACACAGAGACACACACAGAGAGACACACACACACAGACAGACACACACAGACAGACACACACAGACAGACACACACAGACAGACACACACAGACACACAGGCACAGACACACAGGCACAGACACATTGGCACAGACACACAGGCACAGACACACAGGCACAGACACACAGGCACAGACACACACTCTAACTGTACCTTTTCCCCATCGTTATTGGACTCGAAGATGTAGCAGACTGTGACCGGACGCCCGTCCACCCTCCCTCCGGCCGTCTGCAGCACAAAGCCGAACAGACGCTTGTTCTCCTGATGAGACGCACACAGTACCACGCTGGAGAGGGGGAACTGCACAGGGAGAGAGGGCAGGAAGCTAAGAATTACAACCTGGTATTGAATACAGAGGCCTCAAACTGATCTTCATACTCAGACCTACCCTTAATCTGGTGACCTGCGTCTGAGGGTCAATGAGCCTGGAAAGAGAAGGATATTTCATAAGAATCATGGCTAAAACTCAACACAAGGACATAAGTGAAGGTATAAGACCAGTACGCAGTAATACAGAGGTCCACGAGGGCCATCTCACTTCAGGCATTCACAGGTGACGAGCAGGTGGGACTCCGTCATCCTGAAGATGTTGTGGATGGCCCTGGCCGCTAGGATCTGCCTCATGGTCTCGTAGATGACGTCTGTGTTCTCCGTGGCCTTCACTTCCATGGAGCCCAAGAAGCGCGCAATAAAGAGCTGGTGTAAAATGGAGTCTGAAAAATCAGAAAGCTGTGTATCATCCTCAAATACTGCAATGTATTTATTACTTTAACCACATTTATTAGTCTTCTATCTCTGTACCTTACCTTCACCGTCTCCAGACTGTGACTCTCCAGACTCTCCGAACGGGTTGGTCCTTCTTCCACAGAGGAACGAATGGTGTTATTTTTCACTTATTACATAACCACAATAAAGGTGTTCTATTCTGTTCTATTCTACCATAAAGCTACACTGAGATTCGACTGATATTCTGTGTAAACAGGTCCAAGAGCTGTAAATAAACATCATTGTTAAACATGCGTTACTCATCAGCAAATCTGTGTCTTTAAGGGTTAAAACCCACCCGGCTGCTCACTGACCTGCCCTGGCTGGAGCTCTTGGCCTGAGTCGCATACTCCTCACTGACCGGCGAGATTATATCAAACTGGATGGGGGTGTCCGGAGCCACCAGAGAGTCGAGAGAGAGGGAGGAGAGAGCCGGAGACTCTGAGCCCACTGAGCTCTGGCTGCTGGTCCGGCCGGCTCTGGGTCGCCCTTGTCTAGAAACATTAGCATCAACCGTTATTTCTTAAACAAGTCACAAACAGTGCGGTCTGAATTGAGAAGAACACCATGAGTGTGTCAGCTGTGAAGGTTGGTAGATACTGACGTGCTGGGTCTGAAGCTCTCGTGCCGCTGCTGAAAGGAAGGGGAAGGCGTCACAGCCTCGAGAGCCGACTGATTCACTCTGGCAGCGGTTTCCTATAAACAGAGTTTACATTTTACAGTGCTTAATCTGAATAACACTGATGCTTCACTTCGCGAAAAACAACTATAACACAGACGTACCTCAGGGTTGTCACTCAGGTATATCCTCTTTGAGATGTTGTTTATTGTTGCAATCCACTGAAAGAGAAGAAAGAGTAAAGTCCTCCTGTAGTTATTGTTCATTTCTCTAAACTGGAGATGTAAACACTGTCAGTGAAAGAAATGAGAGTGTTGCTACCTCCTCACAATCCTTCCGGCTCTCCGCTTGCAGAATAGAAACCCTGTGGTGAGGAGAAGAATTACAGCCCAGAATCAGCTCTGAATGGGGCTTTTGTAAAGTCACTGCTCAGCTCTCCAGCTCTGAGAGGACGTCTGAATGCAGTTCTCCAGTTTGTAAACAAAGCCATTGTTAAATATAACCTCTAAGAACACTTCAGATTCAGAGAAAATAGAGCTAGCATCCATTTACATAACTCCCCCGGGGCGACATGAATTTCACATATGTTCTTATGTAAGGCTCTTACTTGAGGTCGTGAATTTAACGCTGAGAGAAACACTACACGAATGATTCTGAGGAATCTCTTCAGGAAGAAAAAAGCAAACTGAATTGTTTTATTAATGGGAGCCAAAGCACTGATGCGTAAAAACCTACTTCTTCCCATCAAAGGAGGAGATCTGGAAGCAGAAGCGCCTGTCCTCACAGTCTACTGCCATCACCGAACAGTTGTCTATGTCCATAACCAGCCCTCCTGCTACGTCTCCTCTAGACTGGCTCATCAGATTTCCTCCCTGGGTGAAGAAGTACTGCCGGTCCCAGGTGGACGACACCAGCCCTGTTTTACTGAACAGAAACAGAACGAGAAGCTCACACACTTCACACAGTCTCATGTGGAAACTGTCTGCTCTTTATCCTTCTTCTTCCCTCTGTCTCACACCCTCTTCAGGCCCGTCAGCGCCTCCTTCGCAGGTGTTGTACATCAGGACGACGCTGACAGGTACCGAGGGAGACAGGAGGAGTCTCCTACACACTCATGACTTCATAAAGCTTTTATACATTTTTGAAAGCTCGTATAAACTCGTACTTGCGAGTGTTGAGGTAGCCGGCCTTTCGGGTCAGGTTGCGGTTGATGGGGATCTTGTTGGGGTCGGGGTCTGGCATATACAGCATGTCACTGGCCTGCTCTAGATCCTGGATCGTCTGCTGCATTACGTCCACCTCAGCATCCATCTCTCTGCGGACACTAAAAATACATTTGTGCATATGTTAAAACCACATTAAATATCAGATCTTCAGTTTGCATAAAGCAAATGGTGCACGAGCTTTCACAGGCCGGTAGAACTACTATCGCCGCTGACTGTAGTTAAATATTAAAGGAGGGAGATGCCCTCACGTGACCCGGGGGAAAAGTCAACACTAAAGAAAGAGTCAGGTATTTCAAATGATCAATGTTTATTTTCATTTCTATAAACAAACAGGTGACTACACCTTTAAAAACTATTAAACCTACTTCTGTACACTGGTCCCGATGTTTGTTAGAAAGTCTTCCCACTGCTGTGTGAGGTTCTCTGACCCGAGTTTGAAGAAACTGATCTGAGAAAGAGAAATAACCAGCTGGGATCAAACTGAAATTCAAAAAACAGAGCGGTTTGTGGTTAAAGTGGGGACCTTGTCCTTACCTGTGCCTGCATGTAGCCCAGCAGCGGCTCCAGCAGAGCAATCTTCTTCTTGTACTGTAGTGTATTAAGAGCTGAGAAGTAGTGCATCATGGTTTGGTGCTGCTTTTTCCTGGAAGTGTAGACGTCCTCCATCACCTCATTCTTCACCTGTGGAAAAGACAGCAGTAAAAGCATGTTTTCATCATTCAATCGGAATCTTCTTCCTCTTATTTCGGCTGTTCCCTTGTGTCAGGGCTCGCCAACGCGGATCAACCGTGATCCGCACAGTTTATGCGCAGGATGAATACCCTTCCTGGTGCAACCCTCTCTATTTATTCGGGCTTTGGGACCAGCGCAACAACACGATGCATTCCAGTAGCTAGGGACCCACACTCACACCTACGGACACTTTTGAGTTGCCAATCACACCACAGGAATGTGTGTTCCTGGACCGTGGGAGGAAACCGAAGCACCTGGAGGAAACCCACGCAGACACAGGGAGAACACATCACACTCCCCACAGACAGTCACCCGGAGGAAACCCACGCAGACACAGAGAGAACACACCACACTCCTCACAGACAGTCACCCGGCGGAGATCCACGCAGACACAGGGAGAACACACCACACTCCTCACAGACAGTCACCCGGAGGAAACCCACACAGACACAGAGAACACACCACACTCCTCAGACAGTCACCCGGAGGAAACTCACACAGACACAGGGAGAACACACCACACTCCTCACAGACAGTCACCCGGAGGAAACCCACACAGACACAGGGAGAACACACCACACTCCTCACAGACAGTCACCCGGAGGAAACCCACACAGACACAGGGAGAACACACCACACTCCTCACAGACAGTCACCCGGAGGAAACCCACACATACATAGAGAGAACATTCAATAGGAATATTGTATTTTAATGAAGATATATCAGAAATAATAATGCTGAAATTAGGGTAATAAAATGTTAATGGTGACTGTGTGTGTTCTGTTTGCCATCACAGCATCCAGGTGCCTCCCTAAGTCCCAAAGTGTTTTGGTGCAGAACAGCACCATAAATTTCTATTAATTATTCACTACATTAGCCCCGAGCCTCCAGCCTTAAACAATTCATAGCGGATCAACCACATTTATAAGAGCAATATTAGATAAAGATTATCTCAAACCAATTTCCACTCATCCCTTAAAATCAGATCTGGAGTCATTTCCTGTCCCACACAAGGAGACCAGACCAAAGCCAAACACATCAGAGCAACATATGCTGCTCCAGCACAGGCCAGGCCAAGTCTCAGCGTGAGTTTCATTAAATGAAGACGGTCGCTGAGGTGTGTGATTGAGCACGTTAGGAGATCACCAGCATCAGATCCAGCAGAGCATCAGAGAGAATATATGGGATTTAATAAGACTGTAAGACAAAGTCTGTACAACATAATTCAACATGGCCACCTCACCTTCTCATTTTCTTTCCTCTTAGACAGGCGACTGTATCGGTTGATGGCCAGGTCGTGATCTGAGACAGAAAAGAAAAGAAAAGAAAAGAAAGAGTGAGCTCCATTTCCATGAAGAGATCATTTGCCCCATGGCTCTGAACTGATTCTTACCATCACTGGAAATCTGGAACACCTCTTTCAGGGTGAGGATTTCTGAGAGGAAATAAAGCAGAAACTTGATCAGTCTTGGGGAACAGGAGCAGTCCTCAACAAAATGCAGAAATATATCACACCACAGGTCTCCCAACTTCCCTCAGACAGGACCACATCAGACAATAACACATCACCAGAGTGCCGGTCAATCTTCGCCAAAATATTCTGGATTAACATATTACTTCTTTAACAACCATCGGGTTCCTTAGACGTCCACTCCCCACGGCACAGGGTAAACGCCAGACACTAAGGTTCATACGTTTCATTTACAGTTCAGTGGCTGCCCAGACTTTTTTGGCTTGAGATCTACTTTTTCCAGGGAAGAGTTACAGCAAAAACATCATATTTCCATTCGTTTCATTGGCCCATGTATCAATCCAGCTTCAGTAATCATCAGTTAACTATTTTCATGTGGGAAAAGACTTGATTCACATGATTTAAACAAAGCTCAGTCTACATCCCGCTCAGCACACCTGGTTTATACCATGAGAAGTCTACCTTACTCATCCAAATATGACACAGTGGGCCTCCTGCTGTGTCGATACGTGACAGGGTCATGAACAAGAGGCTAAATTTCATGAGCTGGGAATGTATTGCCTTTTTAGTTTCATTTCATTTGTTTCACCACAGTGTGATCAACTGGTCTCTGCACTGGGCACCGCTGACATCAACACAGTTCCATACTCAAACACAGTGACGTGACGCAGAACTTCGGCTGTGAGATCTAACCTTTCAATTCCCTTTCTTTGAACTGGGTGATGGGGAACATCATGGCGTCTGCGAGCTGAGTGGACAGGACAGCGTGGCAGGAGCTGAGCTGGTAAGGATAAGAGAGAGATGATAAACAAATCAGCAAACATCAGAAGAGCATTCACAAGAGAAGACAGAGTCCAAACATGAGCTGCTCTCACCTCATCGATGACTTTGGCAAACTGCTGTAAAGTGGAGCTCATGACTTCATCGTCACCACCCAGAGGGAAGCGCTGCGAGTGTGAGCACAGCGCTGTTAAACACTGATCAGGTGACGTCGTTGTAATAACAACAGTATAACCTCAGTGCACTGAGGAACAACAGAGTTTATAAGAGATGAATGTTTACCTGTTTCTCATATTCCTTCAGTAACTTGGAGGTCAGATGTGTGGCAGCACTCAGTTCATTCTGTAAATCACACAAGTTTAAAGTAAAGAAACACTTCTGAACTCCCTCAGACTCCAGTAAAAGTGGGCAAGGGCAGAAGAGAAGCAGATGTTCATATCCTTTACCTGGGCATCATATATTCTGTGCATGGCCTGGAAGAGCTGATGGTAGTAGCTGGATATTGCAGCAGTGTCTTCCTCAAACACACTCAGCAAAGAGCGCGTCTAGAAGCAGAAAAGAGCGAGAGTGAGTTTAATCGAATGGGTCCGATTGATTCCTGCTGACTTTGAGAGTTTCGATCAGAACCATGTTTCACAGTCTTTGCTCTCAAGAGAAGGCCACTGATTTTCCATTTTCTACTGAAACTGGAGACAGATGGAGACAAGGCGAGAGCCGTGTCAGAGCACAGGGGCGGACCCGCCTCTCGGGGGCGCTGGTGTCACCATGTGCTGTGAAATGTAGCTGTGAACACAAAGCGCAATAGCACCCCCTTGTGGAGCAGTCCCTGGACATGTGTGAGGGGGTGAGCGAGTGAGTGACTGAGTAATGGTGTGAAGGAGTGAGTGAATAATTACTGATTACTAGTGACAGTGATTAGTGATTCGGTTTGTGAATGAGTGAGTCTTTCGATATGTGAGAGGCTATGATCTAGTGAATATGTGACTGAGTGACTATGAGTGAGTGAATTAGTGGCTTCAAGTGTATGAGGGACCAAGTGAATGTCTGAGAAATGTGAAATATGAATGAGTGAATTTCAAGCCAGTTCTATGAGGTTGCATGGTAAGGAGTAATGACTCAGTAAGGCATGAGAACGAAATAAGAACTAGTTCCCACGCCTCATAAGGGGAACGTCAAATAGAAACGTCCCTCAGCTCTTTTCCGATTGGACAGGCATGAGTTTGGGCTTAAATTATCCGGTTAGACCGAGAAATCATGCCTTGTGTAACTCCCCCAGGATTCACTCTTTGTTTAACTATGAAATTCTGGATGAAATGCAAAAAGGAAAGAACAGAAAGTAGATGCAGAGGAGAATAAAGGAGTGCAGATGTTCCCTGGAGGGAAACTATCATTTAATCCCTAGGTGTTTTGTTTGTTAAAGCAGAGGAACTGCTCTGTAATGTAGATGCTTCAGCGTTTAAGGTGGAACGGAAAACTCGAGAAGAAGAAGCTAACTACAGCCTGGCTTTGTGTTCGGAAACAAATCGACATGCCCACGATTTTTTAAATAAATATACTCTATTCTGCCCAGCTTTAGTCGTGTAACAGTACTCTGAGAGTCTTGTGACAGTCGGTGTACCCTATGGTGGAGTGTAGAGCTCTTAAGGTGGTATGATGCTCTTCGCGTTCCTGACCGTTGTAAACACTGAGGATGGGCACTAACATTAGAAAACCACAGACATTTCTCACACCCTGCTTCGTATTTCAGTATTTAATGATACATGCTGCACTTGTTCTACGTCTTAACAATGATCACAGACTAAAACTGGTGACTTAAAACACAGAAAATGAGTCAAAGCTGATGTTTTCCCAGCAGAAGCGCGATGTGTGTAACAGGCGGCTAAGCTAATGTTTACCTGAGGACTGTCCTCCAGCGTCTCTTCTATCGGTAGTTTATCGATCCCGGGCATGATTTAAACTGTAATTTCAGCGCAAATGTGTGAATTAGGAGGTGTTTCAGACTTAGTGATCTGACGGATAAATCTCCTCCTCGCTTCTCTTCCCGATAGAACCGACTCCCAGGCCAGATCCACCCTCCCACTAACGCGGATATCCCGCCTGTGTCAGGCTTCCATTGGGGGAGAGCCGCCGTGACGAGCTCCAGCTCCATCTTATAACAGTAACACACACTACCAACAAAACACACACACACATACACACACTAATATATGAATATAACTAACACACTGTCCAGCCCTAACACTACTTCGTTCTGCAGTTACACACTATAGTCCGTCTGTGGCTCTGCATACGTTGTTACCCCCTTTCCCCCCTGTTCCTCAGCGCTCTGGACCCCCACAGAGCAGGTGGTGGGTCATCCTCAGCGCTGCAGTGACATTGACGTGGTGGTGGTGTGTTAGTGTGTGTTGTGCTGGTGTAGAGTGGATCAGACACAGCAGTGCTGCTGGAGTTTTTAAACCCTGTGTCCACTCTCTGTCCACTCTGTGAGACACTCCTCCCTCGTTGGTCCACCTTGTAGATGTAGAGTCAAAGACAGTAGCTCATCTGTCGCTGCACAGTGTGTGTCGCTCGTCCTCTAGTCCTTCATCAGTGACACAGGACGCTGTCGGCTGGATGTTTTTGGTCGGTGGACTGTTCTCAGTCCAGACACTGAGGGGTTTAAAAACTCCAGCAGCACTGCTGTGTCTGATCCACAACACACCAGCATGAATCCGGATATACACACTGGACTTCCCCCTGCCCTTTAATATTTTGGGCTGGTTTTATCAGACAATCTCTCTGCCTTTTGTGTATTTCCCCTCATTTTATATTGTCCTCCTTTCATCCCCAGTATTCCAGTTAAATTATATGATGTACAGTGTGATACCACACAGGAACAGAGCTGTTTATTGTATATCAAATTTGCAAAAATAAAGAGACAGTAACACACTTCACTCTTCTCCACATACAACACACACACACACAGCCTCTCTACAACTCACCACACTGTGTAAAAACTGTCTGCATAAAGCTCCTGATCTACTACAAAATCAAAGTGCCTATCAGGACAAACTCTTTTTATCTCCATTTTTGTCATTGTTTCATCTTTAGACATTATTTTAATAACGCCAGCGTCCCTGCTGACTTCAGTAATATAAAGCAGGGTTTAATGCCCCGCCTGGGTAAAAGCACGCCATACTACAACAGGAGGTCTTGGGCTAGTCTCCTAACGCCACTGTAACCTCCCGCTGTAACAGGATTAAAACATAATCATAAGAATGTGATTTAAAATGCTTTAGCCATGTGCCACAAAAATGTTCCACAGAAAGTGAAGAGCATTTTCCTTCTCCTGGAAAGTGGAGGGATTTGACAATGATTTGATGGTGACCGTGTCGATTAAAAGCAGTCCCTAGGCTACACTGATCACTCTGATAAACTGATCACTCTGATAAACCGATTAATCGATTGTAAGAACGGAGCCTCACGCTCTGGACTGCGGTAGATACCGTGTCACTCGGCCTGACTTTGGCACTTCTGACCATAGACGTCATACTCTTTGTATAAAATATAATCCTTCAGGGGTTTGGGCAGATGAAGGAAGCTCATGAAGACCGGGGCTCGGAGACGCAGTCGGCCCAAACACTTTCTGATCCTCAGCCGACACAGGTGCTGCAAGGAGCGGACATTCTCTGAAGATGCAGAACATGCCTTAAATCAGTACAGGGAGCTGACACAGTGAAAGCATGATTCAAATGACAGTTTGGCAAAAATAAAGAATAAATACATATTTTCCTTTTATTACAAATGTTGTCCCCAGCCAAAAACTTCTAATGTGTTACAATTGCAGTAGGAGGTTGTATTAAATTTCCCAAACAAGTACAATATGAAAAATCTGAATCATACATTCATTATCTGTAACCCTAATCCAGTTCAACCCACGCAGACACAGGAAGTACACACCACACTCCTCACAGACAGTCACCCGGAGGAGACCCACGCAGACACAGGGAGAACACACCACACTCCTCACAGACAGTCACCCGGAGGAAACACACGCAGACACAGGGAGAACACACCACACTCCTCACAGACAGTCACCCGGAGGAAACCCACGCAGACACAGAGAGAACACACCACACTCCTCACAGACAGTCACCCGGAGGAAACCCACGCAGACACAGGGAGAACACACCACACTCCTCACAGACAGTCACCCGGAGGAAACCCACGCAGACACAGAGAGAACACACCACACTCCTCACAGACAGTCACCCGGAGGAAACCCACGCAGACACAGAGAGAACACACCACACTCCTCACACACAGTCACCCGGAAGAAACCCACGCAGACACAGGGAGAACACACCACACTCCTCACACACAGTCACCCGGAGGAAACCCACGCAGACACGGGGAGAACACACCACACTACTCACAGACAGTCACCCGGAGGAAACCCACGCAGACACAGGGGAGAACACACCACACTCCTCACAGACAGTCACCCGGAGGAAACCCACGCAGACACGGGGAGAACACACCACACTCCTCACAGACAGTCACCCGGAGGAAACCCACACAGACACGGAGAGAACACACCACACTCCTTACAGACAGTCACCTGGAGGAAACCCACACAGACACAGGGAGAACACACTACACTCCTTACAGACAGTCACCCGGAGGAAACCCACGCAGAGACAGGGAGAACACACCACACTACTCACAGACAGTCACCCGGAGCGGGAATCAAACCTACAACCTCCAGGCCCCTGGAGCTGTGTGACTGCGACACCTACCTGCTGCGCCACTGTGCCGCCCAAAATCAGAATCAGAAATACTTTATTGATGCCAGAAGGAAATTGCAGTTAAAATGTACTTAAAAGTAGTTATTTTAGCAGCAGCATCACAAGTGCATTCAGGGCCTGTTTAAAAACCTGTTTAAAATCCACACTCGGGACAGAACGGCTGTCGTTGTGGTTGTGGTTCTCATGTTTGGCCACCAGAGGTCGCCATGAATAATGCAATAGTGAAATGGTTGGCATTTGACTGCCATTTTAACTGCATTAACTTGGGGGAGAAAAACAGGCCTTGCACTGAGATTAAGGGAAAGTTATTTATTTAACTCTAGCTTTAAAGTGTACACTTTCAGCAATAATATGAGAATATTTCTGTAAGTTTCAATACCATTTTAAAACAGGTTTGAAATCAGGAAATAGAGGACAGTTGAGAAATAAATCCGTTTCAATGCTCACCTTGAATCGTGCAGATCTCCGGCCACTGTTTGTGCTCCATCAGAGTCGCCTTGAGTTTGCAGCAAAACCTGACATGGTCGACGTAATCTAACATGATGCGCACGATATTTCCAGCCAGATGTTTCAGCCAGTACACAGTGATCACTTCACAGAACTGTGGGGTCAGAGCGATAAGAGAAAACCACAGTAACGGCATTTCACTCCTTTTCAGTGAAAAAGAAATCACACATAGGATTTAACACTGTGCTCAAATACTGGCATTAACTGATGATAATAATAAAGCTATTTTTTAAAATGTATGAATACTATATTAATACATTTATCAATATTTTTCATTGATTTATTTTTTACATCATTTCCTATTCTGTGCATAATCATATATTTTATTCTGGATAAAGAAGGTTCTTCTGTGAGTAGAAGTAGGTGTCATCTGTATCTCACTGTGGTGTCCTTGATGACTGAAGGGGTCCAGCCCTCGTAGTCGTCAGGTATGTGGGCTCTATCTCCATATGGACAGTGGAAGCAGCGCTGCACCTCATAGCCATAGTTAAGCAGCATCCTCAGCACCACCTCGTCCTTTAGGGCGTACTGCAGGGCGGAGGGGAAGTGGGTGGTGTTCACTCTGCAGAAGTAGTTGACGTTGGCCCCATACCTCAGTAGGGTTTCTATCAGCTCGTAGTTGCCCAGGCGTAGCGCCACCTGCAGGCACTTGACCGGGTCCTGGTTGGGCATGGCTCCTGCCTCCAGCAGTAACCTGGTGGACTGCAGGTCCTCGTTACACACGGCGAAGTACAGCGCAGATTTACGCTGGTCGTCATAATTGCGGCGCACCCAGGCATACAGCATGAAGTTGGGGTCGTAATCGGCGTCCAGCAGCATCTCCAGGCACTGGACGTGTCCACCGGCAGCTGCGGAGTGGAGTGGACTCATCCCACTCTCTTCCACAGCCTCCCAGGTGGTCACAGGGATCAGCAGAGACAGAGCTCTAATGACAGAAGAGCACAGCTGTTTACACAGTGGAGCCACACCTTACATTCTCAAGACACTTAGGGGTTTTTTCTCATTCATAGCTCAGTGAAAATGTCCACGAAACCAACAGAATGTTTACTTTCCTAACTATGTACTAACTATGTAAAGACATTGTAAACAGCTCCACTGAGCTGTAACAGGGAGAATAGAGTCCTATATAAGGGATAAGGGTTACAGATAATGAATGAATGAATTAATGTAATTATAATAATATATATTTCATTCTTTATCTTATGTTACTAATTGAACCCATATTTGTTCATTTTGTGGCATTCTTTCTCTTATTCTTCTGTTACTTTGATTGTTTCATCTTGTTGCTTTTAGTTTAATCATGTTCCAATGTTGATTTAATTGATTAAATATACTTTTTTATTTTTTTTCACTTCCTGTCCTCTGTAAATACTACGTTGAAAATAAACAAAGTTAAAATAAAGGTTGATTGATCGACTGATTGAAGGTGATGGAGAGACGGGGTCCTCACTTCACGTGTCCGCGGTGGGCCACTCTGTGGATGGGGAGGTGTCCTGTGTGTTTGGGAACATTAGCGTCCGCTCCGTGCTCCAGCAGCAGAGAAATGACCTCAGGGTTCCCGGACGCCGATGCCTCAAAGAGGATTGTGGCGCTGTCTTGAGCCTGTGACATCACATCAGCCCCTGCAGGTCAAACACAGCTGAATGGTATATAACGATAATATCATCACTAAAGGGTTCTGCTTCAGTAGATGTGGTCATGCAAGTCCTTCTCTATTTCACTGATGAGTGACCTTTGCTGAGGAGGGCCTTCACTATCTCCAGGTGTCCAGCCTGTGCGGCCAGGGCCAGTGGAGTGAGTCCGTAGGCGCTCCGGGGGTCGGCGTTGGCCCCTGACTTCAGCAGCAGTTCCACGATGTCGGTCAGTCCGAGGCGAGCGGCCTCGTGGAGCGCTGTCCTGCGGTTGGCCCCCTCCTGGTTCACACGGATGTTAAAGAAGAGAAGGAGCTTCATCATGTCGTAGTGGTTGTTTCTTATTGCTGGGGACATTAAGGACATGGTCAGGACAGTGACAGTGAGAACAGACCTGTTTGAACATACCGTTTTCCTCTGAGCCCGAATGTAATCGTGCATCCAGGACCTGCTGGAGCCACACGGCTGACAGATAACGGAGGTTTACGTCCTTCCAAGTTTTCTTAAAGTGAGTAGAAGCAACTGATTTACTCACCTATGAAAAGAGGCGTGTCCTCCTCACCGTCCAGGCAATCTGGACTACTCCCATTGTCCAGCAGGTAGCAGGCATTGTCCAGAAGACCCTTCTCTACCGCCAAGAACAGTGGAGTCTTGCCTCGGTGAGTTCTCCTGTGCTTAGCATCCGTGGGAGAAGCTGCAGTGAAGCATCAGTATAATAAAGGGGCAATGTTGACACCGTGAGATAATAATAAGAAGGTATTTACAGATGTTTGGCCATTATTTTAGTTTGGCTATTATTTTAGAGGCCTGGGCTCCTCACACCTCTGAAGGTGTCCTGTGGTCTCTGGAACCTTTCTTATTATGACCATCACAGTTTAGCGCTTCTCAGACCCTTACAACCACCCATTTCTCTTGCTTCCAACCCAACAGGGGGCGCTGTAAACAAACCATCAGTGGTGTATACACTCTGGACTGTTTTTCAGATGTATTCAGATATACATTTCTGGGCTGGTAGAGTGAGCATCACAGAGAATACTCTCTCTCTCTCCATTAAAATGATCTTAACATTAAGAGGTTTTTGGGAAACTGGGCCCAGTTTGTTAATTGTGTATATAATTTCCTCTGTTATAAAGCCTGTGTACTCGAGTAATGTTTCTCGTGTTTTATAACAGGTGTTTTGTATCTGAAACACTGGACCCAGGGCTCAGGGCAGCGGCTGGGCTCCTAACCAGAGTTTGTCTAAAGACCTGAAATATTAAATGTCTTGTGTGACTGGCTGCGTTTCAAATGCAGAGATATGAGTGTGAGAACAGATGAGGTCACTCAGACCTTTGAAGGTGATCTGGAGGATGTACTGGTTGTTCTGCATGGCGGCCTCGTGTAAGGGAATATGGCCGGTGTTGTCCTCCTCAGAGAAAGCGTCCTGGTGGACGGTGAGCTTCTGGAGCGCAGCCTCGTCGCCTATTAATCAGCAACACAGGACCATTCAGTGGAGAACAGGAGGACAGCAGGTAACGCAGAAACACTTTCTCCACAATCTCACCTCGACTGATGGCACTGGACACTTTGTCTCTTTCTGGACTTGTCTGAAATATCCTAAAGACAAAAATCATGCAGACAATCATTCATTCGTTCAGCGCGGTACCTTCAGGACGTACGGAACATTTAACACATACGCCTCGAATTCAGCTCTTTATTAAAAGCTCTTCCAGGTTTAACTTTGAGTATAAAATTCATCCACCCTGTGGTGTATGGTCTACAGTGTTGTTTAAAGTATTATCTCTTCTCTGTAATTCACAATGAGCTGCTGCAAGTACCAAGCACGCTCTAGTAATAAAGTTTATCAGTATTATTAGTAGTAATGGTGGTTGTGTTGGTGCTAGTGGTTGTAGTGGTAGTAGTATTGGTGGTATTAGTAATAGTGATGGTGATGGGGTACTGGTGTTTGTAGAATTTGTTTTAGTTTTAGTGGTGATGGGGATGTTAGTGGTGATAATGGGGATGTTAGTGGTAATAATGGTGATGTCAGTGGTGATAAGGGTGAAGTTGGTGATGTTAGTGGTTATGGTGATGATGGTGATGTTAGTGGTGATAATGGTGAAGCTGGTGATGTTAGTGGTTATGGTGATGATGGTGATGTTAGTGGTGATATTGATGATGATGATGGTGATGTTAGTAGTGATAATGGTGATGTTAGTTGGATAATGGAGACGTTAGTGGTGATAATGGTGAAGTTGGTGATGTTAGTGGTTATGGTGATGATGGTGATGTTAGTGGTGATGTTATTGGTGATGTTGATGTTAGTGGTGATAATGGTGAAGCTGGTGATGTTAGTTGTTATGGTGATGATGATGATGATGATGGTGATGTTAGTGGTGATGGTGATGATGATGGTGATATTAGTGGTGATAATGGTGATGTTGGTGATGAGGGTAATGTTAGTGGTGATAATGGGGATGTTAGTGGTGATAATGGTGATGTTAGTGGTGATAATGGTGAAGCTGGTGATGTTAGTGGTTTATGGTGATGTTAGTACTGATAATGGTGATGTTGGTGATGAGGGTGATGTTGGTGATGAGGGTGATGTTAGTGGTGATAATGGTGATGTTGGTGATGAGGGTGATGGCAGGAGTTTCTGTGTTATCCGGAGGTCAGTGGCAGCTCAATTTAATAAATAAATCAGAAGTGAATCTGACGACATGAGTCTGAGCAGCTGAATCCTGAAATGACTGGCCAGCTGTAGGAGACTCTTTGCTGAACTGGAAATAAAATCTGCGGCTGCTCCCTGCAATAAACCAACAACCTGTTCACAACAAGGTCACAAACAACGTTCACCTGCATCGATCTCCAGGGAAGACGTCGGTAAACTCCACCTGTTTACTGCTGGGCAGGATGCTCTGCTCAATCATGTACTGGGTTGCCACATCCTCATCAAAAATCTCTTCTGGGGTTTCAAAATCCATCATGGAGTCTTGAGTCGTGGCCAACATTCAGTCGGCCTCCGCAGTGGGAACGAACTCTTACTCCAGCACAGCTTCGGGTCGGTCGAATTCTTATCAGTTTATTTATGGGATTTATGTAATTAAGTCTGTACAGATGAGTTACTCAGGAGAGGACAGAGAGGACAGGACCAGGACAGGACCAGGACAGGAGAGGACAGAGGAGAGGAGAGGAGAGGACTGGAATTAAATAACTGTTAGGAGAATGAAGGCAGTGGAGACAGTGTTCAGATTCTACGCTGGGTGTGATACTCTGTGTTATCTTTGCTGTTTACCTGAGGTCCGACTGTAAACAACACATTTAGCTCAACAACATAAGCACACATCCCTGAAATAAACAGAACCTGACCTGCTTTAACACTCACTGCTGTTCAGTGGCTCACACCCACAGAGGAACCTGGTACTCACCCGCTTCACACAGCCGTGGTCATCTCAGTCCCTGATGAATGTTTATAGTAGAGTTTACTAACGAAATCGCTCGGCTGTCATGAGTCACAGCGTGGTTTAGGGGCTGTCTCTGAGCTGCACTCTGGGTTATTTATGTCATGGCCCTGCTATAAATATCTGATCATGGGACAGACCAAGGCCGCTTGCATGGACCTGGCTCAGTGAGCTCTGTTCCTAGCCTCTCAGACTGGGCTCTCGTGGCCAAGAAGAATGATTAGGTTACGCTGCATAAGTGCAAAGGCCTCATCATTTACAACACGGCATACAGCTACACCCACAGGTTCAGCAGGACTCTCATCTTCAGCTGCTACACCTTTAAAAACAAAGGTGTCAGGAGGATTTCTCTGGAGCCAGGGCTTAGGAGAAGCAGCAGCCCTCAACATCTGAACCATGTTAACCAGTGGAACCCTGTGTTTACATGAGATGTATTTTCATAATTTTCATAATTTATTTCATAATAATTTTAAGGACATTAGCGTTTGAGGTTTTCAAGGACCATACACACAAGCCAAGATCCATCCTCAAGGTTTAGTTCTACACTGAGTTAGAGCTCAGGACTTTGAAAGACATCACAGAATGGAGAGGAGGAGGAGGAGACGATACACTGGGAAACGGGAAAAGAGAAGAGAAGAGAAACCACAATCGAGAGGAAAACAGTTGATTTTATAACTAAACTCTGCCCTGAAGACGAGGGTCCAACACCACAAGGTGAAGCCCTAAATATCATCTGAGCACATCTCTCTACGAAAACGTCAGACTTTTGACACTTGTAGCAGACAGATGTTTGGCCGTGGCCACCGAGCGGAGGGGTGAAGGTCACTGAGAGGGTGGATTAATGAAGGGCCTGAGCTGATATCACCGCTGGAGGCTGGCCTCAGGCTGTCAGAGCTCTCAGCGTCACCTCTGGGGAGAGGAATCTCTCAGCAGGAGCTGAACCGAGAAAGATTGACAGGCCACAAGCTTTCTAAGTTCTGACCACTAGAGGGCAACGTGAAATGACTTCTCAGGCACCTGGGCGAATGAGCGGACTACCTTCAGAAATAAGACGGATGCTTGCGGTTAAACTGAGATGCTGTAATGCTGAGGTCGGAATCCAGAAATGACACAGTGACTCCAGAATGTCGTTGTGTTGTGTCTCAGGGAGTAGCACTGTCTCACTGTGGACTCCAGTCTCTCTGTGAGGGGAGGACAGGGCATAAATATGGAATCCAGCTGTTAGGAGATGATTGAATTATAGCTCAGGTTAAACTAGGTCATCGCTGGCCTCCTCCCAGCAGGTATTACACTCCTCATCATATTTATATCTTACCTCCCATGTTTCAGCTCTAATCTCCAGGGAATCCTCTTACGCTCCACCATTTCATTTATCTTTTCAGGACCTTTCTGCAGATGTGACTTCAGCTGTGTCTCAGTTGGGTCTTGTGCACAAAAAGGGATGCAAACGCCCACACAGTGCATTCAGGGCCATAAATATACGGACAGGCCTGTGCTGCTGAATCTGTTCATATTTCAGTTGCAGATTTAAAGGGTTTGATACCACTGTGTTTTAACGTCAGAATAATTCAGAGAATGAAGTCAGAATATTTCGCTGCAGGCACAAGGAGGCAGACACAGCCCATTGCAGTGTAACTGGGGAAAGCAGTGTATTGTTGAAGCCTTACTATGATATAGATTTCAGGAATAAATACTCAGTCCTCTGGCACTCCAGGACCAGACTGTTATTAATATTTAAACAGTGAATCGGTGCAAGAATCCATTTTTTTTTTTCAGAAGGGGGCATGTAGTTTCACAGGATACTATTAGAACGATGATAAAAATCCAGAGAAATTGAGGAACCCCGGCGTGCCCATGAGGCTCCGTCATGTTACGGCTTATTGAAAGCTGATTATTCCACAGCTCGCTCTATGGAGCAGAGACTCTCTGAATATTAGTTTTATGAAAATAGATCAATAATATAACAGTGTTTCTCTGAATTATTCTGATTTTTGTTCTCAAATATATTCCAACTTTATTCTCAGAATATACACAGTACCAGTCAAAAGTTTGGACACACCTCCTCATCAGTGATTGGTGGAGTAGAGCTAGTCACTGTATAGAACTGTGTACCAGCCCCTACCTCTGTACAACCCCAGTTACAGTCTCAGACACATTCAGAAGGGAGCGCTTCTACAGATTAACTCTCGACGAGGCCACAGCTGTTCACTGAAAACCGTTCCAGGTGACGACCTCATGAAGCCGACTGAGAGAACGGAGAGAGTGTGTGAAGCTGTCATCAAAGCAACAGGGGGCTACTGTGAAGAGTCTAAAGTATAAAACATACTCTGGCTTTTTTCTTTACTACATAATTCCACATGTGTTCCTTCATAGATTTAAAGTCTTCCTTTTTTCCTAAAATAATAAATAATGAATATTTGAATAGGGGTGTCACGGTGGAGCAGCAGGTAGGTGTCGCACTCACACAGCTCCAGGGTCCTTTAGGTTGTGGGTTTGATTCCTGCTCCAGGTGACTGTGTGTGAGGAGTGTGGTGAGTTCTCCCTGTGTCTGCATAGGTTTCCTCCGGGTGACTGTGTGAGAGGAGTGTGGTGTGTTCTCTCTGTGTCTGCGTGGGTTACCTCCGGGTGACTGTCTGTGAGGAGTGTGGTGTGTTCTCTCTGTGTCTGCGTGGGTTTCCTCCAGGTGACTGTGTGTGAGGAGTGTGGTGTGCTACCAGTGTCTGCGTGGGTTTCCTCCGGGTGACTGTCTGTGAGGAGTGTGGTGTGTTCTCCCTATGTCTGTGTGGGTTTCCTCTGGGTGACTGTGTGTGAGGAGTGTGGTGTGTTCTCTCTGTGTCTGTGTGGGTTTCCTCCAGGTGACTGTGTGTGAGGAGTGTGGTGTGTTCTCTCTGTGTCTGCGTGGGTTTCCTCCGGGTGCTCCGGTTTCTTCCCACGCTGCAAAAACACACATTGGTAGGTGGATTGGGGACTCAAAAAAGTGTCCGTAGGTGTGAGTGAATGTGTGAGTTGACCTCCAGGGTGTATTCCCACCTTGCGCCCAATGATTCCAGGTAGGCTCTGGACCCACCGCGACCCTGGACTGGATAAGGGTTACAGACAATGAATGAATGAAAGAATGAATAATCTGAATTATTCTGAATTAAAGAATACAGACTAACCTAAGATCTACACATTTTAGGGCTCTGTATGTAGAGTTAATGGAGGTTAAACTGGTGCAGTCATGTTGTAGAGAAGTAACTGGGGGTCTCCTTCATCCCCCCCCACACACACACACACACAGCTCCGTCACTGACCTGTGGACAGTGTAATGGTGATGAAGGCTGCTGTAGATCAAAGCGCAGTGAAGTGTCTCAGTGCAGTGTAGAACTGGATTAAACTGCAGTGGGCTTCATATATTTCCCAACAGATCAGTCACTGCTTTGATGATTGTGGCCCATATTCAGGCCGTGGAGAAAGTGTTGGCAGCTGAAGGAAATTCATGGAATATTAATGTGCACAAAGTGCAACAAAAGCAATCGAGCAGAGGACGACCTCGTCACAGCCGCGAGCGCTCGCTCTCCGGGGAATGTTCCAGAAAGAGCAGCAGCTGCCCACCACAGAGCAGAGCAACGTCTCGGAAAGACACATCCTGTTTACCGCTGGACACAACCCCAGGACTGCATTATTCCCTGTATCTAATTTATTATAAACATTCTGGGGAACCTGAAGGCCTGTGGGTTTTAGTACCTCACTGATTCAGAGGGCGACATGGTGGCACTGCAGGGGGAGCCACGGTCACAGTTATGGGTTTGAGTCCCACCTGTCTGTGAGGAGTATGGTGTTCTCCCTGTGTCTGTGTGGGTCTCCTCCAGAGTGCTCTGCTTCTCTCCCACAGTCCAAACACACGTTGTTAGGTGGATTTGCTACTCGAGCTTCCATGGGTGTTAGTGAGTGTTTTGGCTCTGTGATGGACTCAACACCACACTAAACTGAGTAAGCAGTTACAGACAATGAATGAATGAACGATTCAGAGACGCTCCTCTTGTTCAGCCAGGCCAGCGTCGCTCTCTAAACTGTTCTGATGCCACAAACATGTCCCCAGTCCCATATGGATGAATTCTATTATCAATCCAACTGTTCTGGCTCAGCGTTTAAAGCCAACACAGCTCCGTCTGGACTTCGTAATGAAGCACAGCAGGGGCTATCGCGGTCAGCTGGCATCACACACAGTGTGGAACACAGCCAACATCCAATACACACATAGCCCCTGCCACTGACTCTACAGCATCACTTCTCTTCACTGCTAGACAGCCCCAGATCAGGAGGGGGCGACATCTCCAGAACGTGAACTCTGAGATATTGCTTTAACACTTCTAAATGAGCAGTGAGCAAAATAAATAAATAATTAACAGGGTAAAAGCTTAATCAACGCAATGCCCAATGTTCCCAATGCCAGCAGCCAGACATATAAAATCCCCCATCGTTAGGCAGCAGAGCAGTGGGAATTTATTTGGAATAAACATCCAGTTGATTTGGGATGAGCTAAAGAGGGGTTTATAGTTCAGAACTGTACCTGACCTCACTGATGCTCTCAAACCCAAATATCATCAAAACCTTAGAGACCCAGTGAAATCCCTCCCAGAAGAGTCGAGTGAAGGAAGACGAACAGCTTACAACCACCACAGGCTCCAGAGGAAACCCTGGATGAGCCAGTTCCCAGGCATTGGTTATGGTTAGAAACTAAGTTCAGTTCCAGCTTAGGCTTAATCTGCATGTGGAAACTGTCCAAGTATCAGCTGGAAATGTATTAATTTAAATAAAGGACATTTGATGTAGGTCAGATCAGTTCCACTCCAGTGGACCCCAAAGAAATGAAAGACACTGGCCTCTTTATGAACACCACATCCTCCTAAAGCTCCAAGGCAGAGCCAGGCGGTGGCAATGAGTTTGTTCTACATTTAATTGCATTAAACCCAAGTTTACTGCCATGCATTTGAAGATCTGCTCCATCTTGTTCTACTGGGTTACGACCCTCTGGACCCTCCAACTTCTAAAACAATTTCTCATGAGAAATAACATTATAATCCACTAAAAACAAGGCCAGACACATGTGATGTATTTGAAAAACTTTGTTTATTGTGTACTGGGCATTTATTTACGACCTAGGTCTCTCCTTCTTGCCTTTGTAGAGAGCGAGGAGGGACACGTTGGCCACCTTCACCACCTTGAAACGTACTCCAGGGATATCACCGACGGCGTGTCCCTTACGACCAAACCCTGCCACCAGAACCTCGTCGTTTTCCTGAGGAGAAAATAAAGGTGCCGTCAGTGTCAACAAAGACCACACCATGAATTATTCATCACAACAGTTCCACATCCGATATTCACCTCAATGAAGTTCAAGCAGCCGTCGTTGGGGACGAAAGCTGTGATCTTCTTGCCGTTCTTGATCAGCTGGACCCTGACGCACTTCCTAATAGCGGAGTTCGGCTGCTTGGCCTCGACGCCACTGAAGAGAAGCAGGATGCGAGTGTTAACATTAACTCACGAGTCTCAGTAAAAATACTGTTGATGAGAATTCACTTACACTTTCTCAAGCACGATGCCTTTGGCGTGTGAAGCTCCTCCGAAGGGGTTGGCCTTCAGAGCGGTGCCCAGATTGGCCTTCTTGTACTGCTTGTCGTGCCATTTCTGCTCACGGCGGTGGTCCCGCAGTTTTCTGGCGGTACGAAGTCCACGACACTTTCCTGAAGAACACCAAGACAAAAAGAGTGAACATTGGCTCTTACAGAAAAAATAACTTCCACTTCATCAAACCCCCCCCCACAACCAACAGCTGCTCTGGCACTTTCTCAGGACGGGTTCAGTTTGTGTTCAGACTCCAAGCCTGCAATCCCTCAGGTGAAGACACGTCACTGCTGAACTACACCCTTCAGTGAAGATCAGTACATTAATATTTCATATGGACCATGTTTTTATTTTTTTTAACATAAAAGGTTTATGCTCAGTGCCTCAAATAAAAAACACTTTTAAAGTCTCCATCCAATGACTCATCTTTCTATTCTCATTTCAACACAACTTTAATTCAGCAGTGACTCTACAATAATGTAAATGTTAAGGTGTGGGATTTACACAGCTTTTTTATGAATTATAAGCCATTCAATTTTTTGTTACAAAAACATTAGTTCTCTCTCCTCCTCCTCCCCAATACCCATCTTACTCTTAACTTAAAACTGAGTAGTTTAAGGTGGAACAATTATTTATATGCAATTTATAAGCTGTTATTTAAGATGGTAATATTTCTCTTCACGTAAATCCTGCGGTGATTAAGGTGGAACTGCCCATTCACTGAAACGCTACATTATTTAACGTGAAAGGAAAACGAATAAGACCCAAACTGCAGATTCTGAATAACACAAATCTACATCTAGCTCCTGGAAGTCGCCTAAACCCTCTCCGTTTAAAGCTGTTCTCTGTATTTTCAGAGTTTTGTTGTGAAGTCAAATCCGAGCCCCGCCGCTGGAAGATGGCGCCGCTGCGCTCCACGTTCTCAACCCCGGAATAAAACCCAGAAAAGGCCCAGAACGGCGCTCCGCAGCCGGCACCCTCCGCCACGAATCGGTCTATGAGACCCTTATCTGTGTGCGGGTGTGTTTCGGCGAGCCCGGCGGAGCCAGGGAGAGCGGTTCTGGATCGGTTTGTGAGGAGCAGGTCGTACCCATGTTGCACGATCCGAGTCCGGGGGAGAAAGACCGAGACCAGCATGCCCCGCGCTAAAGGCCTCCTTCACAGGCGCCCACAGAAAACGCCTGATCGCAGAGAACAATCCGCTCGGGCTTTTCAGGGGACACCAGGGTTTTAAAATCACACATAATAATTTATACACGTTTAATAATAATTGTCGCTTCACAGCAAACATTCTTTGTGTCGAAGACGTGCCAGAAATATAGCAAATACGTTGGACAGCGTTGTATAACCACGTCAACCTGATCTCCACCTCATCTGCGCGGCCTTCAGGGAGGGGCCTATGATTTAGAGATCGCATGATTTTCTGTCGTTTGATTTCTTTCCTGTGTTTCTGTTCAAAGCTTGTTCTTCATAAAGTACTTCTTTAGTCATCAACGAGATTCAGAAAAAAATACATTGCTGATATTCTCAGTGAATAACAAAGAAACGGGGTGATAATCAACAACAATGTAATAACATCTCCATATTCATCGATTATATGTAGTATGTTATTAATGACTGTGGCCATATAGTAATGTATATGTAGAGAGTAATATCCATGCAGTAATGTACACGTTACAATGAGCTGAGGACTAGATCTTAATCTAAAACCAAAATGCATGTGCCCAAGTACATCAACATCCATTATGTAGTGTAATGATTGTTTTTGATTGATTATATATAATTAATTAATGATGTCTTATGAAACACCTCTCTACCTTTAATTATGAATTTAAGTAATTTATGCATTAAGCAACTGAGGGGCAGGGGTCTGATTTACATTCTCAAAAAGCCCTAGTTGGGCTTTACAGACTGGGTGTTTTAACTGTAGTAAATTCTGGCTTCATCAGGGTGTGGGGCTCTTTGTAAACATCGGGCCGGACGTGACTCCTCTCCTTCTAACATTCCCAGTGTTAAATTCCCTAGATTTAGAAACCTTCTGCTGTTATACCAAGCTGTTCCCCTGCTCCTCTGAGATGCTGGATGTTTCCCCTGCGGAGATTCTACCTGCTAATTAACCCAGACTGTTGTGGAGGGGGTGTTCAGAGCTGATCTGGGTCACTGCCTCCACAGCAGCAGGTGAGTCTAAAAATACTCTATGAGCTTGTTCGGAAAAGCCTGTATGGTTTTATGGTTAATTCATAACATTATTCTGTGGTGTAGGTCGTCTTCATTCAGAGAGATTTGGTGTTTTCAGGTGGCCTGCCTTCAGAAATACACTAGTGCATTAGTCAGTGCGCCCCCCACTGGCCAAGCAGGCAAAACACAGCAACCTGGTACAATTGTCTCGTTTTCAAGAATTCTGGTCATTGAACCGGTTTTGTTTCCAGCCCCACTTTTCCTGTTTTGAAGGGAAACAAGGATATGTCATCTCATTAGCAGGGGACACTGTGTTCCAGTGTTGCTGCATCTGAATTCAGCGCCAGAGAGTGGTTGTGTTGGTCACTTTGGCACCAACAGCACGCCCAAGCTGATCCCACAAGTGTTCAACGGGGTTGAGGTCAGGAGTTGGCAGGTCATTCCCTCCTCTCTACTCCCACATTCTGGAGGTAGTCTCTGATAAACCCCGCTCTGTGGGGTGAGCGTTGTCACTTTTCAAGTTCGGTCCCAGACTGTGCAGATATGAGATCGCTACTAGTTGCAGAATTTAATCTCGATATCTCTCTGCATTGAGAAGCCTCCAACGATGACAAGCCTTGTTTTTCCAGCGAGGGAGGTGCCGCCCCACACCATCACACAGAAGAAGCTGTTTGGCTTTGGCAGAGAGGATTTAGCAAATTTTTAAGGGGCGGAACCCACACACTCAGCTCCACTGCTCCTCCCACAAATGCATGTTCCTTACAAAGGTGGCATCATTTAAAAGAGAAATGAACAGGCGTTCCAATGGTATGAGGTTTATTGCCAAGACGTGTAGTAACAACAAAGAAATAATCTACCAAACACACATTTCCTTACTCTTTGTTTTTGCTAAGTTTTGAGAGTTAATTTGTACTAGTTATACATTAAATTAAATTCCCCAGTGCACCTTTAAACATTTAAAGTGGAGAAGTTTATTGTTGAAACCCTTGGATAAAACAAATCATTTGGCAAGGATCGGTTTGTTGAAGTGAATCGTAGTTCTCTATTAATTTAACTCCATTCGATTCGTTGAACAGGACTGACTGTGAGAATCGGTTCTTTGAAGTGAATCGAATCAGTCTTCGCTTCAGTGTCAGCACGTTCCTCGAGACAGGGAGGGCGTGGTCGCGCTGCTGGAAACTCTCCTCTGGGCGTTGATTGGATACGGCCCGCGTCCGTCAGCAGGGGGCGGGGCTTCCATCGGCCGTTGCTGGAGTGAAAGCGGTCAGTCGGCGTCTGTGGCGGGAGCGCGCGGACGCACACATGGCTCCGCGGGGGCGCGCAATGGCTCTGGCTTTGTTTTCATTCATTTTTCTGCAGGTTTTTCCTCCGTCTTTGCAGAGAGATCCTGCACTCCAGAGGTCAGTTTCTGCTCTCTCTCTCTCTCTCTCTCTCTCTCTCTCCTCTCTTTGTGTGTGTGTGTGTGTGTGAGAGAGAGAGAGACAGAGACAGAGAGGATGGGGGGGCACAGTGTGGGGGGAAGGGAGGTGGGGATTTCTGAAGGATGCTCAGGCAGTGACACCCTCCTAAATTCAGGGAAACACACAGAGCCCTTTAAATAGCCCGTGGTTCTGGTTCTGAAACTGGTGGATTAAACCGTGTTCTGGTCCAGAGTGACAGTGCCGTACAGCGCTGGTCTTTGTGCTGGACCTGCTGTGAGTCTGCAGTGAAACCCAAGAGAAAAATCTATCGTTGGCCGCTGTGAAGGCATCAGTTTACAGGGCCGGGCCATAGCTGCTCCTGGAAATACGCTTTGTGTGGCGGGGATGGGGGGGGGTCTAATGTTGTATTGTATGTATAATAATACAGTGGGGTAAATGAGGAAGAGGATGAGGAGGATGAGGATAAGGATGCGGTTCTGAACGGAAGACAATAGCCTGGTGGAGGAGTGGAAGGTGGAAGTTGCCTTCAGGGCAGAGCGGCTGATGGGCACGAGTGTCTAACACACACTCAGTTCCTGCACAGCCTTGTGAATGTGTTAAAGACATCAGTGCATTGGAAATGAACTTGGGTCCACACTGATTACACACAGGAGACACACACACATGCGCACACACACTATATATATATATACACACACACACACACATACACCCCATAAACACATATTACAGACAGATTATAAACACAATACACACAGAGTCACTTGTCAGAAAGAGCTTAGCTCATTTACATATCTGACAGATCACCGATGGCGTGGGTAAGGTACAGCCCTGATCAGAGCCGTGTGAAGTTCTGGTGAGGAATCCTGCAGTTCTGATCCGCTCTGTGTCCTGAACAAGATGGCAGAGTGCTGTTTCTGCTTCTCCCAGCAGATGGGGTTTGGAGGGGAACTGGGTGTAAAGTCCTCTGACTTGTGGCACAGATCTCTCAGGCGTCCATCCCCTTCTCTGACCACACTCACCAACACTGACCACACTCACTAACACTGACCAACACTGATCACACTCACTAACTCTGACCACACTCACCCACACTCACCAACACTGACCACACTCACCCACACTGACCACACTCACCAACACTGATCACACTCACTAACACTGACCACACTCACCCACACTGACCACATTCACCAACACTGACCACATTCACCAACACTGATCACACTCACTAAGACTGACCAACACTCACTAACACTGACCAACACTCACCACACTCACCAATACTGACCACACTCACTAACACTCACCAACACTGACCACACTCACCAACACTGACCTCACTCACTAACACTGACCACACACACCAACACTGACCACACTCACCAACACTGACCACACTCACCAACACTGACCAACACTGACCACATTCACTAACACTGACCACACTCACCAACACTCACCAACACTGACCACACTCATTAACACTGACCACACTCACCAACATTTACCAACACTGACCACACGCACCAACATTTACCAACACTGACCACACTCACCAACACTAACCACACTCACCAACACTGACCACACTCACCAACATTTACCAACACTCACCAGCACTGACCACACTCACCAACACTCATCAACACTGACCACACTCACCAACATTTACCAACACTGACCACACTCACTAACACTCATCAACACTGACCACACTCACCAACACTGACCAAACTCACCAACATTTACCGACACTCATCTACATTGACCACACTCAGAAACACTCATCAACACTCACCAACACTGACCAACACTCACCAACACTGACCAACACTGACCAACAATGACTAACACTCACCAACACTGACCACACTCACCAACACTGACCAACACTCAAGAACACTGATCACACTCACCAACACTGACCACACTCATCAACACTCACCAACACTCATCAACACTGATCACACTCACCAACACCGACCAACACTCATCAACACTGATCACACTCACCAATACTGACCAACACTCACCAACACTCATCAACACTGACCACACTCACCAACACTGACCAACACTCATCAACACTGACCACACTCACCAACATTTACCAACACTCACCAACACTGACCACACTCACCAACACTCATCAACACTGACCAACACTCATCAACACTGACCACACTCACCAACACTGACCACACTCACCAAGATTTACCAACACTGACCAACACTCATCAACACTGACCAACACTCACCAACACTGACCACACTCATCAACACTGATCACACTCACCAACACTGACCAACACTCATCAACACTGATCACACTCACCAATACTGACCAACACTGACCACACTCATCAACACTGACCACACTCACCAACACTGACCACACTCACTAACATTTATCAACACTCACCAACACTGACCACACTCACCAACACTCATCAACACTGATCACACTCACCAACACTGACCAATACTTATCAACACTGATCACACTCAAAAATACTGACCAACACTCACCAACACTCATCAACACTGACCACACTCACCAACACTGACCACACTCACCAACATTTATCAACACTCACCAACACTGACCACACTCACCAACATTTACCAACACTGACCACACTCACCAACACTGACGGATTCAGACTTTTATCCCAAATGAGAAACATTTGTTCAGAGCTCATTGTTAAAAAGCAAATAAATCAAAAGCTGTAAAGACGCAGATGATCACAGTTATTCTCACAAACACAATCTACACCAGCACCATGATTAGTGTGTGTGTGTGTGTGTGTGTGTGTGTGTGTGTGTGTGTGTAAGGTCCACTATTAAATGCTATGAGGATTGTTTATCTGTGTGATTCTAAAACTCGTGGACTGGGTTTGGTGGGTTTTTATGAGAGAGACGAGTAGTAACATGCCTAACACGGAGGTAAAGCTCAGAACAGTGGAGGAATGAATGAATGGATGAAAGAAGCCTAAGTGCAGGTCAGTGATGTGACCCACTCCCCACAGTTGGGTGTCAGCAGTTGGTTGTGACTTGGTCAGGACCTCGTTCTGAGAAACAGTTCTTTCCTCAATCAGAAATGTTCTTTTGTGTCTGTTTCCTTTTCTCAGTGTGGGCTTGTTGTTTCCAGCTGCACGTCCTTTCAGACCCACGGGGCTGAACTGTTGTGCTCACAGTGGAGGGCTGGACACAGGCAGCTGTGGATGTTAGGAGTCCCGCTGTCTGTAGCTTTTAATCTTTTTAAGCAGATTTTAGGAGCTCTTTTCTCCTTATGGATGTGGATTATCTCTTATTTCATATCTCCTCTGAAGGAGTTTATAAAGAAAAAGGCTGTCTCTGATTTTAAAATTTATCAAAGGAATAAAATATCTGTATAATAAAATATCCGGTGTAATTGCTGAGTGGTGACATATTGAAGTGGTCAGTGTGGTCCAGCGGTGTCCAGAGATGAGGATGTTTACAGGATGTAGGCCACTGCAGGCTTTACCACTGCATTAAGAGATTTTATTTTGGTGAAGAGCCGAGGTGCCAGAGCAACTTTAAAGACACAAGCACTAATCCCCCCCCCACACACACGCAGACACAGTGAGGTGAGTGAGGAGGCGCTGGTCAGCGGATTCCATCGATTATATAATTGCGCGGTGGCCGACCCGACCGGCCACATGTTCAGGTGCTGTGACGCAGACAGATCTTTTAAGCCGTGACTGGAGCTGAGAGAAGGATTTGTGCTTCTCCCCCCACCTTTATCAACATCCTCATCACTGCCCGGGTTTGTAAGCGCTGTTGTGGCTGAGAGGGTGGGGTCTGGGGGGGTTGCTCTTGTTGTTTTCAAGTTGTTGGCTGTCGTATGGGGCTCAAATAAATGATCACTCACAGTGGGCTAAATGTAGTTACGTAACAACGGCATCTGCTCACAACAATAACCAGAGTCTAGTCTCGTCCCTCCTCCAATCACAGCCCACTCTTATCAGGAGACGCTTCGTTCCTCGTTCTTCTCATTCGTCTGCAGATGGAACAGTGGTGCTGTGGAGTGCCTCGGAATGTGCCGTAGAGGCCTTTTCCCAGAGCACGCTTCACGTGTCCACTCAAGGACAAACGGATTGTGATGCTCGGGCCATTAGACGAATTCACTCCGGCACTGACCCTCAGACACTTAATGCCCCCCTGGGCTCTGCCGAGATGAAGCAGGGATATTTGAGTCCTGGTGAATAAATACGAGCACAGTTCAGGTTCCTCGCGGCCTGCGGATGTGTAAGACCCTGTCAGAAACCTTCCTTCCTTCACTAAATACTGCTCACACTCCACCACTGCTTCTCCCTGCGGTTTAAACTAAATCTCTGTTGTTTATAACATGTCTGAGCACAGGAGGACGGTCCCCTGTGTGTCTCGGCTCCTCTGGAAGTTCTTCCTCCAGCTCTGAGGGAGTTTTTCCTGCTGCCGTGGCCTTTGGCTCCTCACCTGGGGACGTTCATTTCATTTCAATTGTAATTTAATTCATTCATTCATTATCTGTAACCCTTATCCAATTCAGGGTCGCGGTGGGTCCAGAGCCTACCTGGAATCATTGGGTACAAGGCGGGAATACACCCTGGAGGGGGCGCTAGTCCTTCACAGGGCAACACACACACATTCACTCACGCAGACACAGAGAGAACACACCACACTCCTCACAGACAGCCACCCGGAGGAAACCCACGCAGACACAGAGAGAACACACCACACTCCTCACAGACAGTCACCCGGAGTGGGAATCAAACCCACAACCTCCAGGCCCCTGGAGCTGTGTGACTGCGACACCTACCTGCTGCACCACCGTGCCGCCCTCAATTGTAATTTTTAATTGTTATGTGACACCATCAGATGTAAAAATGAACTCTGACTTCACATGTAGAGTGTGTATTTGTGTAAAGAATGTGTATTTAAGAAGAAACAGTTTCCTGTTCTTAGTTAAAGCTCCTCATCCTTGCAGACCCACAGATTTGGAAAGCAGTTCACCCACTGCTCTGAATCTCAGAGTCCGCTTCACTGCCACAGTTCTTCATCCTCCACAGACAGGTGGTCAAGTCTTAACCCGCCACCGGCCGGAGCCGCGCGGTGCTCCCTGATCCCTCTGACCCTTAATCGCGTCTTAGGAGGCCTCTGGGCTGAGTGCGCTTTATCTGGCTTTATCTGACGATTAGGACGTTTCAGCCGTGCGTCTCGGGATAATCAGGAACGCGCAGAGACCGAACGGAGGAGGTGTTGTGTTCGGCTTCGTCAAAGACAAAAGTTCTCCTCGCGCAGGGACCACATCTGCTCCAGCGGTTTTTGAAGACAGGATCAAAGAGGATGAAATGTGGTTCCTGTAATCCTTCAGAAATGGTTCTTCTTTAATCGTCTCCTCTGTTTATGTTTACAGTTCCACCGACCCGTCCTCCCGAGACACAGCCGCAGACAGTGAGTTATTCTGATACGCACCAACTTCACAACATCTGGTCCAGAGGCCTTCAAATCCAGATGTTGAATCCAGTTTCTGGTCCTAGATTAGGGACTGCGCTCTGTGGCCGATCTGTGACCCGCGGGAGTCAGGAAACTGGATTAAAGTCTGGATTTGAAGAACTTGGATTGTGTGGTTTATTCCTTTCCAGTGATGTTTTGTGTCTGTGAAGTGTGTTATAGTTTGGATGTGTGTTATTTCTGGCTTTAAATCCAACAGCTCTCATGTGTTCTCTCATGTTGGCTGAGCCCGGTGTATGTAAATGACCTCTGTTCTGATTGGCTGACCCCTTCATCAGTGAAAGAATACACTGAACAGACGTTATGTTCACAATTAAATGATCAGTTTACTCTTTCCTCATGATACGAACTCTATAAACCACTCCAAACACACACAGGTCTCAGAGCTGTGAGTGTTAGACATTAGGGGTCAGTCGGTCTGGACGAGGGGTCAGCGGTCACTCATATCTGATCTCTGGTGCCGTGTCCGCAGACGCAGTGTCCGGCGAGGGCCGGGTCGGCTCCTACGGGGACGTGGACGGCTCGGTGCTGATGGTGGAGACGCTACAGGTGAGGTGTCAAGTCTGTGACCAGACGCTAATGTGAGCTCTTTCCTCCAGAAAAGACGAATCTAATCCCGTGCACCGCGCTGGGGCTCGGAGAGACAGATTAGAGGAATCCAGACGTGTTTAATCGCACATTCAGCTCTGGGCTTTTGTGTGAGGGACTCAGACACGCTGCTCCTTTAGGAAACATGGCGTCTCTGAGGAGGAGGCTCTGACACACATTGAAAGCGCCTCGGAGCAGCAGGAACTTAAAGTCTGGTCAGTGCAGAAAGAAAGAGCTGACCTCAGGTCAGCGTTGTGCCCCTCCTCCGTGTGTGATGTGCAGTAGGGGAGATGCAGCGATGTGGAGGAGAACAAATGTGTGAGAGGAGGTCCCAAATCTGCCATTCATGTTTTTATTCCAAAGATGAAAATGTCCGATTGAAAGCGATATTCAGTTATTGATCAGCGCTGGGTGTGATCTATAGTTTGACGTGTGTTCGGTTTATTTTTATGAACCGTTCTGAAGTGTGTGAACTCCTACAGAGCTGAGTGTGTTGGTCCGATGTCGATTCTAAACCGGAGAAATGTTCGGATGTGGATCTAAACCCTGCTTCCCTTTGGCCTCAGGAACGCCGGCCGCACTCTCCTCCTCCGAGCCGGAGAAAGCTGCTGCAGTCGGCAGGAATCATGCCCTACACCCCTCTGACTGTGGCTTTTAACGGCAAAACCTGCATCCTCTTCAGGGCCCGGAAGCTGGCCGTCCGCTACCGGAACCACACACTGGTGGACCTGACTGAGAGGGCTTTCGGGCCCGAGGCTCTGGTGGACACCAAAGGCTCCTTCTGCAGCAAAGACAAAGCCACGTGAGTGAAGTCCACTCTTATGCCTCTTTCACAGAGACTTCCAAGAGAAATGGAGTACTCTGGAACATTTCCGGCGCTGTTCTCATATGAGTCTTTACCACGGCGCGAGGAGCTGAGGTAAACACTTTTGGATTACGGCGAATTTGTGAAAGGGGCATGAGACGTTAAGACAGGGGGCAGTGGGAAGACCTTCAGTCGTTTCACACTCAGAACAAATGCAATGAACAAATACCAACATATTTTAAATCCACATTTAAAGTCTAGTTGATAGTTTTCTTCATTTATTCTGAGGAATAAGCGTCTCCTCTGAGCTCTGTGTTGATTTTGACAGAAGGATTAAATGATGTGGTAACGTCTGCTGTTGGACGCAGTGTCTCACTAACGCTCTTGCTGTTCATTAGCCTGAACCTGCGTTTCGGCGACGTGGACGACCTCAGATCTCTGTCCGTCAGGTCAGTATTCCTTTGCTTTATGATGTGGAATGTTGCCATTAAAGAAATTTCCTGATGCACAGGATGCGCTGTCGTCTCTGCAGACTGCAGATGTCCAACACTTTCTACGAGTCAGCAGGACAGAACTGGTTCACACTGGACAGCGTACACATCCACTACAACTGGACGCACGAGGCCACCTTCAACGCCACCGACGTCTACGCTCCGTCCACCAACTCTTACCACTGCCAGCACATCAGCAGCCTCCAGAAATACGACACGCTGCTGGTGCCCAGCTCCAACACGGACAACTCTGCAAACTGGCACATAACGTTCACGGACTTCCAGGTGAGCTCACGGATATCCATCCACTCGGCACGCTTGTTAATATTAATATTTCAGCATGTCATTCTGCATTAAAACTGCAGTGGAGCGCAACAGATACAGTTTACACAGAAATCGTGTTCTGTTTTAAAGAGGATCCCCTGCCACTGCACTCAGCAAACATGACGTAACGTAGAGTAACTGGGCCACTCCACCAGGGACTGCTGTTTACACAGCGACTCTACACAGTGCTGCCTGTGACGGATCTGAGAATCAGAGCTGAGCTTCAGAGCTTTGGAGTTTTCCAGCTCTGAATTTTCATTCAGTTCTTGGACTTTTTCAGTGCTCCATTGTTAGTAAATGCTCAAAGTAACACACAGACACACACGCGCTCACACACACAGACACACACATACACAGACACACACACAGACACACACACACACACAGACACACACACAGACACAGACACACACACAGACACACACAGACACAGACACACACACAGACACACACGAACAGACACACACACACACGCACATGCACAGACACACGCACACACAGACACACGCACAGACACACACACACACGCACACAGACACACACACACACACACACACACAGACACACACACACACCCACACAGACACACACACGCACACACACACACACTGTGGTTCAGCAGCGACCAGAAACAGCCCTGTTCAGAACGCCCGCTTTCAGCACCTGTTCCTTTAAATGATAACGAGCCGCTCGCTGTTCACCCCGACCCCGAGCGCACAGCAGTGAGGAGCGAGGAGCAGAAGGTCTGGTTTTTAGTCGTTCAGCTGAGTCTGTCACAGTTATTAACACAATCTCCTGATCACCACTGTTTGCAGAACTGCGTTTTGCTGATGGTTGTTGTTGTTGTTGATAACTTGTTGTTTACAGCTGAAATATTTTGATGTATTTGGGTCAGACAATGAAAACACTACTTCATTTCCTTCACCAGATCCAAGCATTTAACGTCCAGTCCAGCAAGTTCGCCTCGGCCAGCGACTGTGCCACGTTCTTCACCCCGGCGATCCTCATGGGGCTCATCACCTCTCTGATCCTGCTGCTGGTCCTGGCCTATGCCCTGCACATGGTGGTGCACCTCAAGCACATCGACCGCTACGAAGAGCACAAGACCACCGTGTACTTCCCCCGAAATACAGAAGCAGAGTGCACAGAGAAGAACAACCTATAGACCCCCAGGACCCTCCTGAGAACCCCAACAGAGACTCAGACGGTTTGGCTCCGAAGGCCGTTCAGTGGAAGCCAGTGGGCGGCGGGAATCGCGTCCTCCGGAGCTGCTCGGCTCTGACTGCACTACTACACTCGCACGACTGTGGTGGGACAGTGAGAGTCCTGAGCAGGTTCCTGAGGGATCAACACTCCGCTGCGTTGCTGCGTTACGGTGGACTCAAATACACACACATTCAAATCTGCCAGCGTTCAAAAGCTCTGTGAAAGGCACACGAGCGGAGAAGTGTGGACTTTTCTTAAGTGAGATTCAGATTAGCGCCATATTTAATGTATCCTGAAATGCATCATCTGTCTTTAGCTTATATCTCTCTTAGAACAGGACGCTTTACTACATTTACAGACTGCGCACAAACCATTAGAACATAATGGAGCTATAAATTGAATGTGTAAAATGTGGAAATACTAAGTCTGCTCCTAACCCTCAACACAGTGCTGAGTAAAAGCCACAGACTGCCTTCGTTATTTTCAGATCAAAGTGGCTGATGGAAAAACGCTCGTGGAGGTCAGACACTGGACGTTAGAGTCATCTGCTTTTGGTCCAGATCTGAAAAATATCCACGGGTTCTTCCCACTTTTTACAAATCAAAGAAAGAACCCAATAGATGGACCTCCCCCCAGAGCCCAGACCTCAGTGTCACCGAATGTGTTTGGGATTGTAAGAAGCAAAAAAAAAATGCGACCAGCTTCGGAGACTGAACTTTGGAGCCGTGGGAACATTCCCGCAAGGTTTCTGTGAGGAACAGGAGGCAGGGTGTTGATCTAATGGTTCTGACTTGTATCGGAGGCTGGTCTCTGATTTTTGCACAGCACTGTATCGTTGTCTATATTAATTAAGGGATGGTTTCTATGCAGTGTGTAATGAAACCCAAAGTGTCACCAAAACCCAATCTTCCCTCTGGCGTGTGCAGGGTGGAGGAGGCTGTTCTGGGAGATGTGTTTTAAAGCGGTTGTGTAATCGCATATTTGTGTAAACTGTATGTTTACCGCAGTTTTGTATTATTTATTTATTTATTTAATTCTTATGTGTACGCTTTTAAGCTGAGCCTTCGAGAGGTGAACCTCTTAGAACCCAGTGGGATTTGATCTTCTACTGAAGCACAAATGGAGGCAGGGTCGAGTTGTAATGTACAGCATGGCAGTGGCTACGACCGTTTCAGCACCCGCTCGGGTTGTATCATATAAACAGATAATAACCATTATATTCTAAATGAGGGAAAGATTTCTGTTTAAGTTCTCCACGTATGAAATGAGCGATAGTGTGTTGATGTTAAATGATTCTTGTCCCCTGTTTCTGTTGAGTTTAATAAAACCAACAGCACATTCTGGAGAGAAGTCCATCTGAGCTTCACTGACCCTGCGCTTCACGGCTCTCAACACTCTCTAAGAGAAACGGATTCAGACAGACAGGGTTTCATACATCACACACCTAAAGAACCAATCCAGTCAACTCAGGGGCGAGGCTTTCCAGCTGCAGGTGACCGACAGAAGGCTGGTGATTAATATTATATATTTATAAATCTGCACTTAATGAATGAAGTCGAAGGTGTAGTTTCAAAGAGAGGAGTGGTAGGGGTAGTGGTAATGGCCAGAGGGGACTTAAAATGTATTTAATTATACGCTAATCAAATGCTTTTTGAACAAAACAAAAGACATGGGCCCTTTAATGTGTCATAAGAAACATTATGGCTATTTTTAGAGACTCCAGTTTATAGCTAACTATATTCACCACTGTTTACTGTTAAAACCCAACACAGCACGCTGACATTGTTTATTAAATGCAGATTTTGGACAGGCTAATATGAGCTAATAGCCTCGTGTTTTGTTGGGTTTCTTTTTTTACTCGTTCGCCCTCCAGCGGTGAACATCTGTCAGTGCAATAGCGCGTTATTCACATAAACGAAACGAAAGAAAAGGCGGAAAATCTCCTCCAAATCACAACGATGATCTCGAGTATAAACGATTGTAAATATATAAATATGAATCTGCACAAAACACTATTAATATTTAATATGACACTAAGTTATGTTGAAGAACAGTGAATCTGCAGATTCCGAGTGTTCAAGGCATTTCCGCAATCTCGCTACGTCACACTGGGCTGTGTTCCCAATCACGCCAACTGAACTTGTAGTGCACTCAGCCTGAGGCTGTAGACTTACATTCAGAGAACATCTACTGATCAAAGTGATTTCCAGTCTGTATGATGTGGTCTTTGGGCGAATGAAGATAAAAATGTTAACTATTACACACTAGTCTTTCTTTCTGTATTTTAAAATATTACATTTTTGGGGCGTGAACGGCCTGCTCCGAGTCCTGACCCTGTAAACTTTAAAGACACAGCATTTCTAGTGTCTTTCACACTTCAGTTTTTATCTGAAACCCTTTCAGGATACATTAGGGTCTGGGAATGAAGTCAGGGGGACAGTTTAAGTGTTGGGAATGAGACATTAAAACGTACCTGAGACAGAACTGTTTACTGATTCAAAAGCATCTGAGGCCTAATGTGGTGAGCACTAAGTATAGATGACTCTGTAGGGAGCCCTAAATATGTGGCTGTGTGTAGGGAGTACTGTTATGTAGTGAACACTACAGAGCACCATGTAAGTTTATGCTGTGAACACTGTTTGAAGGTCTGTTTATAGAGCACTATATTGTGAATACTACCTATGAAGGATTATGTAGGGAGCACTAAGTAGGGCTATGTAAGGGACTATGTAGGGAGTACTATGTAAACTTATGCTATAAAAACAATAGCACTATATAGTGAACATTATGTATGAAGGATTATTTAGAAAGCACCATGTAGTGAGCACTAACTATAGATGACTATGTAGTGAGCACTAAATATAGAGGACTATGTAGTGAGCACTAAGTAGGAGTGAGGATTGTGACGCGCCCCAGCGCCTCCCGCGGCCTGTTCTCCGACGGTCAGCCCCGTGTTTCCTGGCAGCGCTGACCGGGTGCTGATGCTGCGGCTCGGGCTGCTTTCTGCACGGTGTTCCCGAGCCTTTTCACCCTCCGCAGCCCGCAACGCTGCTGCTGTGCGCCGCTTCTCCCGGAGGATGGAGCGCGCTGTTGTGCGGTGTGTTCCCTGCGAGTCTAAACTCACCATCTCCTTCACTGTGAACGGCAGCCACAGACACATGCTGCGGGACCAGAGCGAGGAGCTGGGCCGGGTTCTGGCCCGGATCTCCAGCAGCGCTAGTAAAGCCCGGGGCAAAGGGAAGAAGGGCCGCGCAGGCGGGGGCCCAGGAGCCGCTCCGGACGTGGTGCAGCCGGTGGTGCGCCTGTTTCTGGAGGGAGACCCTGTGTCTGAGGACTGTGTGAACTGTGAGGCCTGGCAGGACGGAGCCGTGCTGCAGGTAGGAGAGACCAGGTACCAGGTGGAGAGGAACCCCCCCACCTTCACCACGGCCGAGCTGCCCCTCTCTGTCCTGGCTGGGTTCCCCGTGTGCCCCAAGCTGGAGGTGGAGTTCGGGGAGCTGAAGCACTGTGTGTTTACATGGTATAAAGAAAGTCCCTGCGGTGGGGGTGAGGACACCTGGGTGGAGGCAGGACACGAGCAGGTCTTCACTCCATCCAATCTGGACATTGGCCTGAGGCTGAAGCTGAAGTGTGTTCCTGGGGACGGGTTGAGGCACGGAGAGGCCAAAGAACTGGTCTCCTCGGGCACTGTGGAGGCAGGTCCAGGCTACTGCACGTTCGACAACAGACACCCGTACGCTATCAGGCCCACGGACCCCGACACTATCAGGGTGGTGTCCTACAACATCTTAGCTGACATCTACGCCCAGACCGAGGTTTCCAGAACTGTCCTGTATCCGTACTGCGCTCCGTATGCCCTGGAGTTCGACTACCGCCAGAGCCTCATCAAGAAGGAGCTCTGTGGGTACAACGCCGACCTGGTTTGCCTCCAGGAGGTGGACAAAGGGGCTTTCGTAGACAGCCTCCGCCCAGCTCTGGAGGCCTTCGGGCTGGATGGCGTCTTCAGGGTTAAAGAGAAGCAGCACGAAGGCCTGGCCACCTTCTACCGCAGGTCCAAGTTCAGGGTCATAGGTCAACATGACATCATGCTGAGCGAGGCCCTGACCACCGACCCGGTAAACCGCCCCCTGCTGGACAAATTGTCCACCAACCCCACACTGAAGGAGAGGGTGCTGCAGCTGTCCACAACTCTGCAGGTAAGAACACATCCCACTGTGCAATCAACTACACACAGCAACCCCCAGCCTCTTCCCTGTGCTCTCGCATAAACACGGGTACAGCGCTGTGATTGGACAGACTCAGACGAGGGGGCGGGGCCATTCTAACGTCTCTGCTCTTGACATCAGAAGCGGAGCAGAGACGTTTTATCTGTTTTCTAACTCAGAAAACTGACTGGGGCCTTGTTTCACAGTGTGTGTGTTGGTGGCCTCCAGATCCCCACTTTAATGTGAACATGCACCAAATGAGGGCTTTTCTCATAATATTTTTCCTTTAAAGCAACACTACATAATATTTTTATCATAGTTTGGAATTATTGAGCTGTAATGAGGGAGAATAGAGCCCAGGCTCAACACGGCAGAAACTGCACTATGTAACCATTCAAAAGGGTATTGATAAGTTGAAATAACATGTCCAAAACAAAAGTACATTTAATAATAATAAAGATAACTCTCCGTGCTGTGGGTCAGGACGGTGTAGAGCTGAGTGTGGTGTTGTGTAGAATTGTAAAACACTGTCGTGGTCAGCAGTGTCCAGATAACTTTGTGTTTGCGTGTTTTTAAGGTGACGCTGCTTCAGTCCATAAGTGATACATCAAAGACGGTGTGTGTAGGAAACACACATCTCTACTGGCACCCCAAAGGTACTGAACTGTCCACTGTCCAGCTGTGACCCGGGGACAAACATCTGTCAGATTCAGTTCCACATTCATCACAAAATCAGATTCACTTCAGGCTCCAAAGAATACAGATATTTAAGGTGGTCTCGTAGTGAAAACGTGTGTGGAACACGGCACCTGTCCTTCACGCTGTGGGAATTGACCAATAGAAATGCTCCAAAATAACTTGGAATAACATCTTTTAATTTCTTTCTCCTGTAACGTTACTATTTTGGGAGATGTTTTAAATTATATAAAGCCAAAAATGACTATTAAATACTATTAATTTCAACACATCATCCATTTTTATTATTAAAGGTGAAATACAGAACTACAGTTCCCAGAATGCACCAGCAGGGCAGAGTCCCCAATCAAGCACTCATAACAGAGATCAAGGAAGAAGAAGAGAACTTGTTACACCTGTACTCAGGTGGATTTAACCCTGTACACACCTTGTTTATGGCTTCTCTCCTCCTATTGGTCGGCTGCCCGGACTCTGTTGTACCACACTATGGAAAGGGCCAGAGGGTTTTAAGCTCACGTGTTAGAACTGATAACATTCAGTATCGCCCCCCTCTGGGTGGATGTTGCTAATGCTTGCTCTTCTCTTTCTGTTTAAGGTGGAAATGTCAGGTTGGTGCAGATAGCGCTGGCCCTGAATCACCTAAAGAACATCACAGAGGAGAACCCGGGGACCCTGGTGTTCTGCGGGGACTTTAACAGCACCCCCTCGTCTGGGCTTTTCCAGCTGCTCAGTCAGGGCTCGGTACCGGAGAGCCATGGAGACTGGGCTTCGAACGGACCCGAGGAGCTCGTTCAGATGGAGCTTCTGAACCCGTTCCAGCTGAGCAGCGCCTGTGGAGAACCGGCCTACACTAACTACGTTGGAGGGTTCCACGGCTGTCTGGACTATATTTTCATGGAGCCCCAGGCTTTGCAGGTGGAGCAGGTCATTCCTATGCCCAGTCACCAGGAGGTCACCACCTACCAAGCCCTGCCCAGCGTCTCTCACCCTTCCGACCACATCGCTTTGGTCTGTGACCTCAGATGGAAATGAGGTTGTATCTGAATTTGGTTTGGGTTTGCTTCTGAATGAAGTTCATCTGGGTCAGGGTTTGATCCGCAGAGCCGCAGTGGTTTCAGACGCGTGACGAAGAGGCGTAGGCCGAGGTTTAAGAACTCCTCGCTGATTGGACATGATGAGGAGGCTCACTTCCAGAATTAACCCTGGCGACGGTGAAGACAGGAGGCCCTCGGACACCCTCCTCCGCCTGCGATCAACACTGACATGACTTCATAACTGACTTAAAGCTTTAGCTTCTGTGTTTCTCTTCAGCCTTTTCCCAGGAAGGGCTCCTTCAGGAGGTTGAAGTGGTAAAATTGATTTTTCTGCTGTTACTTTCATTTTCAAAAGAAATTCACAAATTAAAAATGACAGGAAATACAACCCAGAGAGTCGTCTTTATTTCAGTCTTTATTATGAATTAAACAGGGGCTGGTGGACACTGACAAGACAGCAACTGACCATCAAACTGACCACGGTTATCAAAATACTTCATTTAGGCATGTGTAAACAAGCTGGGATATTTAAACTGGACCTCAGGGTCAGTCAGATTTACAGAGAACTTGGTCCATAGCTGACAGACCGCTGCTGTGGGGGTGGTTTAAGGCAGGTGTAAACACAGAGAAAGGCAGGTTCCAGGAACTGTTCACTGAATATAGTCCCCTGCATCTCTGCATAAGGCTTAAAGACGGTTCTGGTTCTGCTGGAGCTGAGAGACAAACCTGTAAAAAGGTGGCGCACAGGGACTTGTTTTTCACTCTTCCTTTTTAATAAAGCCGATGGAAGTCTGTGTTAAGGCGTGGTGGGGACAGGGGCCGGTGTTTTTGTTGCATCTGCAGCTGGAGATTCTCCCAGTGCCGCTGTCCTGACCCTGGACTCCCACTGACCTGCCCTCTGTGACACACCTGAACCAGCTCAAACGGAGCGAGTGTGAGTGCATTAGTGCAAAGGGAACATCAGAACCTGTGGTCCAGGATTCAGAAGTGCCGCAGCACACTGTGACACTCACCCTGTGTCTGAAACGTCTGCCTATTCACTGATCCCTACGTTTCTCACTACACAGTGCACTATTCTAGTGAACAGAGTGCAAGAGGGTAGTGAAGGGCATGCCCTCGTGGGTTTTTACCAAACAGCACGGTGTATTATGGGTAAGAACTCTCTCTACTCGCGTCAGCCAGTGATCATGGGTTGTACACTACTTTTCGTGGTGCATTGTGGGATTGTTTGAGTGCACAAAATGGCAGAACCCTAAAAAGTGAATAGGGCAGCGTTTCAGACACAGCGCCAGTGGTTCTGTGCTGCATTAAAGTAGCTCTAAATAAACCAGGACCAGGACTGAACATAGGTCCAGGAAAACAATAATAACCTCTCACCTGAGCCGAAGGTGCCTTATGTTCCCAAAACCACTACAGTTACTTAACGACATTATCTAGAACCCATTAAAGAAAAGTCTACATTAAAAGGCATGCAAGAAGACTACATAAACATAAAATGAAAGTCAAAGCCTGAACAGAAAACAGTTTCTTTAAATATAAATAAAATTCTGTTTGACAAACTGCCCAACAACTTAATTCCCAGCATTTTGTGAAACTCTAAAGAGACCCACCCCCAAAAACTGAGCTCAGCTGCCACCTTTCACATCAGACTCCAACAGGAACAGGGTTAAATTCTCCAGGAAGAAATGATAGAGGGATAATAATCAGTCAATCCGTCGCAGGTCGGAGTTGTCTTGCTGGCAAATTTTGGAACCATCACCTCAAGGATAAACCGACGAGTCTCATGGGTTTATCAGTCATCCTCGATCCGAGCCTTTGTTAAAATACACCTCTGCGTCTTCCGTTCGGCGCCGTTTAGAGCTTGGACAGCTGCTCAGAAAGCCAGTCCAGTCCTTCATACAGACCCGTCCCCTGAGTGGCGCACGTGGCCTGGACGTACCACTGTCGAAGAAACACAACACGTTAACGCTTCATCAGGAAATATCTTTAAAGCTTTAGTTCTAGAGTTACACAGTGTACAGTCTGTATCTCACACCCTGGAGACACTCCTTACTCCATGTGTCTGACTGATTTTAATGATAGCTTCGTAATCCTGACACTGAAGGAAAGCTGCAGGTTCCTGTGGTACTCACAGTTCGGCTCCTCAGCGCCTGCAGCCCCAGTTTGTCTGTCAGCTCACTGATGGCCATGGCGTTGGGAAGGTCTTGTTTGTTTGCGAACACGAGCAGAACGGCGTCTCTGAGCTCGTCCTCCTGAAGCTGTTCAAGACACAGAGACATGAGACGACGGGCCTTTGGATTTTAACCCTTAACTGTCAACAGAAAAGATGGAGGGGGGAGACTGGGAGGGTGGATTTATAAGGTGGAGGGTTGAGTTGGAAGACTGTGGAAGACTGTGGGACTGTGGGAGGGTGGATTAATACGGTGGAGTTGGAAGACTGTGGGAGGGTGGATTAATAAGGTGGAGTTGGAAGACTGTGGGAGGGTGGATTAATAAGGTGGAGTTGGAAGACTGTGGGAGGGTGGATTTATAAAGTGGAGGTGGAGGGTGGAGTTGGAAGACTGTGGGAGGGTGGATTTATAAAGTGGAGGTGGAGGGTGGAGTTGGAAGACTGGGAGGGTGGATTTATAAAGTGGAGGTGGAGGGTGGAGTTGGAAGACTGGGAGGGTGGATTTATAAGGTGGAGGTGGAGGGTGGAGTTGGAAGACTGTGGGAGGGTGGATTTATAAGATGGAGGGTGGAGTTGGAAGACTGTGGGAGGGTGGATTTATAAGGTGGAGGGTGGAGTTGGAAGCCTGTGGGAGGGTGGATTTATGAGGTGGAGGGTGGAGTTGGAAGACTGTGGGAGGGTGGATTTATAAGGTGGAGGGTGGAGTTGGAAGCCTGTGGGAGGGTGGATTTATGAGGTGGAGGGTGGAGTTCTAAGGTGGAGGTGGAAGATGGAGTTGTAAGGTGGAGGGTGGATTTACAAGGTGGAGGGTGGAGTTGTAAGACTGAGAGGGTGGATTTACAAGGTGGAGGGTGGAGTTGTAAGACTGAGCGGGTGGATTAATAAGGTGGAGGTGGAAGATGGAGTTGTAAGGTGGAGGGTGGAGTTGGAAGACTGTGGGAGGGTGGATTAATAAGGTGGAGGTGGAAGATGGAGTTGTAAGGTGGAGGGTGGAGTTGGAAGACTGTGGGAGGGTGGATTAATAAGGTGGAGGTGGAAGATGGAGTTGTAAGGTGGAGGGTGGAGCTGGAAGGTTCAAGGTGGAGGTTTGCTGTTGCTGAGTCATTTTCCTGTTCTTAAACAAAGTGCTGTGGGTGTGTCACTAACCATTTTCTGCAGCTCCTCTGCAGCTTCTTGAGCGCGCTCGCGGTCGTTGCTGTCCACGACAAAGATCAGACCCTGCAACAGACACAGACCTGACTGTTATCAGCAAACCACCCCCAACACCCCCCGTCTCTGACCCAGTGACATTACTGACCCGGACCCTGTGTGGTTCTGTACTGTGCTGTTCAGTTCAGTTCCGTGCTGAAGGCACTCTTTACCTGTGTGTTCTGGAAGTAGTGTCTCCACAGGGGTCTGATCTTATCCTGGCCGCCCACGTCCCAAACCGTGAAACAGATGTTCTTGTACTCAACCGTCTCCACGTTGAAACCTGCAGGACACGCACAGAAAGAGACAGGTCACGTTTCAGCCGGACACTGATGAATGGTGTATGATTCTCTGAGCTAAAAGAAATCTGTCAAAGTGCAGATGAAGATGGCCGTTTTCTCTGCGGTGTTTACTGAACACGGGACACCGCGCTGTGTTCATCACTGGGGCGTCTGCCGAGTGCTGCCTGAGTTTTAAAGACTGGTCTGTTCCTCCTCAGTAACCGAGAGGACAGGGTCTGTACAAACCTATAGTGGGAATTGTAGTGACGATTTCTCCCAGTTTGAGCTTGTACAGGATTGTGGTCTTCCCTGCAGCATCGAGACCCACTGGGGGGAGAGAGAGAGAGAGAGAGAGAGAGGGGGGGGGGGGGGAGAGAGAGAGAGAGGGAAAGAGTTAGAGAGAAAAGATAGAGAGGGAGAGAAAAGAGAGGGGGAGAGAATTAGAGGGGGAGAGAGAGGGAGAGAAAGAGAGAGAATGCGGGGTAGAGAGAGAGAGAGAGAGAGAGAGAGGAAGAGAAAGAGAGAGAGGGAGAGAAAGAGAGAGGGGGGAGAGAGAAAGAGAAAAAGATAGAGAAAAGAGGGGGAGAGAGAAAAGAGTGAGAGAGAATTAGAGGGGGAGAGAGAGGGAGAGAAAGAGAGAGAATGAGGGGGTAGAGAGAGGGAGAGAGAAAGAGGGGGAGAGAGACAAAGGGGGAGGGGGAGAGAAAGAGAGAGGAGAGGGAGAGATAGACAGTGAGGGAGAGAGAGAAAAAAAATCATACATCATTTCAGTGAAATCTTTCCTTGTGGATTTAATTAAGTTGCACACTGTTCCGTGTCCTGGAAATGGAAATATTGTACATTAAAGAACATTTGGCGTATGGTTTTATTTGATTCTGTTAGTGTTTATTTGAAGAATGTCCTTTAAATTGTGACAAAATTGTATATCGTGATAAATATATCGAAACCGATCAGTGGAGAACACTTTATCGTGATAACATTTGTGGCCGTTTTACCCAGCTCTGTTTTCTACTCGAACACTCCATTCCACCTTAAATAAGCCTCGGTTTCCAGGCTTTAACCGTTAACTGCTGCAGCGTTTAAGGTGGAACTGAAAATTACAATTAAACAACTCCACCCCTTCACCCACTCACCCATCAGGATCCTCATCTGCTTTTTCCCGAAGAGCCGGGAGAACACGCTGGAGATGGTCAGCCCCATCTTTCCCCGCCGCGGGCGCCGGAGGACACCGTTCCTGTGTTCCTTAAGGTGGTTCTGAGGAGAAAGTGCCCGGTGGCTAACAGGCTAGCGACACCAGAACCGGACCGCAGAGGAACAGGCAGGCGCTTTAACCCAGTTAACAGAACCGAACCAGGCCGCAGAACCAGTCTGAACTCACTCACATTTACACTCTCTCTCTCTCTCGTTCTCGTTCTCCCTCTCCCTCTGCTCCACGTCACACACACTATGAGGAGATGATGTCACATGTGCCACATCATAAGGGAAACATGGAGAGAGAGAGAGAGAGAGAGAGAGAGTGAGTGTGAGTGTGTGTGTGTGTGTGTGTGTGCAGAACAAACACATTCCAGCTCTTTAACACTCTTTAACTCACTCACCCCTGAAGGACCCACAGTTCAGGTCCCAGACTGTAGTCCCCCTGCGGCTCTGGGGGTCATCGTCAGTCCCACAGTGACTCCGAGGGGTTTAAAAACTCCAGCAGCACTGCTGTGTCTGATCCACTCTACACCAGCACCACGTCAGTGTCACTGCAGCGCTGAGGATGATCCACCACCATGTCACTAACACTAACAGAAATATGGGTTTTTCATTGGTGTGGATGCTGGGGCAGTTTTCTGAGGGGCATTTGTCTGTGGGGCAGTTTTCTATGGGGTAGTTGTCTGGCGGCAGTTTTCTGAGGGGAAGTTCTCTGGGGGCAGTTTTCTGACGGGGAGTTGTCTGGGGGCAGTTTTCTGACGGGGAGTTGTCTGGGGCAGTTTTCTGAGTGTCAGTTGTTGGGGGCAGTTCTCTGGGGGCAGTTTTCTGAGGGTCAATTGTTGGGGGCAGTTTTCTGGGGGCAGTTTTCTGAGGGTCAGTTGTCTGGGGGCAGTTTTCTGAGAGGCAATTTTCTGAGGGTCATTTGTCGGGGGCAGTTCTCTGGGAGCAGTTTTCTGAGGGGCAGTTTTCTGGGGGCAGTTTTCCGAGGGGCAATTTTCTGAAGGGCGGTTTTCTGAGGGGCAGTTGGGGGCAGTTTTCTAAGGGGCAGTAGCTTTAAGCGCTGTAGCTTTAAGAGCCTGAGCACGTGATTCCGCGGCGACGTGTCTTTCTCCAGCGGAGCAGCGCGCGCGTGGAGTTGTTTACTTGTACAAAGCGGAAGTGACGCCTCGAGCGCGGAGTATAAACAGAGTCGAGCGGCGCGAGGAGACAGCAGCGTTCACGAACCTGAGACTCACCTGCGTCAGCTTCAGAATGGGGACCATCATCTCCTCCATCTTCCTCCGCTTCACAGAGAAGAAACAGCTCCGGATCCTGATGGGTGAGACACCCTGTCTCTCTCTCTCTCTCTCTCGTTGATTTGTTTCCGAACAACGCCAGGCTGAAGCGGTCTTCTCTAACTGTACATTCCACCTTAAACTCTGAACATCTCCACCACAGAGCAGTTTCTCTGCTTTAACAACAACACCTAGGGATGAAATTGTAGTTTAAATGATAGGGGAGGAGGTGTTTAACTGTGTGTGTGTGTTTAATCTGATCAGTCTGTATCTCTCTCCTGTTGCAGTGGGTCTGGATGCAGCAGGAAAGACTACTGTTCTGTACAAACTGAAACTGGGGGAAGTGGTCACCACGATTCCGACCCTGGGTAAGACTCCTCCAGAGCACGATAAACAACCCACAGTCGGGATTAAAGTCACAGTCTTCTTTCTCTGAACTGGACACACTCCGCAGAAACGTTCTTTACTTTTGAACAGACGTTTGTGTGTGTGTGTGTGTGTGGACAGTGTCTGATTGTTTTTGTCTGTAACTGACCGCAGGCTTTAACGTGGAGACGGTGGAGTACAGGAACATCTCTTTCACGGTGTGGGACGTTGGGGGTCAGGACGTGATCAGGAGACTGTGGAGACACTACTATCACAACACCAGCGTGAGTGGATCAGACCCGTTCCAAACCCAGTGGATACCCTTTAACCTTTTATTATTTTTCAGTTAAAATAAATGGTAAAGAATGGGGCTTGTGGTTAAAACTGCACTCCAGAGCAGCTGAGCTGTTCAGTGTGCTACTCTAGATTAGGGACGCCCGACCTCTGCTGGCTGTGTAGGGGAAGTACAATAACAGACAGGGCACCCGACACCTGAGGGAACAGAGCTGAGGGAGGTTCTTATTGGACAGTCCTCAAATGTGGGTTTATGGCCTTGGTGTAAGGCCTTGTCCGAAGAGCGGAGGCTGTTACTGTAGCGAAGGAGGGACACCCCTTGTTTCCAAACGCTTCTGAACTGACCATACTGTCCTCCCCCTCCCCCACAGGGCCTCATCTTCGTGGTGGACAGCAACGATCCCGAGAGAATCACAGAAGCATCTGAGGAGCTGCAGAAGATGGTGAGTCTGAGCCCCTTGTTGTTTTGTAGGTTCTGCTTGTCCAGGATGTTCTGTTCTATAATCTCTGCTATTGTCCTGTAGCTGCAGGAGGACGAGCTGAGGGATGCCGTGGTGTTGGTTCTGGCCAATAAACAGGACTTACCCAAAGCGATGCCAGTGCTGGAGATTACTGAGAGGATGGGGCTGGACACGATGAGGGGAAGAAACGTGAGTCATTTTTTTAATAAAATCTGCACAGATTTGAGCACATTCGTCTGACAGCGGCTCCTGGTTCTAGATAAGTTCCTTCATGAACCTAAAACACGCCCCTTCTCCCTCTGACCAGTGGTATGTCCAGCCCGCCTGCGCCGTCAGCGGCAGTGGTTTGTTCGAGGGGCTGGACTGGCTCTCCACTCAACTCTCCAGGAAGTAGAAGGCTGTGCTGCTGAGCGACTGGAAGAACGATGGACCGCACTTTATTTCTGCACCTGGGTTTACAGTGGAACTGATGTAAATCTCTGCACAATTACCTTTAAATCACTAATTTTAAAGTCTATATTTATACTTTTAACTTTTTTATAGTGCTGATGTTCTTTATAAATGGTTATGAATGTGTCTGGTATGTTTCTGTAAATGGACAATGATTAAAAAAATAAACTGGGCAGAAATCAGAGACCCTTGCTGTTCATTTCCGTTAAAAAGGTAATTACCTCATTGTAAACGAAGGTGAAGCGAATGGTGGAAGGCTGCTGCTTGTGTATGAACCAGGAGACAAACTCTGACTCTCACCTCTAACACTGCTCTGAAACTATGGATCATCTCATCCCATTTAAACCACTACAACTCTGTCCTCAGTGGTCTACCAAACAAACCCACACGCCCCCCTTCGGACTGTCGGCGCTCTGCAGCTGTTCACCTCAACCTCCTTCAGCTGCGCTGCAGCGTCCCCTGCCGGACTCACTTTGATCTCCAGGGGCCGGTTTTTCAAAACATTTTCAGCTGGTCCAGGTCTCTCTGGGTAAGGATTTCTAGGTCTGGGTTTTCTGTGATTTAATACTCACTACTGCCCTCTGCTGGACAAATTTGACCTTTTTGTTTGTTAATAAAATATAAATAATTAAATCACACATTTTAACAAACTGTTCCCTTTATTCTCCATCTCCACACTTTAAACACTATTTTAACCCCTTATTTATATTTTATCCTCACCTCACTTTAATTTAAATTAAATTTTGTCTGAAAAACACTGAGCTCTGTATGAAACAAGACTAAAATTTGAGCTTTTTTGTAAATATGTTTGAGTGTGAGCTTTAAAATCACTTTTACACAACACCAGTTTATTTCCAGTCCAAGTCTGTACCCAGTGTGTCCTCCAGCTCTGTGAATCCTGCTTCAATCCAGAGCTCTAGGTTTGGATAATGATCCTGATTTGATTTGGAATCAAAACTATCCAAGATTTCTGTCAGAGGTTCAGAAAAACCCTGCTGTAGCATTTACTCCCGGTTAAAGATTAGATTGAATTACAAACTCAGATCCAAATCGTCAGAATCCAAACACTCTCCCCCCACTGAAAACCCACTGTAGACCAAGTTTAATCCAGTTACAGTGTTAGAGTCCCGTCGGATACCTTTTGAAAAACCGGCCCCTGCTGATCTCCACATGGCTCCAGTCGACTTCTCTGAACTTCCGCCCCCTACTCTCCACCAACCGTGGCCTTCTGTCAGAGCCGGGGTTGGGTCAGTTTCTGCTGGAACTCTTTACCCTCAGCCCTTCTCTCCTCCTCTGTCCTCGGGTTATTTACCCTCTGAGGAAAGTGACCTCGTGTGTTAGAAAGGTGATTCTATAAATACAAGTTCAGTGATGTGTAAGGAGTCGACACAGAACAGTGAAATTCTGAATGTTTATTTACAGTTAAAACCCTTAATGAGACGTGAAACACTGCAGCGCAGACGGACGGACGCGGGGAGCAGCGTTAGTGGTCATGGCTTTGATAGAAAAATAATATACGAACGCAGACGTCTGAGACTCAGAGCGGTGCGTTTTAAACCTGTGCTTCTGTAGGTGCCATTAGTAGAATTAGTTCATTTTTAATTACATTATAATTAACTCTAATATTTCATACCCACTGTCCACCGACTCCCTGCAGAAATGCTCCGGATCAAAACTACAGGAGATAGAAAAGTGTTCCGGAGTGTCCGGGTTTCCAGCCACGGTGGGAATTACAGAATAAACCTTTATATAAAACACACATCTCTTAAAATAACTTCCTCTCTCAGTATAAAACATGAGGTTGTCCAACAACCAGGTGTTACAGGTTAGAGTCTTCAGTCCTGAGCCTAATCCCCAGCCCACTCTCCACAGCATACTTCCTCAAACAAAGAGCGGATCGGAACGAGGCTTTGGACGCCAGCTCTAACTGTGCCGTTTAAAAATCACCCGAAGAACCAGTGACCTCCGTGATTTTACAGAGAACTGAAAGCTGCGAAAGGATTAGAGGTGTTACACCGCGCAGACGTCTGGATCCTATCAGCACCCACTGAACCCTAAACCCAACTTCACATCAGGGCCCGAGTTCCCTTTACACCACCACACAATGAACACACGGAGATGGAGGTCAGGATCTTTGGTTGCTTCCATACTGTGCTCCCTACCACAAGGCACATGAGAAGAAAGTGTGAGGATCGCTCAGGAAACGGCATGGGATTATGCTTCATCATGAACTCCCTAACTCTCCTGTAGTTTATTACACAATCAAATACGTGTTCACGGCACGGTTTCTCTCAGCGCATCTCACTGTGAAAGTTCTCTGAACCTGGAACCTGCTCCACAGCCCCGTTCCACGTCGTCCTCCTCTCCCTCACCACGTCGTCCTCCTCTCCCTCACCACGTCATCCTCCGCTAACTCACGTCATTCTCCTCTCCCTCACCACGTCATCCTCCTCTCCCTCACCACGTCATCCTCCGCTAACTCACGTCATTCTCCTCTCCCTCACCACGTCATCCTCCTCTCCCTCACCACGTCATCCTCCTCCACATGGTCCTCATCACAACATGAGACTAAAACCTAGCGAATATTAAAAAGTGCCGCCGACAAAGAAAAAAGGTTAATTCAGTCTCGGTCAGAAGTGGTCAGTATGTGAGAGTAAGAAAAGCACATTCAGTCAGGAAACACACTGCTGAGAATTCTGGGAGGAAAAAAAAATAATAATAAAAACCTTCACTTTAGAATGAAAGGCACAGTGCAGCTGCCGGGACTCCCCTCCACCCAGAAGTGTTCAGGACCGAGGCTGACGTCAGTTAAAAACACGTTTGGTTTCACTGTTAAAAGCTGAATAAACAGGACATACCTGTCACTACAGATCAACGCTCTGGGGGGGCGCTGAAGCGGAACAGAGCCGGCACTGATTTAAGATCAGGGTTCGAGAGCGTTCTGTGGAGTCTGTAAATAAGTTTATAAAAAGAAATGTAGATCTGGAAATGGACTTTCCCTTTCAGAGCCGGAGAGGAACGACTACTTACAAAACGCCTGAAACATTAGTGTTGCTCAGAGTCGTTTCACTGATTAATGATTCGATCAGTGCCACATCAGAGTGATTTCTCTTCAGCCCACGGCCACCGAACAGAACCCAAACAGCTCCAGCAGTTAAAACGAGCGATGGGGAACATTACCGTGAGACCCCAATGAATCATTCTAAGAGCACAGCCGGGAGCTGGCGCGGTTCTGTGTGGGTTCTGTCCAGAAAAAAACAGAAGGCCAAGTTCCTAAACACAACGTCAGTCTCAAAGTAATAGACAAAGAACAAAGACAGCGTTCATCGCTTTCTGAATTCTCTCTCACATACAGTCTGGCAAATGTCACTGGACCGATTTCCTTCCACTGGGCTCAGCGATGTCAGCACTGACCCGGCCCAGAACTCGTGGGTCTACAGGAAACAATTGCACTTGAAATAGAGTCAGTTTGAATCCACAGAGAAGCTGTTTAATCCCTCTTCTCTGTGGACAGTGCAGTCAGGGCCTCTCGGCCGTGGTTACGCAGTGGTCCGTGGTGCGGTCAGGGGCTGGCAGGTTTGTGCAGGATGCCCCGAAGGTCCTCTGGAAGTGAGAGGATGACGGAATCGATGTGGGCCTGAAGTTTGGCCAAAGTCCCCGCTCTCACCGGCAGCTGCTCCCTCTCGGCTTGTGCCTGAACAGAGCAGAAAACAAAAGAGAAATAAACCACAGAAACAATCTCTCAGCTGAGACGAAACCTGGCGTTAAAAGAAAACCAAACACCAACCAGTTTGTCCTTCAACTTCAGAACCAGGTCCACCGTCTCCACCTCGGTGTGTTTCTGAACTCGCTGCTGCAGATTCTGCACAGAACAAGTCCCCAACGTCAGCTACAAATATTCAGCAGCACGTTTAGACACTCGGCTTCGGCTGAGCCACAAACTAACCTCGTCACACAGCGCCTCCAGGTGCAGAGCCTCCAGTTTCTGCATCATCTCCTTCCTGCGGTTCCTGAACCAGCCGTCGAAGTTCGGCGACTTGAGGAACTGCCTGCAAGACGGATCACGAGGAGGAACATGAGACGCTCCGGAGTAAACACAGACTTCAGGATGCTGCGGCTACTCCTTCGTACGTTATTTATAATAACAGCACCTCTATTTCACTTTATTTTTGTGATGAACCTCTCACAGTTCAAAGCTGAGGTTCGTGTTTCACTGTGCTGTTGTGTTTGCCGCTCGGTGAGGAGCCAGCGTCCAGAGTGTGGTACCTGTAAAGTCCGATCCAGTCTCCTTTCAGGCGCGAGGTGAGCTGCGGTCCGGCCTTTTCCAGAGTCTTCATGAACTCCTCCTGGACGAAAGGCTTCAGCTGAGGAGGACTCTGCGAGGGACAGAGGAGGATTAGTGGAGAGTGAAGGGAATGGTAAGGATTTTCTAATGCGACGGCTGCAGAAGCACAGAATTATCTAACGATCACAGAAAAAAACCAAGTCTTACTTTCCAAGGAGCGATACTCTTCTGTAAAGGCATCAAACTGGCAACGTAACGTTCCTAAAAAAAACAACACCAACACGCTGAGATGCAGCAGCTGATCAGAAACATTGCCCCTGCATTCAGTCACATCTGGAATCCTGATTCATTGAGGAGTTCGAAATCCTTACCAGGGGGATTATGAAGCTCTGAGTCAGTTCTAAGAAATACCGTCGCAGAATGGCATTCTGGGCCGCAGACGGACGCTTCTGCTGAACTCCCTGAAAGAAATATAAACAGGTGTAAGAACATCTGACCTGATAAAACGATTAGAAACGACAGAACACCTCCTGCTCTGTGATGAAGCAGACTGACCTTCTGCAGCTGCTTGAGGATTTCTTCATCTTTGTTGAGGAAGGGTTTATAAGCGCTGTAAACACCTGCGGAGAGGAGACGTCTGTCACACACACAGCCCACAAACACTCCCATCTCTCCACCTCCCGCAGAGCTCTAACTGTGCCTTTAAGATAGACCAGGATCTCCGAGACTGAATAGTAGTTTATATGGAAAGATATTTAAAGCTGTCTGTTTCTGTTAGTTTCCTTATTCAGAACTGTGCTACAGGATTGTAAAGTTTTAAAGTGAACAATGTTTACGTAAAACATCTGAATTGTTTTTTTTGCTGGACTCTAGGTCTGTCCCATATTCACGGCCGGGGCATTCTGTGAATGTTCAAATACTCAGGGAGTGGGGTGGAGTATATTATTGTCACTAACAAAATCCACTTTTGACCCCTGCTTTAATATCCCTCTCTCCAGGCTTCTCTCGGTAACCTGCTAACTACCTCACTAACCTGATAACTAGCTTGCTAATCTGCCAACTACCTCACTAACCTGATAAGTAGCTTGCTAATCTGCTAACTAGCTCACTAACGTGATAACTAGCTCGCTAACCTGATAACTAGCTCGCTAACCTGATAACTATCTTGCTAATCTGTTAACTACCCCACTAACCTGATAACTAGCTTGCTAATCTGCTAACTACCTCGCTAATCTGCTAACTACCTCACTAACCCGATAACTAGCTCGCTAGCCTGATAACTAGCTTGCTAATCTGCTAACTACCGCACTAACCTGATAACTAGCTTGCTAATCTGCTAACTACCACACTAATCTGATAACTAGCTTGCTAATTTGCTAACTACCTCACTAACCTGATAACTAGCTGGCTAATCTGCCAACTACCTCACTAACCTGATAACTAGCTTGCTAATCCGCCAACTACCTCACTAACCTGATAACTAGCTTGCTAATCTGCCAACTACCTCACTAACCTGATAACTAGCTTGCTAATCTGCAAGCTAATCTTGCAAATCTCAAAATTATAAATGAATTCCTACCCAATGAACAAATAGCTGAATATTGGGGCCCAGCCCTAACTGAAGCTTTAATATGATGCAGAATATATTTAACCTGGTTTGGAGTCAAGAGTCTTTAGATTCTTCAACTTTTTCACCTTCATCTGTTTGGCCATCTCTCCTGCGGACGAATACAACACTGACACTTTATAACTGCATTCTGAAAATCTTGTTTAAAAAAAAGATCCGTTAGAAAACAGCTCCACTTCAGCATCACAATTAACAACCAGCTTGAGATTAGCCCTAAACACTGCTTTTATAAAAGTTCTGCACTCCCAGACTCACAGGGCACTGTTCTGCTCCAGTTTACTGGACTTTAAACCATCAGTTTCTGTAGCCTGTGTGACGGAGCTGGTGCTGACCCGGACTGGTGCGGGACACTGTCCCATCAAAGTCAGTAAAGAGATTTTAAAAGTCACCTGTTTGCTTCATGTCCCCTATTCGAATGATGTGAGGCCAGTGCTGAAGAGTTTTGGCAAAGAAGGGGTTTGTTACGCCCAAGATGACAGACGGCCTGCGCACACACACACACACACACACATTAACACTACATTAATATCAGAATAAATAATAGTTCATAATTCACAGCACTTTAATCAAATCAAAGTGGAATGATTAAAGTATTTTAATAAAAGGAATATTTTAATTATTACACTAAACAAGATCAAACATCTCCATTAACAACATCACATTCCTGTAGTTTATCAAAGATATCACCAAGTCACATACTGAGGGCTGCTCTGATGGACCTGCTCCTACACACTCATCCTACTGCTACCAGGCACTGCTCGTTCCTGTTCTGGACTCAGTAGAGTCTCTGTATCTAATAACATTACAGTGCATCAGTGGTAGTTCTCCTGTAGACCCGTCAGTCACGGGTCTGGGACGGGGTTTGGCTGGGGGTGAGCGTGGGTTACTGCTCCAGTCCTGCACTTAAATAAAAACAACCTTGTCTTATCTACGTCCTCCAAATTAGTTCAGATCTGAGGTAAAGCAGCGGCCCTTTCTCTGAACGCTCGGTGATGTGTCTCTGGGAATGTATCTGCAGCCTTAGGGGCCGCGCTGTGACGAGGGGAGGACAGGCTCATACTCACGGAGCTTGAGTTCGGGTCGTGTACTCCTTGAACTCACTGTCGTGGATGGTGAAGTAGGGCCGAAAGTCACTGCAGTAACGCAACGGGGCGATGCAACTGGTATCACAAAGGAACAGGAAAAGACGAGAGAGAGAAATGAGGTGAAAAAAAAAACCAAAGGATAGAGATGCGTGTCCATGAGCAGGTGAACCACTGAAGGCTTGGGCTGTTACTCACCTGACTAAGGCCAGCACGGTGTCGGACGACTCCGCCGGAGATGGAGCCATAACAACCAGAGCTTCACCCAGAAGCACAAGCTCCCATAACATCTGGATGTGAAAGAACACGGGGTAGAAACACCTACAGCCGGAGAGAACAGACCACAGATCACTGACACACTCTCACACTGCTGCCGCTTCCTTTTCCAACAACACACAGCCCTCTGCTCATGTGCCGAGCTCCTCCTGCACAGCTCTGGGAGCGTTAGTGGAGAATCCCGATGTTGCTAAGAAGGGCTTGTGTTGGCTTCGTTCCTCGTCTGGACCCGGGTCAGAGGGAAGGGGATGGAGAAAGGCCACAGGGGCTGAGATCACTGTCGCGCTCAGGGGCACGCATGAACCCATGCCCATCCGCTGCTTCCTTCACGGGCTTCCTTTAGCTGCCTGCATCACATTAAAACTGATATTTTTACAAGGCTTAAGCAGTGGTCAGGAGCCGATCTGGACCTTGATCCCATCTAGCTTCCAGTTCCACCACCTCGACCCCCCCCCCATCCCTCAGGACACAGGGAAGACAAGTATCCAGACTCATCTCTGACACAGAGACATCTCTCTCCCGCTCTTTAAACGGCACCTGAAGAGTCAGCATCAACTCCTGCTCTGAGTCTGAGCTCAAGGAGATTTTAAACTGTTTAGTACTCGCTGGAACACAAACCTGGACAAACACAAAGCCTTTCTGTAAGCCGCTCTGGACACGATCATATGCTAAATGCTGTTATTCAAGTCCTGTCTGTGCTCCGAGTTCATTACAGGCCATGTAACAGTGTAACTTCCAGTCACTCAGATTTTTAAACACTGGCAGGGACTGAGCTCCAGTTAAACAAAGCTGTCCACTGTAGAGTCCACTGCAGCCCACCACAGGAACAATCCTGTCCTGACGTGGTTTATATGCGTAATGCTGCCCACAGTCAAAGGGCGATTCCAGTTGCAGTGAAGAGTCTTATAGGATTCCCCTTTAGTAAAATATATTGAGGGCAGGTTCCTCTCCTGTGACTGCGCTAATGAAAGGACGGTGATCTGGAAGCTCTTCAGCGCAGTGAAGAGTTTCTGTAAGTCACCGCTCTCTTTAGAGCCGAGGTTTCTCAGCAACCAGCCACAAGCAGCGAGTAAACACTCGGGTCACGGAAACAGTGATGTGGCAGCCTTCCAGCAGAGACACTGCGCCTCCACAAAGCTGCCAGCAGGGGGCAGTACAGGCTAATTTAGTGCATACTACAGGACATGGCACAAGCTGGTTTAAATAACAAGAAAGGACATATAGATTTTACCTGAAGAGATCCACTTCGTGGACGGTGGGGAGGACGATGGACACCAGACTGTCACTCTGCAGCGAGGAAAAGCAGCGAGTTACAAACAGAACAGAGCTCGAAAACAGCTCTAGATCACAGCCTGCGGGTTTGGCAGGGCTCACATTCTTCTTACCGTTATGGACTGTATGAGCTGCGAGGTTCCTGGCTTGTCGTAACACGTAGGAATACGGAGCTGAGAAACAAAATGTTAATTAACTGATGTGTGACAAAGCGGGTAAAGATTAATAAATAAATTAAAAGAATCATGTAAGAGCTACCTTCATTACTACACCCATGATCGGGAGGGTTAGGATCTTCCCTGGACACGGCGTTGGCCATCGGTCGATGTCATTACAAGCTTTAAAAAGAGATAAATATTAAACAAACTTAAAAGCTCTGTCATGAGCTCAGCAGCTCTTCCTTTAACAAATGAACTCTGGCAGTAGACTGCTGAGGTAACGTTGCCAGATTGTTGTATTTTAAGTAAACACCCAGTAAGGTTTACTCATTCTCTCATTGTTGCCTTAAATATTATTCTACTCACCAGCCTCTAAACAGGGCTCCTGTTTCTCAAAGTATTCTGGGGCAATGAGCTTCAGCAGTGAGTGGAAGAAGGTGACGTAAGGCAGCTTGCTGATGAGAACCAGAGACTGTGGCCAAAACACAAACACAGCCAGAGCGAATATTTATTAAACGGACGAGATATGATTTCAGACACTAGGCAGTGGGGCACTTACATCACTGGAGGAATAAACCTACCACTGCTCAAAGTAACGGCAGCCCTAGGTGCAGGAAGTTACAAAAACACTGGCCGCAGGTAAAGAACAGGAGCGACTACCACCCAGCGTCCATCTAGATCCCGCCAGGTCTCAGGTGAGATGTGGATTCTGCTGCTAGCGTTTATCCTAATCTGAACTCCTGATCTCAGCCAGAGGTTACATAACCAGTCCTCGGAGCAGGAAAACTAATCACTACCGTCTCACACAGCAGCGAATTACCAACAGAGACAGCACCGCACACTCTCACAGAACCCCGCGCTCCATCTGCCCTCCTGTTTCTATTCTCAGGGAGTGAATAACCTTCACTAGAGACGGAGCATGGACCGCACTCTTACTCTTGGAGTGTAGAGAGCTGACACTAATGAAAACAGCGACGTGGCACTTTTATGGGCTGTTGAGACTTGCTCTGTGGGTCTTGGCTTCTGGCAGATGAGCCTCTGGAGGGTACGAACTGCAGAACTGTCAGGGAACTGAATATGATGAATCAAGTCTGACTGGGGCTCTGGTGTTTGACAGTAGCCCGAACTCAGCTCAGCTGTCACTTCCCTGTGAGAGTCAAAGTGAAACTTAGCTACAATCCGGGGACACCACCGGCTGTTTCACTTTTATCACATGCTTCAGGAGGAAGACATGCATCTTCCCAATTTGAAATCATTGCTATTTTTATGAGGGTAAACACAAACACCCTTAGAGAGGAACCTGACGTCATCATCCCTCTAATGTAGCGTTCAGTAAATCCCATACAGCATCACAGAGAGATAAACCAGCCCGTCTATAGGGGTTCCATTTAACAGACACAAGCTGATCCTGTGTTTCCCCATGTGCTAATATCACCAGCCTTTTCCCCAACTGCTGTGATGAAAGCTCTACTACAATACGAGTGTAAACTGAGCTCCAGCGCTTCCTCCAGGGCACAGGAAGTCTCAGAAAATCAGCTCTGGCACCTCACCTTCTGAAAGTAGCCCCTCTTCAGCGATTTATCCCGAACCTGTCTGAAATAGACGTAACCGTAGAAATGACCCTGGTCCTTCTGAAAGCAGAGAGAACAACATCATCATTATCAACATCATCCTCCACCACAGCATCTCTGTCCCTCTCTGACCTCAGGGTATTCAATTCCAGACCCGGACGGCTGGTGTGTGTCTGGATCTGGGTAACACTTGGGGTTAATTGAGAATTCCCAAACTTTTCTGGACACCAGCCACGCAGGAGCTGAGGCGAATACCCTGCAGTGAACTAAGAGCTGCCTTGTTTACAGCCTGCTGGTGTGTGTGTGTGAGATCATAGAATCATTTCTGCGTTTTTGACCACTGCTCTCTGACCTTGAGGCAAACCGGTGCATCTCTGTCAACATGGTCCAGAAAACATCCGAGCGAGGACTTCCGGCTCGCCGCCTGCCGGAAACGGAAGCAGAACTGTGTGTCCCCAAGGCAACCTGGGAGCAGGAAGAGGAAACAGGAAACACATGAAGTCATCGGTCTCAAAAACATCTGTGGAATGCCGCGGCTCAGACAGGAAAACACGATTAGCTTTCCCTTTCCACACACCACAACATCGAGCCGCTCTGGAGGAAAGCTGTGTTTCTTTGTGGCTGGAGTTTACCTCGCGCTCCCTGTAATATTTATAACACACACAGGAGGAGGTTTGATAAAAACATATTCATTTTCTTGAATATCACACAGAGAGTTACCATCTCAGTTTTGGGAGGAGCAACTAAAAAAGAAGAAAAACGGAACAAAGTCTGAACAGCTGTGAGAACAGACAGTAAAAAATACACTAAAAAACACATCTGAGTGAATTTAACTGACACCACCTTCTGAGACGGACTGTTAAGAACCATATCATCTACATAAAACAGTACCATTCATACCACACAACTCTCCAAATGCTAGTGAGACATGTCCTAAACCTGCAGATCACCCCGGAGACAGTGGGTCTGTGGAGTTTAGTGAAGGGTAACATCAGCGTATGAAGAACACACTGCAATTCTGATACCTTCTGGATCAATACTGAGTAAAACCCGCACTGCTCAGTGCTACAGAGTGAAGACGAACCGCTCTCTGGGCTTCACCTCCCTCTGCAGAATAAGGATACAGAGAAACACAGAGGAGAGCAGCTTTAAAAACAATAAACACGTTACACCAGGTCTAACAAAAAGCCCCTGTCCTCAGTTTGGGCTGAAAGTGGAGCCAGAGAAGAGAGCAGATGGGGGGCGGGTTCTGATTCTGAGGAAGAGGTTCTGGCCGTGTTCTGTTCAGAGATGTCAAACTGGTGAGTAGGCAAAGTAGAGAGCGTGTGTGTGTGTGTGTGTGTGTGTGTGTGGAGAGGGATTACTGGGTCAGCCTTCAGGGCGTGACGAAAGGATTACCTCATCCTCCTGGTTAACCCTGTCCACGCCACTCAGTGGGTTTATAAAAGGAAGTATTTACACAACGCTCTGTCTAATCTCATTGGACGCAGCTCAGTGAGGGAGCGCAGTGTCCTACGCAGGAAGCGCCTACAGTAATTTCTGCTCAGCATCATCTATAAACAATCCTCATCTATAAACAACCCTGGATCTGGCCACGGCTCACTGCGGAGGTTGAAGGGGGTTCCGTCCTGAATCCGTACACTTTGTACCAAACTCATTAACTGACTGACGGAGGAGTGCAGAGGAAGTGGTACAGGAAACTACACTGAAATCAAGTCTGAGAAGATTATTCTGTCCTCTGCTCTGTCCACAGTGCCTCTTTAGTTCTGTCTGAGTCTGGGTTCGACCAACAACTACATTAAAGGAGCACTAGGTAACATTTGGTGTTTTGGCTCTGGGGCACCCCCTGGTGTAACTCATTTTTACAGCACTGTACTGAAATCAATAGTGAGGCAAATGGAGAAGATAGGTTTCCTACCCTCCTTCAAAAGTTACATAGTTCAGTTTCTGCAGTGCTGAGCCCAGAGTAGTACTGACAGTCCTGTTACAGCTCAGTGGACCATTAACCTGCGACAGCAGATACAAACGCCCCCGACAGACAGGCACTACACCGAGCACGTGCCCCACCCGCATCTCAGACATCTCTGAGCGTGTGAGCTTTCAGGAAACGCTCCTGAGTCACGCTCAGTCCACATCTTGAACCCATCAGAGATTCGCTTGCTTCCGGACGGCTCTGCGCTGAGCGCTCGGTCTCGGGCTGGACGTGGGGAGCAGGCGGAGGGCGGTGCGGCGCACGTCCAGTTTCACAGGAGGATCTCAGTTTCCATGACGACCCACATGCCTTTGCACCGACATCAGCTGCAGCACCGCGAATACAAACCAGCGCTTCCACACATCACTACAGACCCACACACACCACCGCCTTCCACCAGCGCTCAGCTGAGGAGACACACACACACACACACACACATACACACACCTTAAAAATAACAAGATAAATATAAAGCTCTGTTTTCTACGACACACTTCTATTTATATTTTCACTGAAGCACTTTTAAAACTAAAAAATCTCCTTCCTCTGCGTGTCTCTTCAGGCTCTTATCCATGAACCCAGCTTTTAAAGAAAGCTTTTATAAACGGTGTTGAGAGTTTGTTGGTCCCTGGCCGTGACCCTGCTGTCTGCTCTCTCCCTGTCGACCAGTGGAGGCCCACTTTCACCAACAATACTCTGCCTTACTTTTAACAACAATAACAACAACAACAACAACATGCCTCACATTTTAAAAGGAACCGTGCGTAATATTTTTACTCGACCTGAGCTCCACAAGAACAACCTCGACATTTTGTAATCTCCATCTACTGACTGAGTTTGTGTTTCATAAAACCTTTGTGATCCGCTGCAAACTGTGTCAACTCCGAAATGCCAAGAGTAAGTGCATACAGCCTTCGCCCAGAACACACCGCTATCACATTTCAGTAAGAGGAGAGGGGCCGGATACGAGAGGAGACGGGGAACACCGTGAAGCACAGAGAGCAGCACTACCCTGTTAATGAAGCTACACTCCATATTACACTGCCCACTGTTTACACACACACACACCCACACACACCTGCTGATCGAGTCTGTGTGTGTATTTACTCAGTTAATAACAGCTGACATTCTGTGATTAAAAAATCCGACTGCAGTAACATCAACATCACAGAGCGACTACGCCTCCTAAATAAAGTCACAGACCACGCCCCCTGGATGTCTCCACCAATGGCAGAGTGGTTCGGTAAAGTCACGTAGTGTCGGGGGCTGTTCTCGTGGCACTGAGCAGGACATCGGTCGTTTATCCGATATCAGTATCATATCGATTCTTCCCGCTCCAACAGTGCGGATATTCCCTGGAATACTGCATCAGATCCTCTTAAGGAAAACAGACCTCGCGGAACGGTGAGGAGAGGGCAGGATATTCCTGAATGTACCGTACATTATTTTCTCTGTCATTTTGCTTCATTCTCTTCAGTGGATTCTTTATGAAACGTCGCCGCAGTATGTTTTCACACCGTGTAAAAATAATCTTTAAAAACATCCAAGAAACCCACCTTAATAAACACAATCAATGTCAGAGAGATGTCTTCATTTAATAACAACAGCTAATAAATAATGAACAGCAGCCCTTCCAACCACCACAACCACATCCATTATAAATAATACACACCAGGGGCGGGGGCAGCACTCCAGCCACAGACTCGACAGTAACACGGCACGAGGGATTTTCTCTAGAGACAAGGTGAACATAAATAAAGTTAAATCATGGCCTGAAAGCCAGAGAATTACAAACTCTACACCGGCTCTAACTCTGACGGCAGAGGGCAGCGGATCCTCATCATTTACAGCCACCAAAAAGCCTCCTGGGTAATTTCTTTAGAGTCACTCTAAATACTGTTTAACAAATCTGGGTTATTGATTTATTACTCAAACCGATTCACACTGAAGTGAACTCAGTGGTAAATCATGGCTGAATGAGCTGCTCACCCTGTGTTAACACTAGAGGGTGACAGCATGCTCACGGCGCTCCAGGTCTGTCTCCTGTGGGCGGGTCCGATGTGGGGGAGGCGGGGGTCTCGGGTCATATGTTGCTCTGATTGGTCGGAGGAACAGTCGCGATCAATCTTTACATTTTGTCATGTTGTAAGGCATTTGCATCGAGTACAGGAAGTATCGACTGGATTTGTGGCCTGTCGCTATGGAAACCCTCGCTCATCTGCTTCCCTGTCGCCCTCTACAGGTGTGAAAGATTGAAACTCTGAATTTCTTCGCAGCCACAAACTGCTTTTAAAAACGGTTGTCAAGTGAATTTTAATCACATTTTAGATTTAGTCTCCATTTCCTAAGAGCAGAGATTAAGCAGCTTGTCGTTCACGTCGTTTCGGGTCATTAACTGATTGACAGAGTGATATCAGTAAATAAATTCCCTGTCAGTGAGGACATCACCTCAGCGTCCGGCTGTATTAAGCTGTCATTGTGATTATATTAAAGGACTTAAGGTCCATTCTTAGGTAACGGAGTACATTACTGATAATTACAGTCCAGTCATGGACCGAAGGGGGGGAAACTGTTTTTGAGAAGCACTGGTCATTGAGCCCAGACCTGTCCAAATAAACACTCACTCTAATTATCCATTGATTAACTGACTGATCTGCTTCTGTAAGTGCCCAATGCAAGTGTCTGGGGTTTCAGAACTGGCTAAAAACTGCTGCCTTTTCAGACAAGTCAAAAAATAAAATCACTGCTTACTGCAAAACGGAAACAAACGAGCCCCGTCTGGATCACGACCCCTGAATCCTCACTAACCTTAATTTAACACCAACTGGGACAAGGACAAAGGACTTGAGTAACATCTGGGACACGATGAGGCTTTTCCACTGCAGTGACTCTACTCTCTGTTTGGTCCCTGGTTGGTTTCCCACAGCTCCCCCCTGAAATGTATCGGGTGTCGCCTCTAACCCCGTCTCTAAGGGGAACAGCGGGCTTTGGAAACCACGACAACGGTAACGTTAAGCGGTGTTCACTCATGGTGTATTGCCATGATCCAAGGAGCGTTTGAACCTCTTCAAAAACCACGGCGTAATTTTACGAGCTGCCGTCGTGAGTCAGATAAAAACAAACGTGATCTCTGCTGCAGCTGGAGATTTTACAGATGGAGAGTTGGTGCTGGTCGTCTGCGTTGCGTGGCGTAGAGTGACGACTCTCTCTGGACAATCAGCGCTCTGCAAGGTTTACACGCCACGGTTTAGTCCCTACTCGACTCGCTCTGAACCACGAGAGAACAGCCACTAAACAAGAACACGCTTCCAGAACCAGGACCTGATTCACCTGGTGGACAGTACTTTAATAGATTAGAGTACAGTAGAGTAGGGTTCCTGCAGTGGAAATGCGCCACAAGGTTCTGCTCCTTGAGGATGGGTCTGTCGGGGAGCGCAGGACACACTCTTTATCAAAAGAAAGAGAACCTCACAGCGGAACCGTGGATCTTACCCGAGTTGGAATCCGGGAAGGACAAGTAGCAAATGCTGGTTTTCTGAAATGTGAAAGGAAACTGTTATCAGCCTCAGCTCTGAGAGTTCACAGGAATGCAGCACATTTTAAAGTCCAAGAAAATTCAAATTAAACATTTGACGTGTTAAAAAACATCTGGAGCTCTGACCACATGCCGACCGCCTCGACTCGCACAAATAAACCATAAACATCTTTTCAGTACTAATATATTTAACATTTTATCAAATATGAAATAAATACGAATCTGTTCATACCTCCTTCTCTGACAGCTTTGAGTGATGTGGATAAATAACCTGCAAAATCAATGTTACACAGTTAACACCTGAGGAATAGTTTAAAAGAAAATATATTTAAAGCATTTCATAAATCTCCCAGTTTTGGAACAGACTGATATTATTTTAGGCCAAAAATCTTTCATAAACAACATCTCAGACATTAATTCTGTCATTTATTCACTGTTCGGGAGCAGAGAGACAGGCCCAGAGCCTAAAAATCATTGGACACAAGGAGGAACACACCTCATAACACACTCTCTCTCTCTCACACACACAAAATTTCACCTGTGGACAGTTCCATTCAGACACACGTCAACTTCCCACAGTTGAACACTGGCCTCCAGAGGAACAGTGTAAAACTCTATCAACAACTAACCGCTATAAACACACACCACCTTCTCCTCAACAGCATCTAACAATCTCCTCCGCCTGTGTGTGTTAATTTTAGCTTTAGCTTTAGCCGCAGTGGTGAGAGTTGAACAGGAGCCCGGACTAACAGCGCTTCCCTCTCTAACTTTAACTCTTATAAACACCTCCACAGACTAAAGGTGTCCCTTCGTTAACTCTTCATTCCACATTAAAACTGGCAGCAGTCGTTGTTCTCTCATTTAAGGTGGAACAGAATAAGGCTTCAGTATAACGCTGAGTTAGCGTCCAACTCCAGAACAACCGCTGCATACTTAAGGTGGAATGGGAAATGTCCGTAAGGAATCGCTACACATTTAAGGTGGAATGGGAACTTGAATAAGAAACTGTTAGATAAGAAGCCCGTCTGGGTGCATGTTTTACCTCCACGGCCTGCCCGAGCTCCAGGTCGAACCCGACCACACAGATGCAGTGGAGCCAGGCGGAGAAACGGTCCCACGGCAGCAGCAGCGGGTCAGGCTCGGTCTCCGGCCCAATATCGTCCTCCGCGGGCCCGTCTGCGGGCATTTCCTCCGCCGGAGACACTCTCAGCTCTGGCTCCTCTTCCTCCATTCGCTCCTCCAGGTCATCCGACCCCCGCACGGCCATCACCGACTCAGAACCGGGTCTCCGTCCTCTGCTCCGCGGGAGAAACCATACAGGTGCCGTAGCTACACTTTCCTAGCTCACTGTCAAGCCGTATTCAGGACACTGGCTACGCAACGTAAGAGTGTACGTTTCGCCCCGTTTTGTGTACACTGCGTAGATCTCCAAACTGTTTGGACTGAAGTTAACACACTGGACCTAATGGTGTGGGTATGGTCTATTGATCGGGTATTTTTCAGGGCTTTGTGTAAAATACACCGAATAAAAAAGTTTTTTTGATTATATTTTTTTGTGAAATTAAATTCATTGTGTCTAATAAATGAGTGTTGTATTTATTATTTCTAAAAGGCATTGTTCTTAAAATATTGATACTTTACTGAACAATAATAACATTGTTGGCATTATTTTAGCAAACAGGTTTAACAACACTAACACACACACACACACACACACACACATATATCATTTACTTTTTAAGTTCATTTTAAAGCTTTAGGATACAATGATACAGAGAATATTAAAAGCACATCATTCACTGATTCATTCTAGATACAAGGCATTCAGTTGAAATATGGTGTGTTCCAATAAAATCCCTAATGAAAACAAATGAATACCTGAGTTTTATTTTATTATATATATATTTTTTATTGTATATTGAACTGAGTGTAAGGACCGTGACATATTAATTTGATTATTGACCCTGAGACAGATCTGTTCCTGAACGTCTGTAATGATAAAGTGGAAGGTTGAATGTTTGAGGGTCACAGTAAATCACAGACAGTTTAATCTCTGAGTAGTGGAGCAGCACTTTGATGAATATCAGGAGGGAATAATTCTAAAAATTCTATTCTATAAAGACCCAGGAGATAAATAGGATTAACTCGTCTGAGACTCTGACTCCTGCGTGTGATGCTGGGTCTGACAGATGCTCACTTTAACCCAGGACCCCCCAGTGTAGGAGACAGATAAAGTCATGATAAACTCATGTGAACTTGGACCCTCAGCTACTGTGTGTGTGTGTGTGTGTGTTTGAGTGGATGCCTGAGTGAATAAGTGCTGATTATTCAGTCATCTATTTGCAAAACTGGCTTAAAACAGCTAAAATCACAGTTTATGCCTTAGTTACAGTGACACTACGTAGTATTTTTTACCTTAATATTACAGCTTTAAGAAGATGAATAAGAAACACCTTTATTGATTTACTGGAGGACATTGCTTCTCTGCACTGTTTTAGTGAACACACAAACACACACTAGTGAGCAATACTTCACACACACAGCCGGAGCAGGGGGCTGCAACCACCTCTGCGCCCAAGGGCAGTTTGGGGGTTAGTTGCCTTGCTCAAGGGCACTTCAGGAACTGAACCCAGGACCCTCCAGCCTCAATCTCGCTTCTCTAACTTTAAGGCCACGGCTTCCTCATTAAAATAATTGTGATTCTCCTCTGAGCTGTAATAGAGTAGAGCATCTGTCACTGCTAGTTTGGGCTCAGCACTGCAGAAACTGCACCATGTATCTTTTGGAGGGAAGGTCTTTTGGTCCTGAATCTTTTGAATTCAGGACAGTGCTGTAAATGTGAATTACATTCTGAAATTGTAGGGGGATGCCGGGAGCAAAAACACAAAATCTTACCTAATGTTGCTGTCATTACAACGGGTAGTGGTTTTAATCTTGTGGCTGATCGTTCTCGCTGGGCAACAAGAGAAAACATTGGGTCTCGTTTGTTATTTTAATTTTAAAGCACGCCATTAGTTAACTCTGTGGTCTGTTCTGCTCTTTGATTGGTTGTTCTATGACGTCAGCGAGAAGGCCCCTCCCCTCCTCCGTCCTCTAGGCGAGCCCCGCCGGTGTAACTCAATGCAGTATGGCGGCGGCGGCGGAGACGGTGGAGACGGAAAGAGCTGAGTGAATACTACGGTCTGATCCGGGCCCGGAGCGCTTTATCCGACCCGGTCAGAGTCTGCAGCAGTGGGAGCATCAGAGAGACGGATAGCTGCGTCCGAGCGGAAGGAGAAGGCCTGAGTCTACGGTTCCTGTCGTGTAGCATCGTGTGGTAGGCTAGGCTAAGCTAGGCTAAGCGGCGGGTGCTGCGCAAACTTTGGGAGTTATAGTAAAGCCGCGACGGCGAGGCCCGGCCCGGGGTTCGGTGAGTATTTCCGGGGAGAAGAAACAGAGACAGGCCCCGGTGAGTCTAAGCGGTCTGTGGGTCTGTCTCCCTCGGGCGGCCACTCTCTCTCTCTCCCCGGGGCAGAGCGGGTTCTCAGCCGCTAGAGCAGCCTCATCAACACCGCTCCTGTGGAGGAAGGCTGGAGGGCAGGATCATGGCCCTGAGGTGGGTTTGGTGACCGAGCCGTGTGTGTTGTTTGATGGGAGCGGTGGAGCGACTGCAGCCTGGTTCTGTGCCTCGATAAACGATAATTTCCAGCGGACTGGACACGGCCTCGGCTCTCAGCCTCCTGCGCGGAATCTCCTCAGTTTCCCCTGGAACAGAGATTAAAAACTGTGCAGATTCAAGCAGTGCTTTTTTAAATCAGCACCCTGCGTTGGTCCGAGTTTTAGCTGCAGAAGTTTAAACAGTTAAATGATGCAGATGTGAAGACAGGCCTGAGAGAGAGAGAGAGGTGCTGGACTGAAGGCCAGGTGTGTTATTTAAATCACAGCTGGATGTTTCTCCTGGCCCTTTTCTACAGGTAACTGCTTTAATGGGCTCCGCTCAGAGCCTGTGAAAGCTCAGGTGACCGTGGGCTGGTGAGGAGTCTCTGACCCGACAGGTGTTCAGTGTGAGGTGTTTAAAGCATGTGGACTTTTTGATGTTGTGAACTTTTTTCAGGTTCAGAGAGGATCGTTGTTGTTGTGAAGTTTGGGTCTGGCGGGGTGTGTGTTCATGTACAGGTGTATGGTTCTGTTCGACACCATGGTGGATCTGAGAGACGCGCTGGAGACAGGGGGGTTCTAGTGAATACTGTAGTGGATCCAGACTTCATTTGGACGTTATGTAGCCGGGTTTGGAAGTATGCGCATGTGTCTGCGTTTTACGAGCCAAACCCGACCCAGACTGTTTCCGTAAACGATAGGACGCGTGGAAGGTTTGCCGTCCTGGATCAAGAAGCCCTGACTTTAGTCTCTGGTTGGAGTAACACTCCCAAGCCCTCGTCGTCCCCCATGCCTTCAGCGCTGGCCATCTTCACCTGCCGCCCGAACTCTCACCCGTTTCAGGAGCGCCATGTCTACCTGGACGAGCCCGTCAAGATCGGGCGGTCGGTGGCCCGCTGTCGCCCGGCCCAGAACAATGCTACCTTCGACTGCAAGGTGTTGTCCAGGAACCATGCTCTGGTCTGGTTTGACCACAAGACAGGCAAGGTGAGTGTGTGTGTGTGTGTGCGTGCGTGTGTGCGCTCTGCATGCATAAACAGGTCTGACAGGCTCATGTTTGTGTGTTAAAATACCTGCGCAGGTTGTTTTCTTCCCTAATGAGAGCAGTTATGAGTCTCTGCTGTGAGAGCTGCTGATCGATTCTGCAAAAACAAACCACGGCCCTCATTGCCCTGTCCACGGCGCGCTGTATTTGGACACAGGGAGAAAACCACACCTACAGCCAACTTAAGACGGGCCTCTTATTTAAAACTAGCCCCACACTGAGGATCTCAGGGTTTGCGCTCAGTGTTGGGGGGTGTGGCACTGGGATTATCATCAAGTCTGGAGTTATTTATTTCTCTAAACGATGGAGTGTCATAGTGTTACTGTCAGAACTGATCTTTCACTAGATTCCCTGCACTGTCAAATCTCTTAATCCGTCTCCTGCAGAGTTGCAGGTTGCAGCAGCATTAGTCTCCAGCACGGTCCGGCCGTTGAGACACCCAGCGGATTATGGACGTTGGACGGCTAGTTTTCCTTTTCACCGGTCAGTGAACAATGACCCACGTCTCCGTGAAGAGCAGGCAGGGTTTGGGCGGGTTATTCATTAACCTGTGCTCCGCGTGTACTTCCCACTGTCAGTCGGACCTTGCTTAGCCGTACTCTGGGGCGGAGAGTGGTGTTTTAGGGATCCTTGTGTCACGGCAGCTGGACAGGGCGTGGTTTTGAGTGCTCTAGAGTCAGAGCAGCACACCCCTGCGCACAGGTTCTTCACTGAGATCCCTGGGACTCTGGACCATCGTCTGTTGTGGGTGAGCTCAGGCTTAAATCTTAAATCTAGAAAAGGAACTTGTTCTTAATGACATGGCTGGTTTAATTAAAGTAATGTAAAGACGTATATTAATAAAAGAGATTAGGCTTAAAAAAGGTAAGGCATTCTTTTGTTGGAGCAGTGCTCTGTGTTCAGTCTGTGCCTTAAATCACTCTGAGGATAAATTCAGATGAAAAATGAATCTACACGACCCCCCTGCGCACACTGTTCTTCTCTGGGTTTAATTGGTCTCAGTTTAAGTGGTGAATGTGAACCTTTTCAGAGACGTTTGAAGGGATTTGCGGGCGTTAAGGTGTGGTGCTGAGATCAGGGAGCGTGTCTCAGAGAAAGACTGGGCGAGGCCTTTAACCTGTCTGAGGTGTTTAGGCGTGACGCAGCAGCTGAATCAGAAATTGAGTGGAAAAGGAGCTCAGGTAGATTCCTCACAGCGGAACATTCAGAGATTCGGAAAGAGAACCGCACACTTTTTAAAAAGGAGAGACCACATGCAGACGTATTAGGGTAGAGAGTTATTTGCTGTTTGGTCGGGCGTTCGCATGCACAATCATCTGTGTTTTGAACATAATTGTTCGCATACTTGACTGTGTGCTGAAGGCTTGAAACTGGAGGCTCCCACTAGGGGGCAGACAAGAGAAAGAAGCAGGTAATTTGGCCCACCGTCGTGATGCTGCTGATCACCTGCCCGCGTAGTTAACAGCATCTATATCTCTACTAGGGCTGTCCCCAGTACCACTTTTACGGTTTCGGAGGTGTTTGTCGTTCAGAATATCTGCTTTAAAATCCCGAGGCACAGAGTTAAACCAGAGCTTCATGGAGGGGTTTTGGTCTAATTTCATGTGTAAAGATAGAGCCTTGAATACAGATGGTGTAGAGCGTTGTCTTTATTGAGAGCCACATTTATCAAAAAAAACAAAAAAACAAACAGCAAATATAAGTTGAGGAGTGTGTGTTTGTGAAAATCTATTTACATTCACACTACAGGCGATCCCATCCCAAAGGTGAGGGAGGTTGAGGCTGAAGGTCAGGGTGAGGGTCAGAGGAACAGCTGTATGTTTCTGGAGTTTTAAGTTGCTCTCTATTTTAATTTGTTTTTATTGCTTTAAAAATATGGTGAACTCAGCCCGATGCGCTTTTTGCACCCGTCCCACGCCACCGACGGGTAAGGGTTAGGGTGCCTGTTCTGATTGAGGCGCACACGTTCTACGAGGAGATCTGAATGCACTGCAAATTTGACTAAAATGATGCAATGTAGTCATAGTTTAAAGGTGCTGTAAAACATCTGGTGGTCTGAGGTGGTCCGATTGTCCATGCCAGGGTCCGAAAGCCCCTCCCAGCCGCTACAGTCTGTTTCCATCAAAGTTAAACCACTGATGTCAGTGCTGAAAATAGTTAGTCAGGAATGTGTCCCCTCTCCAGTGTCTGTTATTATTTGGACAACTGTTTAGCAGCTGACTTCAGCCACTAGAACCCCCCTCCTCCACCCCTCCACCCCCCCACCCCCCAGAGGGACCACCACCCTCCCCATAGTATCACAAACAGCTGCGAGGGACACTGTCTTGCATCAGCAGCTTTTGGACTAAAACGAGCCCACTGCCCGCCAGGCTGACGCAGAGACGGAGGGAGACTCGTGTCTCGGGATGGTGCGGTGACACGGAGGGGTTCTGATGGTTCTGCCCCTGCCCTGAGTCTGCTGCTCCATTCGGAGAATCCCACTCCTGACGCACAGATGCGCTCTTTAATCTGCTGATGAATCCTGGGAGTGTGTGCTGTAGTGCTGGGCTCATGTTCGGGGCGAGGGGAGGGGTTGTGGATGGAGGGAGTCTGATCAGAGTGAAATCTGAGTGAAGGCCGTTGTCATCTGTAGTGTTTCGTTTTTGTAATAATCACTAAGTCCTGAGCCCCACTCGCAGTGTCAGATTAATCTCTACTTTTTTAAAATGATTATTAATGTCTGACGTTCCTGCGTTAGCCGCCCTCTCCATGAGAAGCAGTTTAAAGGCCCTCTGATAGAAACACCCACAGACGTGTGTGTGTGTGTGTGTGTGTAAGAGACCAGGCTCTGTTTGCAGGTCTGTGTTTCTGTGGACCCCCCCATGCTGCACTCTGTGTTTATCGACTGTTATCAGGTCAGTCGACTGTGGCCGCCCCGTCTCACGCCACACAGTCACCTCCCGCCGGTTCAGTCCTGAAGGTTGTCTGTGCAGTACCCCGTTGTGGCCCTGTGGGTAAGGGTGGCCAGGTGTGAGGGGAAGTGCAGGTGGTTCAGTTTAAGTCTGGTGTTTACAGTGAGTGCGGCTGAGCTGCTGGAAGCTTGTTGTTGTGTCGTGTGGTTAATGCGCAGTTACTTGTGATAATGTTTTGGTTTTTCCACCGCACTTGTCTCACTCTGAACCTGTCCGTGTCCCCAGCAGCAGGTTTTCAGCCTGTGACTGGAGCGCTGAAATATCACAGAGGACAGTGGAGCGCGCTCTGCTCTTGGTTCAGGTTCAGAAATAGCGATCTGCCCAGAGTCTCTTCTCCTTTAATTATCACCTCTTAGTGACAATGGCGTCTCCTCCTGCCTGGGAGGAGTATTGAGGGGGGCTGGTGTACTCATGGATAGTGGTGTTTGGACTTATGTAAAGTGTGCAGTAAAAAATAGTCAGGCTACAGTCAGTGCTACATTTGTGCCAGAATCACGACTGTGTGTGTGTGTTCTCTGGGTGATCCTGACTGAGAGGGGAAGGCTGGGCCTTTGAGGGCTGTAGGAAGGGCACAGAAGAATGTGGGGGCGTGTTTCTGCAACAAATAAAATGAGACTGTATTTCACTGCCACACACACACACTGGGGCGATCACGTGGCGCGGTGGCTGTGTTTGCAGGTGCTGTGGTGCTGATAGGGGGGGTGCGTATCTAATGAGAGTGCAGGGCTGAGATAAACTCCTGAGCCAATGGACCATTGACCTCTCACTCGCCTCCACTCAGTGCCACCACTCCTCAGAGCGAAGATCTGCAGCACAGCCTTCTCATTGCGCCCTGTCTCACTGTGCCCTGTCTCACTGCCTCATTACAGCTGGGAGCAGGATGGTTTACACTGGAACAGTGCTTTCTCCTCTCTCAACACCCACAGCTGAAATACCCTTCAGCAGAACACCTAGCACTCCCCTCGTGTGTGTGTGTGTGTGTGTGTAGCGATGTTGGGTCACTCCAGTCCCCTGTTAGAATCTGACGTACGTGAGAGCGGATGGTGAACGTTTTAAGATACACTTTGTTTCAGAGCGATGAGGCGACGCATTAAACACATGACTCCTCAGTGATATTACAGATGAGGCTCTGGGGGTTCTGGTCCCACTCACTTCTGATTAAACAGGTTCTTTAGAGCAGTTAGAACCCAGGAGTGTGTGTTTAAAATCCTCTGAAATGGAACGGAGCTGGAACCCTCCCGCTGCGCCGAGTCTGGGCCGGGGTTCGACGCTGTCTCCTTGTGTCTGTCTGTCATCTCTAACGCTTCCTTCCTCCCTCTCTCTCCTGCAGTTTTACCTCCAGGACACCAAGAGCAGCAATGGCACCTTCATAAACAGCCAGCGCCTGAGCCGAGGGTCCGAGGAGAGCCCCCCGTGTGAGGTGCTCTCTGGCGACATCATCCAGTTCGGAGTGGATGTGACGGAGAACACTCGCAAAGGTGAGGGTGGGATTTCATGGCTGTTCAGTACCAACATCGCCGACTGGTTCAGTCCGGCAGGTGTCCTCCAGCTCTCACTCTCTCACACACTCGCATCCTTTCTCTCTCTCACTCATTCACATACCTTCTCACACACTCACTCTCTCACTTCTGTACTCATTCAAACACTGGCTCTCTCGTGCTCTCTCTCTCTTGCTTGCTCTCTCTTACTCGCACGAACTCACGCTCTCTCACACGCTTGCGCTCTCTGTCTCTCTCTCTCTCGCAGATGCCTCTTTGAAGATGTGTTTGTAAATGGAGCCGTTGTCTTTACAAATTATTTTTTTATTTTTTTGAGAGAGCAGCATCTGCTTCCACGTGTCTTTGGATCAAACAGCATCCTGAAATTGTAAACACTGTGTCTCAGTGTTTTCTTATCAGCGCCAGGTCAGGGTTAAACACAAAGTTACCCCAGGGTGGGGCGGGTTTAGTGATTAGAAGTGTTCTCTGTGCTGAGGGAAACTTTTATTTGAAATGTTTAATATTTACTCCTTCACTGTAGGTTCCTTGTAGGGTCTGGTAGCTTAGCTCTGACCCTCCCGGTTCTGTTCCGGTCTGGTCTTCCTGCCCGACGTGGGTCCAGCGTTCAGCAGCACAGTCGTCGTCCTGTGAGTTCAGATAACGGAGGGGTTTTGTGTTCGGTTAAATTTACAGAGGAGTCACTGTGATGCGAAGATGTTGAAATGTTTCGAATGACTTTCTGGCTCCATCCGCGTGTTGTGATGTAAGCCTCCTGTGCGAGGGGGGGGTTTTGAAACCCTAGAGCAGTTCATGATTGCTGCCCTGAAGGTGTTGTAACGAGAGAAGACGAAGTGGAAGCTTTCACAATCAGATATGAATGCAAAGCAACTTGCCCTTTTTGAGCAGAAGAGGAACGCTGCGATGTAGAGCAGAATGATCTCAGAGCGAGGAGCCCTCAGTCGACTGCCGTCAGGGTGTCGAAGGTAAGGAGGCAGAGCGGAGTCTGACCCCGCCGTCACAGAGGGGAGGTTGTGTGTGGAGGGTGTGTCTGAGCTAGAGAAACAAGACGGGTTCTAAAGCTGTTCGACTGGAGCGTGAGTCAGCTGCTCCAACTTGGCTGGATTATATAAGGGAGTGCCTCAATTCAATCAGATCTGAACTTGTGTGTGTGTGGAGCGTTCCTCTGCTGAGAGATTGTCCTGTGATTATTCATCCATTTTAACTTTTGTCTTTTGTTTCTCTCTCTCCAGTTACTCACGGCTGCATAGTTTCCACCATCAAGCTCTTCCTTCCCGATGGAATGGAAGCTCGGCGACGATCAGAGTAAGACCTGCTTACTGCAGAAATACACACTGCACAGTAACCAAGTCTCTACACACACACACACACACACACACAGAGCGTTCAGGCTGAAGTAGGTGGGTCCTGGGGCACTGTTTTTATGGGGCGTTCTCTCTTAGTGAAGATCAGTAATCTTAATATATTCTTATCAGAACTTCATCTAAAGTCTCGGGTTCATAAACGAATCATAAAGTTTCTTTAGTCGGTGAGTGTCTTGTTTAATGGAGGCTTCACAAGCGCTTTATTTTAATGCAGTGGAGGGTTGTGTCTGTGGGGGAGATCTGCCCTGACACTGTTTACTGTTAAAAATGAGCTGCTTTTGTAGAGTTTCAACTGCAGAAAAATGTTAATTTAACAGGATTATTGCTGGAGTGTTTCTGACATAAATTGTGTGTAATTCCACGGGAGAGGCTTAAGTATTTGCTTTATAGTTTGACGCTGTGCATTTTTTGTCCAAATCACCTGACGCCCTCCTCTTATTAGATCTGTCAGGCATTCACATTTGTGGAGCTCCTCCTGAAACTGTATTTAACGCCGAAACCCAAAGAACAGATTTCCAGTGTTGCCTCTGAACACCCGGGCTGTACTCTGTGAATATAAACACGTTTAGAACCTGCAGCTCGCTCCAGTTTATTGAGTTTATAGAGTATTCCGCTATGAACAGGGAGGGGGCGTGAGCACGTGGCGGTGAATACGGAGACGTCCTTACGCTGTGTGAATGCGACGCAGTGACTGGGTTCTCTCTGTGAGGATGAGTCTGTGTAGAACTGGACCATCTCTCTGTGTTTGTCCTCTGCGCTGAGAGCTCTGTGGAAACGCAGTGCACACTGTAAAGTGGAATCCAGGCTAATTCTAGAGTGCTGCCTGTTTTTAGATCCGCTCCTGATTCATCACAAGTGAAAATGAGCTGTAAATAACCTGAACCCGTGACCCTAGCACGGACGTGTTACAGGAAACGGAAGCCTTGGGACCTCCATGAAAATCGGGGGTGGGGACAATGGGAGTGTTTGATCTTGTGGAAGGCAGCTGTCAACTTTAATCCCACGCTAAGTTTGTTTTACTGTGACGTTGGTGAGGTGTGACGCATTCTCCCTCCATCGTGAAACGTTCCACAGCGTTTGGGGCGGTTGTGGTGTTGGTGTTAGAGCTGTCACAATAACCGTAATAAGGCAATACAGCGCTATTCACCAGCCGACCACAAACAATGGCACGAACCTTCACCGCTGCAGTGTGTACATGCTTTTTTTTTTCTTGTTTTACAGTGTCTGTGTGTGTTATTGAATGGACACACATGCAGCTTCGACAGTTTGGGAGCATTGTAGATTTCCACCCGATGAAACAACAGAGCCAGGCGATACACACGAGGCAATGTGCAACATCTGTGACAGAAAGGTAGCTGTGAAACAGGGAAATCCACATTTGAGTCTCATTTAGCTATAATCCATCTATCGAAGCCCAGCTGCCTCCAGCCCCGAGTCATGGAGCAGCCTCATAAGGAGCGGTTCGGGCCGGTCCCAGGTGGCAGTGAGGAGTGTAGCTCTAGAATCAGGACAAATGAAGTCATTTGGGACGGTAATATCACACATCGCCGTGTTGAACCGTGTTAAAACACCACACGGGAAATTCTTTCACTACGCCCCGGGGTTAGCGGCGGTGAAGGAGGTGAAACGTGAACTCCGTTAATTTGAAGTCATCCCTGTGTTTCTCATCCTCGACCCGTCTCTCGGAGCGGCCTGTGAGGGCAAATTGAGCTGTAGACTCTGTCCTCTGTTGAAAGCATGATCTTCTTTTTTGCTGAGTCCCCCCTCCTTTCTTTTCCACCTCTCCCTGATCGTTCTCGCTCCCCTGTCTGCCCCTCTCCCCCCGCCACTCCTCGGGGGCCTGCAGCATTGTTTAAGGTCTAGATGATGAATGTGTCTCGTGATGCAGCGCGGTTCCTAGGACGAGTTCTCGGTTCAGTGACATGTCGGTTCTCCTCTCGGGGCAGAGGCCCGTTAGCTGTGGTATTTATAGCGGCCACATGCTGCTCGTGGTTGAGCTCTGCCCCCTGGAGCACAGCCAGGACGGGAGAGACACCAGCATTGCCTTATTGTGTGTGTTAGTGTGTGAGTGTGCTACATCAGGTTACTGAGTGGACGCATGCATCGTGTGTGTGTATGCGTGTGTACGTGCACTTCTGTGTGTGAGTGCGCATCTGTGTGTGTGTGTGTGTGGTGTGAGGAGTCCAGGGGAAAGGATTTGAGAAGGTCCAAGCTCGTCTTGCTGCTGATCTCCTGAAATTCCTTCCATATCTGACTAAAGACCTCTTCCCGCGTCGCTCCTGTACTCCAGGGGGCAGTGTTCCTGCTGGTGATGGACTGGTTGGAGATGAATTGATTGAAGGATGCAGTAAGTTCAGAGCAGAGTTGAGCTTGGTGATCGCTGTGGGCCTGAAGGAGCTGGGTGTGTCCTCTGGCAGAATCTCTCCACTGTATCATCCTTGGCCCCTGCCCCCGGCTCTGCTCCGGTGTGGATTCCAGAGAAGTCGGGAACAGGGAGTGAGTGAGGGGCCTCGCTGTCGATGATAACCTTACGTTTCCGAAAAGGAAAATTATCAGTACGAGATCCATTCTGCTCTTTCTGTTTCAGTTTAAGTGAAGAAATCTCATTCCAGAAATGTTTGTAAATGCTGCCTTTCACACCTCGTAAACAGCAGCAGGAAGTTTCAGATACTTCAAAATAATAAAAACTACAGGGGCAGCTGTGGTCTGGGGGTGAGGGAACCGACAGGTCATGACTGAAGTGCCCTTGAGCGAGGCACCTAACCCCCAACTGCTCCGTGGCTAGGGTTCACTGCCCCCTAGTGTGTGTGTGTGTGTGTGTAAATGTGGAGAACATATGCCTCTGTGTGCAGCACGGTGGCTAATAAAGTGGTTTTAATTCTAATACGCCACATGTAGCAGTGTCTGTGCCTGAAATAAATCTCGAGGGCCGCTGCTGTTCTCTCTGTGTGGTGGATCTCTTCTTAAAACCTGGAGATTTCTGCAGCAGGACCAGGAAGTTTTTACTGAAGCTCAGCGAGTGTGTGTGGCACTGAGCAGTTCTCCTGATGGCAGCAGAGAGACTTTTAAAACAGCGGTGAGGTGCGGGTCCTCGGGCTCAGCACTGCAGAGCTGCTCCGACTCGTCCTGCACTTAAACCACAGCCCGTGTCGTCTCCGTCTCCTCTGGCGCAGGTTTCAGAGTGGAGTTCACCCACTGGAGCTCATCTGGACATGCTGCGGTGCACGGGCGGCTCAGATGTGCTGTGATTGGCCAGTCTCGTTTCCCTTTGCTCACAGGAATGCGCCCCAGCCTGCTGCCTGTTTCTGCTTATTGTGGAGTGGAGTAAGAGCGAAGGGCACCGGCTACGGATCCGGTTCTACCACATTCTGACCGTGCGGTCCAGTCATTGTGTAGGAAAAATGCAAACAGTCGCCGTCATCATTACACGCTTTGGTTGAGATGAAGGAGAAGTTGATAACGGGAACGTCAGCCTGAGAGTGGTGAAGCGTGACCCTCGGCCGAGGGAGGGGCATAAAGGCAGCTCTGGGTTCACCTCCTCACTTCGTTCTGACCACAGCTGTCAGGACAGATATGAGGAGAGTGTGTGTCTCTCAGTGCACCTCACCTCACAGGAGCGTAGGGGCTAGAGCAGAGGGGAGAATGATTTGGGAGAAGAGGTAAATTCTGACCGTTTTTACTGAATTAACTGTGAACTTACTGAACTTAGATTTGTGCCTTAGTTACCTGAGGTTTTTTCCCTGTAGCAGCAGCTGCCTCTGAAAAGGGAACTTCACAAAAGAAGAAAAATGTTCTTAATGCTAATGTGACACATTTTATTCTGAATATTTACAGTGCTTTGCTTGATTTTCCTTCTGTTTTATTTTTAAATGCGTCTTTTGTTTCTGTGGTCTTCGGTGTTCTGGTGAGTGAGGGGTAGAGAGAGGGAGAGTTTGTGGTCCTCAGTGTTCAGGCCCAGTCCTGAGAGTGAAGAGAGAAGGTGCTGTGCTGGGGACAGGGCCCATCGGCGGCGGGGCTGAGGATCTGGGCCCGGAGCAGGAAGCGTTCAGTGGCGCATGGCTGAAGTTGCCGTGCCGGGTCGGAACAGGAAGTGTTCAGCAGGGCCGGGTCGGAGCAGGTCGGGGGCATTGAGCCATGGCGCTCGGACGGCGACGCTGTGGTTTTGTTACTGCCCCACAGTCACACACAGTCTCCGCTCCAGGCCTTCAGCTCAAAGTTAATGTTTTACTTTTGTGTGTGTGTGTGTGTCAGGTGGCATTCTCCACTCCTTTCATTTTTATTGATGAGAAGTTGTTTAGATTGTTTACAGATTTGTGAGAACGGTTCAGACTTGTTCCTGACCCCAGACGAGTCGGTCGCAGACGAGGGTCTTCCTCGGACGCAGACGGAGACGTGAGCTCGGCAGCGACTGAGTGCAGCTTCTGTTTTTAGTTTTCCCCAGATGCTTTTAATTTGTGTTCATTACAGTTTTATGGTGTGTGTGTCTGTGAGTGAGTGCACGGGACACTGCACTTTGTCTTCACTGAAACCTCAGCATAATAACATCTTTAGTAAAGCAGCTGTTTTTTAAATTCCTTCATGTAAAAATCATGCTCCTGTTTAAAGGCCATGGTTCAGATGAAGTCCTGCAGCGGGAGTAAAGTGGGCCAGTGCTAATGTGGGTTCAGGTCTAGCAGCGCAGTGTGAGTGTAAATATGAGTGTAGCTGTCCTCCGGGGGTCTGGTTCAGGAGCAGTGTCTGAATACTGTGGAGTAAATGTGGAGTTGGAATAAAGAACAGAGAGGAGGAGGACGTAGTGGAAGAGGAGGAGCGTTAAATGAACGTAGTGTCAGTCTCTCTCTCAGCAGACCCTTGTTTCCTCTGGGACGGAGCTGTGACTCCATGGAGACTCCGCGGCCGTTCCACCGCATTCACACGCAGCTGCGTCACGGTTAAACAGTAACTCGGAGCAAAGTCCAGCCCATTCTCACTCTTAGCACCTCATACACACACTTGTTTCTTGTGTTGGTGCCCACATGAGCGCCCGGGTTTAGGGCTGTGAAAGGCGTGGGGGTGTGGGGGTCATCGCTGCAATCTGCTAATCCTCCTCTTTCTTTTCTTCTCTTCAGTGTCATTCAGACCCCGCTGCCGCTGCCCGTGGACAAGGTAAGACTGACCCTCTCCCTGCGCAGTTTCACTGCTGCTCTGGTGTCTTTCTTTGGTTTTGTCCCAGAGTTTCTGTGCTTCAGATCGAGACTCAGTGCAGGGCGCTTCCTCGTCACCGCTGTGTGATGTCATCTGCGCGCGGCGCACTTTGTTTAAACGAAGCTGTGTCAGAGATTTTTATTTCCATCACTTTGTTTTTAATTCTGACAGATGTTTTTCCATCTCTGAGAGCTGACGAGACATTTCCCTCTTAGTTTTCTCTCACCCTGAGGAACCCTGGGTGCTCCTCCCTCAGCAGCACTGGACTCAGCACGCGTGGAGGAGAGCACTAACAGCCCAACTCTCACGCCATCCACCTAGAGACGCTCCTGATAACTCGCGTCTTTGTGGATGATTTCCCTGCCAGAAAGTGAGAGTCCTGTAGTGAGTAGAGCTCTGTAGGACCCCAGCCTTGGGGGCTGTTCTCGCTGGTGCCGAGGAGTTGAGTCGTTAGGGACAGGGGATGCTCTCAGCACAGACGCGTCTTTCTCTGAGGACTGGAAAGTGCTGGCTGCTTGCTTGGAACAGTTAATCACATTAGTGACCCAAATCTAATTCCCTGCTGTTTCCCTGCTCTCCAACCAGGACTCTCGCTTGTCTAAAGTAGAACCCTGTTAGAACCCGTTTCTGTGAGTGCAGCTGTGGGTCAGTGAGCTGCGGGACACTGGGGTGTGTTCGGTGTGGAAAGAGCCCCTGAATGGCCCTGTGGTGGGCAGCAGTGGGTTGTGGTTAAAGTTAGTGTTGGGTATTTTTTGAGATCTTTCTCGCTGTCGCTCAGAAGTGAACAGTGCTCTGCTGTGTGTGCTGCACTGCTGTCGATACTACAGACGGAGCGTCAGAAACGGCCCTGAAGAGTCTGCTGGTACCCCTCGACCCCCAGGGATCAGTGTGTAGCAGATATTTGGATGCGTGTGTGCATGTGATTAGGGTTTGATTGGACCTGCTGGTTCTGATCCAGAGGTAGTGGAGGATGTGTTGTGGTCAGAGAGGCAGCTTGTCATCCCACAAGTTTTTAAGTTGCTGTAAGTGCCGTTAAGTTCCTGTGGAGGACGCTACACTGCTCTTCTTCAACTGAACTTTGAACCCGTTATTTCTGGAGCCTCCAGCCACCTGCTTCTCTCTCTGCCTGTGTCTGTCTGCCTCCCTGTGTCTGTCTGCCTCCCTGTGTCTGTCTGCCTCCCTGTGTCTGTCTGCCTCCCTGTGTCTGTCTGCCTCCCTGTGTCTGTCTGCCTCCCTGTGTCTGTCTGCCTCCCTGTGTCTGTCTGCCTCCCTGTGTCTGTCTGCCTCCCTGTGTCTGTCTGCCTCCCTGTGTCTGTCTGCCTCCCTGTGTCTGTCTGCCTCCCTGTGTCTGTCTGCCTCCCTGTGTCTGTCTGCCTCCCTGTGTCTGTCTGCCTCCCTGTGTCTGTCTGCCTCCCTGTGTCTGTCTGCCTCCCTGTGTCT